>NC_052503.1:941880-1279617 GCF_016617805.1 Bactrocera tryoni
CATACAATATACAAATATATATTGTAAAACATAAAGAAAAAGAAAAATGAGAATAATATTTAAATAAATGTATATACTACGTACATATACAATTATGAACTTGGTTGAGCGTTTTTAATAGTTTAGAGTGTCCAGCAATTTTGGATTATGATCAGAAAACTGAAAAAAATCAAGGTAAGGAACTCTCACGCCTTCGAATTATTGCAGTCACAAGGTTTAATGACTTTTTGCATTTGCAATATGAGATGTTACGCTCTTTATGATTTAAGTGAAACGAATATGATAAAATAACAAACCTTGCTGAACACACTGACAAAATTGATATAGTAAATCCGTTTGCAAACAAGGTCGTCATCAGCTGTCAAATCTTCGCCATGCCTTTTGATTGACGCGGTATAAATTCTGGGCACCGGTTATGCAGAGCAGAATATCGCTAATAGAAAGCATCAAACATACAACAAACAAAAAAAACTAAATTTTCTATTAAATGCCTAACGCATCTTTGGTTATTAAACGTCGGATCCAATCTGAGCATACATGAGTTAGCAAGTATACATCTGATCAAAAATGATCCGGACTAATAAAAAAGGAACATTTTTATCCATACAAAATAAAAACTCACTTTCGAAATCGGTAATGATGCGTTTGATGAATGTCGGTCGTCAGCTACTGTGTCAAGTAAATTTTCTAGTCTACCATTGATATGGTTCATACCCAAAACTATATATGAGGTGAGTCGATTTATAAGAGATGTTGTGGTCCTCTGCTATCTTTGATGTTATCGTCATTAACAGAGACGGATAGAGGACTGTTTTGGTGACTTCACTACCTTCACTGAATGTTTTGTGCAACTCAAATATTTGTATTCATGATAAATTAGATTCTTCTAAAACTTCTGCAACATTTTCAACGATTCCATAGCAGTGATTCTAAGGGAAACGCAAAATTTCAATTGAGATTGTTGTTAAATTTTTTACATTTTATCGATTCGGTTTGCGCGTGCAGTTTAAATGAACGAGTCCGTCTCAAAAAAGCTCTTGAGTTTTTAATGGTAGTCAAGAAAAATACAATATCGGCTGACCGAACAGCAACAGAAGAAGGGTTTAAAGCGGTAAGCGTTACCTAACACAAAAGCCATGGAATTTATAGCAGTAAATACTTCGTGATGGATGCTTAGTCCTTCGAATGAAAGTTCTCAATCAAGCTAGTATACCGTATATGCTATGCAATATACTCTCGTTTCAAATTAAACCACTTTGCTTTAATATTTATGCATACATTATTCTATTTTCTATTTATATTACAAACTAAATATCTGTACACACTTTTCTTCTGATTACCATCGTTTTCATACTATTTTGTTTTAATTTGGATATTTTAGGCTTATAATTATGTTAATATCAATGTCAATAACATATTGATCTATATTATAGATATTTTTAAATGAGTGTTCTGTTTAACCTACTATATATTACTTAACATACTTTTAATAAAAATACATATGTATGTACATATATACAATTGTCGAACTTAACTAATTTCATATATGTATATTGCTAACAGCATGTTATGTGTTACTATTATATGCATATGATATATAATATTATATGTATGTATGTATATATAAATGCATATAATTCACGTATATGCTTATTCATTGAGTTTAATATATAGATTTGGTAAGGTTATTTTTATGTTTGCCTTTTCCTTGCCATATTTCAATTATAGTTTAATTCATTTAAATTTTGTATTCATTAGTTTATTTTATTTTTTAATTTTTAACTTTTAAATTTGTTTATTATTTTTTGGCATTTTATTGTTTTATTATTTGTTTTGTTGAAAAATTTATACAAATAGCATGTAAAAATGTAGTAATTGCAATATTCAGAAATTAAATATTATTTCTCATTTTGCTTTTTATTTCCCTAATACGTATGTATGTATGTATGTATCTACATATGTACACAGTTAATATCATACAAGACTCTCGGGCATTTCCATAAGTTTTGTATGTGTTTATTTATATACATATGGATGTATTAAAACATAAAGCATTTGATTGTTGAAGTTCTTTATATTTAATTTTTTTCTTTTATAAGAAATAAAAATAGTTAAAAAAAAATTGTTTTCATAAAAAATTTCTTAATTAATTTTATAGGCATATTTGAGAGGGTTTTCAATCAACCTAATATTTATTTATCAAATTGTTTATGTATTTTAATTTGTATTAATAATATTCTAAATATTACGGGAAATTACTTACTGTCGTGTAATTCGCGCAATGAATTATTGTTTTTTTAAGAGCGGTTTTAACAATTAACAATTTAATTATAATTTATGTTTTTGTTGTTGTAATATATTACTGTTAAATTTTTAATGTTTACACAATTATTTTGTTCCAAAGATTAATATTTACTTTTAAACACTATTTGATCCTCATAAATATATTTTTTTTTAAGCAGAGTTGCCAATATCTAAAAAAAAGTAATTTGAAAATATGACTACCAACAAACTAATTTGGACTTATTTATTAATAAATTATGTATTATTATTTACTACATTTAATGTAACGAGAAGTTCATTGAAATTTCATTTTTAAATTATTTTCAAATTATAGTATTTCGAAGTCCTTAAGAGATAGCCAACTGTATACTATTATTTTTTCACGTTATTGTTGTTCATTTTTTTTAATATTTTATACTACTCGACTATAACTGTTATCTCAAGGGTGCAACTATGCCATCATATGCATGTATAGTACAGACTATACTATAATACATTGTAATCTCTTTAAAAATATATATATATTACAACAACTACACTTTTCTGTACAAATGTACATTTGTGAGTATTAAGGAGCCTCAGAACGACAAGCAGATAACACACCTCGTCAGTCTTACTTTGCACAATTAATTCTCTATTTCCTTACTACTCGTATTTATTGTTAACACTATAAAGATAATTGACGATTGTACGAATTTACAGGCATCGACTAAATATTTACTCACATCTGATGCTGCACTCACGAATATAACTGCAATTTTCCTTCCTTTCATTAACTTTATTTGAAATGCATTTTAAATAACAACGAAAAATGTGCTTGATTTGGCAAAATTTGGAGAGTAGGAGAGTGACATATTGAATAAAAACTTAAATAGTAGAAAGAAAATATATCATCTTAATGAGACATGTAAAACTGTGTTGCGTTCAATTTGATACAATTTTCCACAAAAAACGAAAGAAAGCTCAAATTTAGCAAACGAGTAGGAACGCATCGAATACGGCAAAGAAAAGTTGAATTTGGTTTAAGCTTAGGAACAAATCCATGAAAACGCTATCACAATTTAACTGGTTACTTAAGCCCTTACTGAAATTCAAAGCAGAAGAGATCGTGACTTTTTGCAAACAAAAAATATATCTTAAAATAAATTTCGATTTGTTAACACGTTGATGAATGAAAATTCTTAAGTTGACTTACCCAATATTATAAACAACGCATGAAGAAGTGAAGAGGAATACGAGTATACTGGGATAATGCAACTGCTCTGTGTTCTCCTAAATTTTATTTCAAAATGACTTCTAAACCGATATAGCAACTTTGCAACCAATCAATTACTTATGGATATAGACAGACCTACATACATGCATACGTCAAAATTGACCAAGACACCTTTCCCCGTTACCCACAAACGTATTATAGTATATAGGATATACATAAGTACGTTCAATTGAAAGTGTTTATTAATTTTGGAATATGTTTATTCTTAATTGCTTGTTTTACTTAAACATTAATTAGTTTCAGTTAATCAATTAATTAAATTTAATACAATAATAAATTTAATATAATAATAATCATCATCAGCATTATCAAGTTTCTATTTATGTTTAAAACTAATTTCTGCGATGCCATTTGCATACTTTACCACTGTATTAATATATATATATATATCATCTATATGTATATATATTAATCGTATTTATATGTATATCATATATTTATTTCAGTTTACTGCGGGTTTTTTGGCATTTTATTATTTAATTCTCAACTGTATTAACATTAACTTTCCACTTATTTGATTTTTTTTTTTATTTTTTTATTTTTTTAATTATACTAACTTTCCATGTAATGTGTGTATGTATTTACGCTTTTTTATTTTTTAATTTGCCAGTTATAAGTATTTTATATATACTCTTTATATAATAATTGTTTTTATTTTCACTTATGCATCTAAAACAAATTAAAAATTTAGTAATTGAAAATACAAATACAAATAAAAACATACTATTGTTGCCACGCTAAACTCATGCCTTACATATCTACAAATTGGGTGGTATGTACACATCATACAAACATACTCACTGTAAGGACTAAGTTGCTTTTGTTTTTTCGTTTAATTTATAATTTTTTTTTATTTACTAACTGCTAAGGGATCCTTCCTTTTGTTCTAAACTAATACGACGGCGACTTTTGTTTAACAATGCTTTTTTCTCTAATAATATATTTATAATATTTTACAAATATTTTATTTGTGTTGTATGTATGTATGTATATATATTACAACTGCGCATTTAAATGTCATTTAGTTTAAAATTGGAGCTTTCATTAGGACCCAAAATATACAAATGGTATTTAAAATTTTTTATTCTAAAAAATCGTTGATGAAACGTGGTAATGGTTGTGCCAACGCCAACGCCAATACTAAACATGCAAAAAAGCCAAACCGCTGACAACTAGCGCTCAGTATGCCGTTTATCACAAAGGAAATTAGAATAAACTAAAACTATGTAGAACCTGCATTGGACACGTTAGGATCATTGTTTTATGCCGCCTCAGTCAAACAAGTAAATCTTTCAGTCTAATCTAAGTTTGCAATGCGACTTATGAACATACATACAAACATTTCTCGAAATTAGTTTACTAAAAAGCATTTTTATTAAATGGTATTTAAGCATCGAAATGAACAAATCGAGAAAGGCAATTTTAGTTCATAGAAATTTTTCAAATATGTAAAAAAAAACAAGTAATTTTTATTAGACTTAATTTTTTTGGGTTAAACCACTTAGTTATCGGCGTGTAAAATCATCATATAACTAAATGTTGGACTTTAAATAAAATTATTTATAACAAAATATGAACATAATATACAAGTTTTAATGTACAATGTTTTTCTTGCGGAATAACATGTTACGGAACATTTCAATACAAAGAAAAAAATTTCGCCCATCACATAATCGAGCTGACATGCGCTTTCTTTATGTAATAATTGATTCAATAAATATAAAAATAATTTTTCTAATAAAATAATTCAACCTAAAAATATACATAGTTTTAATATAGTATCTATTTTTACGACAAATTTCTTTTAAAGCATTTGAATGCATATATGCTGTGTAACTATGGGCATTTGACTTGCTGTGCACATTTAATGAAAAACAACATGGCTCGGGGAGTGGTGTGTGTGTGTCCCAATCAAGTAGTTAAAAAGTTATACACGTTAAAATGCGTTTTTTTATTTTCAAATAAAATGATGTTTAGTTGTGATTCTTATTGTTCTTTTGATAAAATTCTGACATATTATACACTTTTTCCCTAAAAACATACTAAACAAAAATTTTTAATTATATTAAAAGAATTAAGCTCCAACACTCAACCTGTACGCTTCGCTATGCGCCGAGCGATTTTTCTGCTCTCAATGCTTAGCCTTATTTATTCCTTTGCACATGCGCCCACTTTCTGTTCGTTTACTAACTAACTACATATATATATAACTAATGGCGCCCACTAAAACCGCTGATGTTTGAGCGGGGACCAATTTCGTGATTATCATCTGACTTCGCAGTCTTTGTTTAATGGAAGTAAACCACTATTACTGTTGTTATTGTTGTTGTTATTATTATTGTTATTGTGACTATTACTGCTGCTATTGTTGTTGTTGTTGTTGGTATTATTGGCTGTATTGTGGCTGCTGTTTAGACTGCCACCGCTTATACTACTACCACTGGCGCTGGCACTGCTACTGCTACTACTGGCACTATGGCTATGACTGTTGCTGTTGCCACTGCTGTGCTCATTACAGTTAACGGTAAGTGGTGCTATGGGCGCAAAAGCGTTACTCATAGTTCCATTTTCGCCCCCTAAACCCGTGCTTATGGACATGGCTTCGGCCAGGGAGCTCGCCGTGTTGGAATCATGCACATCAACACCTTTACACGTATCGATGACCAGACGGGGGGATGGTGTGCTCGCTTCTTTTGGCGTCGACGAAAGCGGATCGGTTTCTTCGCGATTACTAATGCCACCTGCGATGTTGACGGTGCCAAAATTATTTAGCACATCGACAACATTCGGTGTTGTGCGATCGCCGCTTATATTGCAGTTGTAATTTGCCGAGTCGTCGCCGGTGAAATCGCTAATGGTTTTGGTGGTTGGCGTAGTGTGTGCTGAAGATAATGTCGTTGGTGCCAATTGGTTGATGTTTGTGTTGCCACCAGGTGTTGAAGCGGGTGTGATTGTTGGCGTGGAGGTTGTTGTTGGTGTACGCTTTTCTTTTTTCTTTTTATTTCCTATAACATAACCACCACCATCAGAGGCTCTCGCCAATTTCAAACGTATCGGCGCAGCGTTCATTGGTGGTGTGGCTGCAGCTTCAGCGGAGGTGGAACGTTCTGGATTCTCGGGCACATCAGCTTTTCGTTTACCTATGCGTATAATCAACTTTGGTGGTTCACCTGGTGAGGCACTTGCCATATTCTCAACAACAGTCGCTGCCATACCCATATCACCCACTCCAGACGCTGGAGAAGTTTGCTTCTCCTTATTACGTCTCTTCTCTTTTTTGTCTTTCTTCGGTTTGGAAGACTTTGGTTTTTTAGCAGGTGGTAATATAGAGGTATCTAATAGGCTACTACTAGCACCACGTCGAGTGCGTTCTTCATCATCTTCGCCAAAGTCTTGCATAACCATTTTACGATAGTTCATCGACTCTCGGCGATAATCCTCTAAAGTGGGCGGTGTGTAATTTGATGTCAAACGTTTCTTAGGCGGACAGCTAACCATTCGGCGCGACATATCATATTGATAGGTGTTATCGTATGTATTACCACTAATTGCCGTTGCACTCGCACTTCCATCGGCTAAGCCACGAATCTTGATCTTCAGTTTCGGTGTGGGCTCATCTTCAGAACCCTCAAGCGTTTTGCTGCGTCCCCGTCGCTTTCCAGCACTTGATGCTGCCCCAGTTTTTCCTCCACGCTCATCAGTGCTGCCTGATGAACAAGCGCTACGCCGACGTCCATCGTTACCCAAAACTGTGCTGCTATCATTCAAATCATTAACTCCATCCATTGAACGTAGTTCGCGTCCTGAATTTTTCTTAGAACGTTTCGAACTTCCTTGCAGACCCAACTCGCTACCGTATTCATCAAGCGTACCACCCAAGCCATCACCCTTGCGTAAACTATCAACGGTATTTGTCAAACCTACGTCATTAGGTGGCAGTCCTCCAGATGAATCATCCATATTGGTGTCCTTTTGCACCACATACAGGCTAAGCAACTCCTTTTTACGCATGCGTCGAGAGTTCATGCCACCGCTGCTATTATTCCCACCGCCACTTACGGACGTACCACTAACCACACCGGCCGAAATTTGGCTATGAATTGAAACAGATGTTTGCACAATGCCAGCAGCTGCTTGTGTCATATTGGTCGTGTGTACACTTATCGAGGTACTCGATGAATTGTAACTGTAACTGCCGTCAGGACAAGCAAGTGGTCCTTTGATTTTCAATTTAAGCTGATTACGCGAATCGGAGAGTGAAGCCTTTGTTGTGAGCGTTGTATCCGAATCGATAGAGACCTCTTCGGAGGTGGTCTCCATTGAAGTCTGCAAATCAGCTGGCATTATAAGGTCCGAAATAATGGAGGATGCACAGGTATTCGAGAGACCACTGCCAGTAGTGTTTACGTTATTTAACGCCGACACAGTGCTCGTATTTCCTATTAGACTTGACGCAGTCGCACCAACATTTCCACCGATGTTGCCTGCAGTTGTATTATTGCCGCTTGCAGCTGGTGTTAATTGCTTTGTGGAGATGGTAGAACCTGTTGCACGTAACGCCGATTGGAATTCCTTTTCATCCTCCTCATCGAACTCGGGAAGTGTTTGCTCTGCAGCACCAGAATCAAAGTCACTCAACAAATTATTGTTGTATGTTTCTTGTGAAGCTGATGCTTCGTAAACATTGTAAGTACGCATGTCCACCGGACCCGGCAGCACAGGCTGTACAATGGAATGTAAAAGTGATTGCTGTGTACTGGAGTGATCACAACTGCTCGCATTGTTCGCTTTGAGTGCGTCTGCTAAATGCGATGTGCTACGACTGCCACTGCCGCTGTTGTTACAGTTCACCAAACCACTAGCGGTGGCAGAATTTGTTACGCTGGCGCCAGCACCGCGAACTTTGCAACTGCCATACGCCGATGGACTGGTGTACTTTTGCGCATCGGGCGTGGTCTGTTGATGTGGATGGGACAATGCCGCCTGTTGATTGCAACGAGCATCAAATGAACGTCGACGATCGCGCAGCGATTGCAAGTTCTCGACGCCCGGTGCTGTCAGATCCTCATCGTAATTGAATTCGAATGGCGTACCGACCAAATTGTTCACATAATGAGTGTTGCCATCATGTTGTATCTGCGGTGGCAGCGGTATGACCGTGTTGGTGGCGCTACTACCACGTCCTCGACCACGACCACGCCCACGGCCGCGCGAACCAGCGCCGGTACCACGTGGTGCACGCTGCCGTGGTTTACCCGCCAACGTATGCGTCAATGGATCGTATTTAGGTGGCGGCGGTGGCGGCTTCTGTGGAATGTTTGTGTATTCAGTCAGCGCTTGTTGCTGTTGTTGTGTCTGCTGTTGTTGTTGTTGCTGCATTTGCAACTGCTTACTAAGCAGCTCCATTTGGCGCGGCGATTTGCCAGGGGATTTGTGCTGAATTTGTGGCGACTTGTGCGAGTTGCGTGTAGTTTGTTGTTGTTGCTGATTGTATCGTGAAGATGAACGCTTTGACGGCGACTCCTTTGTGGGTGATGTGTTTTGCGGTGTCTGCGCCTGTTGCTGTTGCTGTTGTTGTTGATGTTGATTCGAAGACGGCACGGGCATTATGGCTTCGGCGCAGGTACTCATCATTTGATTGTACAAGCCAGGCGCGGCAGCGTTATCCGACGGCACACCCATGCCATACTGTGCAGTTTGCGGTTGCTGTTGCGATACCGCGGATTGTTGGGCATGCATGGCATGCTGATGGTGGTGCGGTGAATGATGATCCAACAGTGATGGGCCACCCGGTGTACCAACTATGGCCGCCGTTAATGCCAAGTTGTGCGTTGATGATGTAAATGCAGCGCCGCCGTATTGAGTTTGCGGCGCTGTACCAGCCATGGCGCTGTTTGGAACTGTTGTGTTGGGATCATTACTACGCATACCATACATTCCAACGTCATTAGCCGGTTGCTGTTGTTGCTGCTGCTGCTGCTGAGCAGTTGTTGTTGTCATCGCAACATTGCCACTCATACTTGTCGATGTTGGATACATAGCACCGACGGAAGAATTGGGCACAAAAGGCATTTGACTCATTACCGGCATAGCCGCAGGAGTATTGTGAAAAAGGCCGACAGAACCACCGTTATACTGATTATTACCTTGATTTGGTGTGGTCTGGCGTTGTTGCTGTTGTGGCGTGTGCGTGGGCGTTGTTTGCTGCTGGTTATAGCCTTGATTATAACGCATTATCGAATCGATGCCATTGACCAAAGGCGACTGTTGTTGCGCTGATTGCTGTTGGGTATGGGTAAACGGTATATCGTAGCTGTCAACCCGGTTGAAGTAGCCCTTATTACAATTTTGCGCTACCGCTGCCTGTTGCAGTGAGGCTCCCTGAGTGTTAAGTGCATTGTTGCCCACCAAATCCTTAGTCTGCAAATGTGGGGGTGGTTGTTGTTGTTGTTGCATGGAGTGACTCACTTGTTGCAAATGCTGTAGGTTTTGTTTTTGCTGATGCTGCAGCTGTTGATGTTGTTGTTGCTGTTGCATTTCCATTGCGCTTGCTTGGTCGTTAGATTCGGAAACTGAACTAGGTGATGACGAGCGTCGTGCTGCGATCATTTCATTCTCATTCCAGAGCCGCGTGGCGCGCAACGCATATGGCGATTGCATCCGTGTATTCTCATCATAATCACAATCAACCACTAGCTTGTTGTTAGTACTTACACCTCTGTTAGCACCGGTAAAGTCAATATTATTCTTTGCAGTTGCGGCAGCATGCAAATCCACAAAATCTGGCGCTCCAGGCACCGCATTAACATTTCCTTCCGTGGTGTTTGGCATTTTGTTGAAACAAGCTCCACCCTTGATGTTGGCTTTGTTGGCGAGTTCCTTTTCGAGGAACGAAGTTATCTCTGCCACATCCGGTGGTGGTGGTTGTGGCTGTGTCTGTTGTGTCTGTCCATAGTTGCCCGTATGCTGTTGCGCTTGCTGCTGTTGTAACGGTGAAATTGGTACATTGCATATATCAGGCGCGACATTTTTATCCATGAAACCCACTACCGGCTCGGGGAATGTCAATGCACCGAGATTATTATTGCTGTTGTTCGTATTCGGCAAATTAGCGTTGGCAACCACATTCATTGTGTTCATTGAAGCATTCGAGTTCGGTGTTGCATTTGGTGTTGTGACTACAGAATGCGGCGTACGGTTGTATGCATTGGAAGTGGGTGTCAATGTGGCGGGTGGTGTAGTCAAGACATTGCCGTCTTTCACTTCATTAATATTTGACTGGTCTAGCGGCAACAACGATCCACTGTTGGCTTTGTTGCTGTGACGAGCGAATAGGCAACTACTTACATCAGCGACTTCAGCTGCTGCTTCTGCATTCTCCTTTTGTACATGTATAATGTCTTCAGGATCGGCAGCATTGTGGAATGGAAATACTGAGGGTATGGCAGGTGTGGGAGGAGGCTTCAATAGGTCGGCTTCCTTAGGCTCATCAGTGCGTATGCGCTTTTTACGCAGCTTTTCAACCAAATTACGAGTAGCAAGAAAACTATCTTCCTCCGTTAGTTCTTTAGTTGATGTGCCCAAGAGGCTCAGACTATCAGCCGGCTCATCCAGCACCGAATCAGCATTCGCATTTGCTGAAAATGAAGAAGCTGCACTCATCAAAGCATTTGCAAATGCGTTTTGTTGGTGTTGTCGCTGCTTTTGATGTACATTATCTTCCATATCGAGTATGGTGTCTACAATCGGTTGGTGTCGGCTATTACTGCTATTCATTTCGGCTATGTTCGTAGTGCCTTGAGAGTTTTCATCCAAATTGTTCTGAGATTCTTGTAATGTAATGTTAAGAGGTGTTGGCGGTATGCTAATATTGCCTTCGATATTAGATTTTTGTATAGGCGTTCCGCCAGATATGTCAACCACCAAAGCAGGTGAGGACGAAGGCGAGGCAGGTGTTTGTGGTACCGATGTTGTTTGTGTAATTTGGCCAGTAATCTCTTGTTGTTGTTGCTGATCCTCCTGTCGCTGAGAATGTTGCTGCTGCGTTTGTTGTTTTTGTTGGTGAAGAATTTGTGGTGGTTGCTGTTGTTGTTGTTGTTGTTTGAGTCGATCACTACCCGTAGAATTTGAATTCGAATCCAACTCAATAATTTCTGGCGGTTCGGGCGGTATAACGGCCACTGCCGGCGATGAGGATGACGCTGAGTATTTGCTGGCATTAGCCGCCATTTTACGTTCCTCTTCAAGCTCCCGCAATAGCTCCATCTCATTTAGTAAGTGTTGAGTGTGATGTGTATGCTCCTCTTCGGGTGATAATGGCGGACTTCCAGGTCGTGTACGTCGATGTCTTCTATGCAGACGTCGTCGTCTTCTACCGCCAGTAACGGAGCTTCGTTCATCCGATGCATTCGAGAGTTCGTCATCAGACACCGATGTTGCTGGGGATGGCGGGGAAGCTGGCATGGGTGCTGCTGGTGGCCGTTCGTCGATATCCTCCAAATCACAAATCTTACTCGATGGTAGCGTCGTATGTGTCGGTGCCGTAGTTAACTCCTCATCAATATCCATTGGTACCTCACCACTTTCATTTTTCGTATCAATAATAATCTTCGGAGGCTCAGGTGGAACTGCAGGTGTTGCATCAACTATTGGTGTTGATGTTGACGTTGATGTCGTCGTTGACGCTATTTCTTTGGCATCTGATTTTTCGTCCACAATATTTGTTGGTAACAGTGAGGCCGGTAGCGGTGTTCCAGTATCCATTGCACCAAACATGGAACTTCTGCTTGCTTCTTGCTCTAATTTATTTAACAGTTTATCCAACGAACCTTGATTTTTATTCTGGTTTTTGCTGTTACCCTGCTGACTTGTAGCAATTGAGCTATTTGAATTGCTATTTGAAGCCTTTCGCTGCGTTATTTCCTCGGTTAGCGTGAGAACAGTTTTACTCTTTTCACTATCACTTTCGGATATGCGATCAGAAGTTGAAGATATTGAGTGTGTTAACGATATTGACTTCGGTGACTTTGATTGCAGCTTTTGTTCTACCTTTTTATCTGTTTCAGTCGTTAACTGCGATGAATGAGGTGGCGACGACGGGCCGGACTTTGATCGACGCATTGCGCGAGTACATATTGAATTCAGTTGAGCCGAAGCAGTACCTTCCTCCTCATCGTCCACAACAATAGCCGCATCTGTTGGAGCTTGTTTGACCGCCGGCTTCTTTACCTTATCATCCAAGGATAATTTACGTTTGGTCGATTTCGGCTGTTTATTTTCTGCTGCAGACTCTTCAACAGTGACGGCATTACCACTGCTACTACTTGTGTTGCTAATATTGCGTCGCAACTGCTTTTGTGGAGAGCTTTTGGGCGACTTGGTAGTTGTAGTCGCACTGGTAGTGTTATTAGAGGATGAGTTATGTCGTGCCGCGGCAGGTGGCTTGTCAATTGATTTACGAGGTGATCGTTTATTGGCGGCGGTTGCGCGAGTAAGCCGTTCTTCCTCCTCAGCCACTTCACTTTCTGCATCACTGGAGTCACTGCTACTACCGCTGTCACTACTGCCATCCGATGAGGATGAACTAGTGCTACCATCTGAACCAGAACTTGAGGACTCTGACAATACTGCAGCCGCAGTAGACTTCTTGGTAGGAGTTTGTTGTTGCTGTTGTTGTGACGATATTTCCACAGATGTATCCTTAGAGCGACGTCTGCTACTTGTGGGAGTCTTAGCTACTGTTGTTACGGCTTCTTTCGAAGTGAGAGATGTGTTATCCCGCATAGACATTCGTCGCATAGGCGGCATGCGGGTACTTCGACCGTCGGGTGTTCTCAATTTGCTTTCCTTCTCATTGCGTTCTTGTCGCTCTCTCTCTTCAAGCATCGCTTCATTTACGGTAGGAAGTTTACCACTGCTTTTAAGTTGCTCAGCAGCCTTTTTAGCAGCTTGTCTTTGGGGCACATAAGCTACGAGAATATTGTTCGCCTTCAATTCATTTGTTTTAGGAGTCGTTGGAGCACTAGATTTACCAGCATCAACCGTCGTTTGATCGATAGAATGACGTGTACTCCTCTCGGTTGCTATTGGTGCGGATTTTGCATGGTGAACATCGGACGTTTTACTGGCATTCTTTTCATCCTTACGGCCTCGACTCGGTGAGTTGAACTCGTTTTTGGAAGCTTGTTCACTGTCTTTCTGCGCTGATATTGGAACTGTAACGGATTCTGTTTCGCGGTTTATCTTCGGTGGCCGTCCGCGCTTTCCTGTTACTCGTTCCCTTTCTTTATCTTTACTTCTTTCCTTCTCCTTTTCTTTTTCTTTGGAGTCGATTTCAGCAGCCTTACCCACACTACTGCTGAAAGTTTTATCTTTGGCACGCGTTTTGTCAGCCTTATCAGCCTCACTCTTCATGCCAGATTCCTTTGCCTTAACCCTCTCACTTTCTTTGTCAGAGCGCTGTTCTTTGGCCTTTTCTGTTGTTTCTCGATCGGACATATTTAAAGTATTTACCGTACCAACCGCTACCCCAGTAGAAGTCGTGTAAATACCTGTTGAACGCATATTTTCCGACGCCTTTTTCGCCGCCTGTCGCTGTGGTACAACCAATAAGTCCGCTGTTATCTTATTTTGTCGTTCGATTGCCGCCGCGCTAGTCTTTTTACCTCGACTATGAGCATCAACTGTGGATTTACTTAAGCCGCCTGACGACTGTTTTTGATCCGACTTTCGCTCAAGTGTTCTTTGTGTATTTATAGTCTTTGACGTCGACTCCTTCTTCCCACGATTGTTTAAGGCTGTGGATGACTGCTGTTGTTGCTGCAACGTGAATTCCTTAAGTGCTGCCTTGGTACGTATAGTTTGTTGGTTTTGCGAATCGCTTACATTACTCTCCATGGCGCGTTCGTCCTTATCGACTTCGCCGCCAGAGAGGCTCTCGGAATCTGAGTAAATTTGTTGAACAATAGACGCCGTTCGACCCATCAGGGACGAAATTGGGCCAGCATTTGTGGATATCGCTCCACTCGTGCCGTTTGTATTTCTATCAGCCCCTTTTAGTGGCAACAACTCCTCACTTTCGTCGCTGGATGTACTCTCAGAGCCCTTCTCTTGTTGCAACTGTTTGGCCATTTGTGATAGGAAGTCTCGTCCACGATTCGCTGTGACCGGCGGTGCTCCTGTTGTTGGCGCAGTAGATGACGACGTTGTTGTTGTTGTGCTGAGGCTAGTAGATTTCTTCGGACTAATATGGTTTTGTTTTGTTGACTTAGATTGTTGGTGTTGATGTTTGGCAGGTACTGATCGGTTATCTGGTTCGTCATCACTAGAACTGGACAGAACTGTTGGCGCAGAAGTATCACCTCGTCCAGTTCCTGTGGCGGCGATGTTATTGCTAGCACTTTTTCGCCTTTGCTTCTGTCGCAATTCCGCGGATCGCACATAACTTTGCTTCTTTTTATTTTGATTTGAAGCTGCCGCAATGGCATGTGTTGTGCTACCTGTTCTTGCAGGTGATAGTTTTCTTGCGGCTGCTCTAGCGGATTGCGCACCACTGCCGGCACTTGATGTCGATGCAGTTGTGCATGAGCCTGAGTCTGATTCATCATCGGAACCAGAACTGCCCGAATCGGTTGACGTTCCTTCTTCCTCCGATGACGAGTCATCATCACCGGAGGATGAACTCCCTGACGAATTATTATTAGACGACTGACTACTGTCATGCGTGCGTTTTGTCGAGCCTTTAATTGTAGATCTCTTCTCACCGACATTTCCGCTTTTCGTACCACGAGAACGCGATTCTGTTGACATCGTACGATTATTCGAAACATTGCTATTAACTGTGTTACTTTTCGAAGCCGAAAGTCGATTTTTCTCCGGAACTGTTGAGTTTGCGGCACAACCACCCGTGGCACCAGTTGAACTGCGGCGACTAGAATTGATCTGTTTTTCACTACCCGTTCCTGTGCCTGCTGCCGATGACGTAGACGACGGCGCAACCAACGCACCGCCCGCTTGTGCTATTGCTATTGCACCATTGTTTACTTTCTTATTTGGCGAGATTTTATTACTATTGCTATTATTGTTGCCAGCACCCGGAACACTCGCACTAGAAGTGCCCGAGTTTGCACTCGTGTTTGCAGTTGTATTTGCCGTTGCCGTGGAATTATGCGTATTCTTTCGTTTTGTGGGTGATGTTGATGTGCGCGCACCTGTACCTCTGCCTGTTCCCTTATTTCCCTTCACATTACCTAAAAGCTTCTCTAAAATGAAGTTAATATTTTGATATTGTGCAGGAATACTTTCACCGCTATTCGATGAATAAAACCTATCGTACAGCGTTGGGCCGTCATTTGCGTAAATAACGGCATTTTTGAAGCTCTCATCTAAGTTAGCATCAATCACCGCATTGGGCACATTGGAAACACCACTACCAACTTCCCGCAAACTATCATCGCTAAGCACTGAAATTTGCTTGTAAAATACCTGTTCGCGCAGCTTGAAAAGCGATCGCGAGAGCTTTTCCCGCCTACTAACCATATAACAAAGATTTCTTACACGCTCCAAGTCCTGACGTAAATGTACGACCAACTTGTGATTCTCGAGATCCTGTTGTTCCTGTTTACGCGCTATCATTTCTACGTCCTCAGACTTGGGTGGAATCAGAGCACGATTATGCCGCGATTTTCGTTTCAACTTCCAGTAATTGTAAATCGATTCAATGGCATCGTCATCCACATCGAACAAATGGCAACTGATGTCCTTGATGTTGACATGTTTATCAAATTCAGCCTCGACTTCCTGTTAAAAGAACATTATAAAGAAAATTATGAACAAACACATAAAAATGTATATATTAATATTCAAAGTTTCAAAAATAACAGTTTCTCCCTAAAAAATATTGATTGAGAGAGCTTATACAAAAAACAGCTGCTAAGGAAATTTGGATCGCATCTCCCATGTTTACTTCAAAAGCCATTTAATTTCAAATCGAATGCTCTGCACTCACCTGTAAGCGTTGAGCCCGCGCTTGATTGCGTTCTTCTGATGTCATATCGGATTTTCGACTTTTGCGTCGCCGGCAATCGTCCTCTTCATTAGCTGCACCATGTGTACTGTTATGTTTATTTGTGCTACTGCTATGTGTACCACTACCATCCTTTTTTCCTTTACTAACACTGTGCTTTTGGCAATATGAACGCAGTTTAACACCATCCTCCGCGTTACCCTCTTCAATAATTGCTCGCATCTCAAGGCCATGTTGAAAAGCGCATGTCACGTGGTAAGCGGTTTTACAGGTTTTTACCGAACATTGTATGCAAGCTCCAACACGTGCCCGACACAAAATGCAAACAAGTGCCCAACGACTCGAAGGAATGCTCGAGATCTTCGTGATAGGTTCCATACGATCTACACAACCAATGCTTACTTCAGGTATCCATAGGGCACAGGAAACATGCGCCCAATGTTTGCCAGATTTAGTGGATTTCATTGCGCCTCCTTTGTTCGGACATAGTACACAATCCGGTTTAATACCCATCGAACACGTCCGACAAAGCCATTGTCCTAATCAGAAATATGTAAAAATGTAATTAGAAAGTGCGATATTATTTAATCCTCTAGCTTTGGTGGTTTACGAACCTGATGGAATCGCTGTAATACCATAACATGCCTGATGTACGCAAATATTGCAATTATCACAGAATACCATTTCATTCGCTTCCTCAGAGTCGGGAGATCTGCATACGTCACAGATAACGTTTTCATCATATTCGATACCAAGACCTTCCTCGTTTTTCAGGATTACTTGTATTTGCTCCCAACATCGTATCTGCACGCACGAACAAATGAATTATAACATTACAATTTGTTATTTCTAATTTTATACCACTAAATATAAAAATCAACTAAACTAGTTAATACACACCTCTAATTCTTCGATAACGCGTTCAAATTGTGTTTCCGTTATGGAATAAGCACCGTACTGCGCTCGATCGGAATTGAGTAATAGCAGCCAAGCTTCATCGACCGGATCAATATCGTAGGCACATGTATTCTCTGCTTGAGTGACCACATTTGTAAGACAATGTAACTCACTGGAGTAAGTATCGTCTTTCGTAATGCGCAGGAAGCGATTTTTGGGACTAAGAATCAGATGTATATAAATTATTATTACAATACTTGATCATGTGTCTATGTTTAATAAGTTGAGGGTACTTACAGTTTAAAGTCATGCGCAGGTGGCACTATTGGTTCTGGCAGCACGTAAACGGTGGGCTCTGGCAAAGAATCGGGATTTACAGGCACCTGCACACCCTTTTCCCACTCTTGCTTCCACTGATCGTTTACTACGAGATACTCGTAATTAGCCAAAGGCTCTGAATCCGGCAATTTCATTGCACTTATGAGATCCTTGCTGTTAGTAAAATTATAAAGTGGTTTCATATACATAACATAAACGTGATTTCATACAATTTATTTACTAATTGGAAATCATATAACATATAACTTTGGAAGTTAATAAGTTTACCCTTAATACATACCGATAGAGCTCTGCTGGTGCCTCCGTTGAACTTCGATTGTAAATACTTGAAATTTTAATATCTGCCACTGAACGCGGTTGCCACGCTGCCGCCGAGGATGAAGAACCCTGGCTGGCTGCTACTTTAGCACTTGTGGAAGCTAATGCGGCCATTTCTTCTGGTATTAAAGCGACTACGCTGTTTTGCTCATTTTCAGCATTACTATTGCTTATTGAAGAGGAAGCGGTATATGGTAAACTTATAGGTGCACTACCTACTACGCTACCACTATGACTGCCACCATTTCCGCCACCAATGCTGCCATTGAGCCCACTTCCTACTCCACCTCCACCGCCGCCTCCACCACTTCCGGCACTTCCACTGCCATTGCTACCCCCACCACCATTGGGCGGCCGACCTTTGCGTCGCTTTGTTGGCGGAGGTTGTGGCTCGACGTCGAGCCTTTGATGATGTTGATGATTACCGCGTTTACCTCTTTGTGACATCTTTCATTGGTAACAGTTGATTTCTATTCGCTCAAGTGAACTCAAGAAAACACAAATTACTCAACGGTTTACGTATTTTAGGAGAATAAATCTAGTAATTAAATTGTCACTTTTTACACCGCTTTAATTGATGTGTTTAGGCACAACATTAAATAATTGTGTTGTGATTTTCTATTTGGTTTGGTGACTCTTAGTAAATGGTGCAGTTTTTATTTATTTTTTTTATTTTTGATTGCTTTATGCACTAACGCGTAGTTGCTGGATTTTTATTGTGATTGGATAAACACTACTATAACTTTGAAAGTGTTCTCTTTTGCACTTTTGAATAATTTTTATTATTAGACCTGAAATTAGATTTATTATTATAATGTTGTGGAGATCAGTTTTAATATCAGCAAAAAGACTTACTACATGCTTAAATCCTTAAGTGGCTAACCAAATGCTGTCTTTGTTGTTGCTTCAGTTTTTGCTGGAAATGAGCATGTGGTACAGGTTGTACACTGGTCCCCACTTTTATTGAAAAAGTATGTGTTAATATTTTTGCGTTGGGATTCGGAATTTTAGCCACTTTACGTATGCACGTACGATAGTGGCGGGGCGTTAAGTCTCGTACACGTCGTCGCAAGCGTCGGGAAAACATGGAGCGAGACGCTGCTTCTTGTCCGTGCCCGTAACGCGCCACTTTGATGAATTTTGAAAACTGCTCCAACAAAGCTACAGCTACGTGTTTATAACACGTCCCGCCCACTTGAACTATTCAAGAAGAGCGTTAGTGTTTACCAATTGGTAGCAAGGAAATTATGCCGCTGACTAATGACCATAGAATTGGTACGATGAATGTTAGGTATGATATAGCCTTTGATGATTATTATTTGCGCGTATATTATTAACAATCACGTTTATGTTTTCGCTAAGTTACAGAGATAAACACTTTAAAATAATTTGATGTCAGTTAAACTGGGTATTGCAGCTAATCGGGTAAAGTATATATTATTGTTATTGGCTAAATTGTTCTTTTTACCGATTTATCGCCTTCTTTTAGAATGAGTTTCCGTCTTTATTGTGCATCAGTTTTCGCAGTGTGTATTTTGTGTATATTTTCTTTTGTTTTTCAAGTTCTCCTTGCACTTTGGAAAATATCTAATGGGTTTACATATTTCGAAAGTCTCAAACACGTTATATCCATCAAATAGTATAATTCAAAAATGTTAGTTTTTTGTTGGCCTTTCGAATTTACATTATATACCTGATTTTGAAAAAGTTAAATATAAATTAAAAATAAATTTTAAGAAATCTCTGCGTTTTACTTTGATGCCTTGCACTGCGTTTATGCTCTTCGCTATTCGTCTTTTCGATTGATATCTACTTCTTGCTCACTCTCACCTATTCACTTTCTCACTCTTACATACAGACACAAATTACTTGGTGCACCGTTCGATTTCCACTTTATATACTATGATTTGGAAGCGATGCACATAAGGAATAACACTAACATCTCAAAGGAGAATCACAATAAGGTGGAGCAGAACGCTCACCGAATTGATCCTCCTTTTCATCATTCATTGTTTTTTACATAATATTATTCAACTGATTACATGCGAATAAATTAATAGTTTACACTGTTTTTGTTTTTTCTCCACATATTCGTTGGCCTGTGCCTTCCTCAAATTCGCCGGGAAATTCTAAAAATTGCATTATTTCACCAACAGATGACACTAATAATATGCGGCGAATTCCGCGCAATTGCAAAACTAAATACACTGCAAAACCACATTAAGCGCACTAGCCGTCGCCCACGAACCCTTTATATACACGTGTGAGTGAACGGGACAGTCACATATGCGGTAAAGTCTTTTGGTAAAATTAAATGGTAAATTTTTGCTCGTATAGAGTACATGCAATATATCCACGATATGAAAATTATTTTATACAAAATCTTATTTTCACCACTAAATTAGGACACCGATTAGAAACATCTATTTTATATTAAATTATTCTCTCTTCAATATCTATTTGTGAATATATATTGCGAAGAGCACAATACTTTTTCTACGCTGGTGCTGTTTCCTACTTGTTCCCTTTTTTGCGAATAGCTACAATCGAAAGCTAAGAAAATTAACTTTTGCCGCCGCAATTTCTCGTCGTACACATTTTCATTCACTACACATACAACTTTTACCATTTTTTAATGCGCAAAGCGCACCTTTGTTTTAGTTTATATTTTTTTACGAGAAATTCGATAAATTCACACCGTAGAAATTGCTTTTCTTCAATTTCTTTTATATTTACAAGACGTCGTCGCCATTATTAATTTTTCGACACTCCATTTTTACTTCGCCTTAGCCACTTCTTCGCTGCACTTGTCATTCCTTCAATAAGCCGCCAGATGGCTAATCCGACACTTTAAACTGATTGCATTATTGTGAATGAAATCAATCAGTGATGTGATTATTATCGTCTCAATCATCTCTCGTAATAGCAAGTAGAAAACAATTTCTTATCAGATTAAAACCGTAAATATAATATTGGTATTTCGAAACATATACTCCATATAGTTTGAACTGCAGCTGTTAAAAGAATTAACAGAAAAAACATTATGAAATATGTTTGCCACAAAAACCTTAATTTAAAATAAATTAATGAAAATACTAAATTTGTTAAAAACATATTAGAAGATAAGTTTAGCCTAAAATTTACCCACAATAGTATATATTAACTGAAAAAAATTTTAAATAAATAATGGCTTGTTCTTTAAATACATTTAAAATAATGAATTCAACTGATCACTTATTTTGTAGTGAAAACTTATTAGCTAAGCAAACCAATTATAATTTTGAAAACATCAGTGCTAATTGCATCTCTAGGTATATTGTGGAGGGTATTGTGATGTTGACACTTCAGTTAAATAGATTAGAATGAAAACCATGGTGAATAGTAATGTGAAAATTTCTAAAATTTTTAGCGCTTACTAGACATTTATACTATACTCGATTACGCTTTGGTAAAACTGCTCAAATTTTTACAGCCTTAAAATAATCTGCCAAATTATCAAGTACTTTCTAACAATAACCATTTTGGAGAAAAACATAACAAAATTAAAAGTTTCTTAGTCACTATAAAAACAACAAGATAAGAAAGCAAGCGAAACAAGTCACCAATATCATTAAACGCAGAAGGGGTGTGGGGTTGAATGGCTCATGTAATTTTCCAATTTCTCAAAAACAAAGGAATAGTAAGAAAGTGTTCTTGGTACATTGGACAAATCGGCGAAGATAGACGCGAGGAAAGCGGTGGAAACAACAAACGTCGGGTGACCATCGACAATTAAAAAGAGGGTTGGAGTTTAAGAAGCAATTGTAGCTTCGTCAGTCCAACGGAAACGATGTCAACAACTTCTCCAAATTCTGGAAATAGTAGTAGTAGCAACAACAACTCTACAAAAGCGACAAAACAAAGTCAACTTGACGTCGGCGACTCCTACAGTGACAGCAGTAGTATTGAAGAAAATCTTGAAGCTGAGGAACGACGTCGTAGAATTTTGAAAAATAGAAATAGGTAAAGTATTGTAAAAAAACTTTCTACATATCTACATATTTCTTTAATTATTCATTGATTCCTGTAGGAGCAGCGGGTATTTACAACGCAACATTTGCAGTAAATCACAGCCCCATCATCAGCTGACACAGCAGAGAATCAATATGAATGCGGCAAGTGGTGCTATTCCGAAACATGACAAGACGGCCACAACAGGCGCTAGTTTATCTAATAATCCTGGTAGTGGTGCTATAATGCGTCCCGGGGATCGTATTGCATTGTTAGTGGACAATGTCCGTTTCGTCATTGAACAAGCTTTGGTAACTGCACATCCAAACACCATGTTAGGAACAATGTTCAGTTCAGGCTTTCAATTTGTCCATCCTAATGAACGCGGCGAATACGAAGTAGCTGAAGGGATTTCACACACAGTTTTCCGTGCAATTTTGGAGTACTATAAAACTGGAATAATACGCTGTCCTCCAACTGTATCTGTACCAGAACTAAAAGAGGCGTGTGATTATTTACTGATACCATTTGATGCGACCACAGTTCGATGCCAAAATTTACGTGAGTTTTTTCAAAATATATCTATATACATATACATACAAAACAGTTAAACATCAAGGAATCGATAATATATTATTATAAGATTTAGAACACCATTACTCATAAAAATCTGTACCAAATTAGTATTATTTAGTAGCATTCTTCTCTCTCCCCTCTTTCTCGTTGTTGTTTCGACTTTTTAATACGTACTTATTTCCCCTTCCCCCATATACGTTTATATGTTCGCACGCATGTATTCTCGTCTAAAAGGAGGTTTACTACATGAACTCAGCAACGAAGGTGCCCGCCAACAATTTGAAGTTTTTCTTGAAGATCTAATACTGCCCTTAATGGTTGCATCAGCTCAACGTGGTGACCGAGAATGTCATGTTGTAGTTTTATTAGACGACGACGTTGTAGACTGGGATGAAGAATTTCCTCCTCAAATGGGTGAAGAATACTGCCAAAGTAAGTAATTGAAAAATATTTGATATTTCTGTTACCAGCTTAAAATATGTATAATTCCAGCTGTGCACAGCACCGCTATGCATCGATTTTTTAAATACATTGAGAATCGTGACGTTGCCAAGCAAGTAATGAAAGACCGTGGATTAAAGAAAATACGTTGTGGAATCGAAGGATATCCAACGCACAAAGAGAAAATTCGTCGAAGACCAGGTGGTAGAGCAGAGGTAATTTACAGCTACGTACAACGTCCTTTTATACACATGTCTTGGGAGAAGGAGGAAGCAAAAAGTCGTCACGTTGACTTTCAATGTGTTAAATCAAAATCAGTAACAAATTTGGCAGAGGCTAATGCAGATCCTCCTTTAGAACTCGACGCAAGTAATATACACAATTATTAATAATAAAATGTACTCATTTAAAAGAAAACGATTCATATATAACTTAGGTGGCAATCCAATAAGGCCTCCAGAAGTGAATATTAATGCTGAGGCACGTGTACCTTTCGTTCC
Organism: Bactrocera tryoni; assembly: GCF_016617805.1. NCBI lineage: Eukaryota > Metazoa > Arthropoda > Insecta > Diptera > Tephritidae > Bactrocera > Bactrocera tryoni. The sequence goes on from NC_052503.1 coordinate 965,525, forward strand.
TGAAGTTGAAGTGGCCGGCGGTGGAGGCATTGATGCACCTGTCGCAGTAGCCGTTGACGAAGCGGCAGGTGGAGTAATAATGCTTAACGAACTTGAACAGGCCTCTGGTGGAACTATCGAAGAGTCAATCTAAATCCACATGTCCTAACACACAAAACTTAGCATTTGTGAGAACTCATTTATGATATATAGACGTATGTATTTACTCACTGATTCTTCATATGTATAACCAAATACAACTATGATATTAATATACGTTTTCTATTTACTAAAAACCGATTTTTTTTTATTTGGATGAATTTAGAACTCAACATTTCATAAGCATGTAAATTTAAAACAGAAAAAAGTTATTCACTATCCGAAACTTAGAAGTCGAGTTTCGAAGCTTCGGTCAATGTTGAAGTATCCCAATTCATACAACGTTCCACAGCCATTTTCCACTTTTTGTAACGCATATTCCTTTCGTGATTTCCAATAGTTGGTTTAAAAGTGGTCATTTGACCTGAGCTGCCAGCAAGCGGTGCAGTGATGTCAAAGCTAGGTTTTACAACCATATAAGCCGCCAAAGCCGCTCCCTAATATAGTAAATACATTTGAAAATCTATATAAAAAAACATTTCTTCCTTAATCATACCAAAGCAGTTGTTTCTTGCATTTTAGCGCGAACCACACTAATGCCTACCAGATCGGCTTGCAATTGTAAAAATAAATTATTCGCGGTCATACCACCATCAACCATTAATTTCGTCATTGGTATGCCACAGTCTTTACGCATTGATTCTAAAATGTCTCGTACTTGAAAGCAGATAGCCTCAAGAGTAGCACGTACAATATGTTCACTGGTTGTTTCTTCACTCAAACCACAAATGACACTGAAATAAGGTGTATCCACTGCGTTTATATTATATCCAAGTATGAGTGTAGAGGACTTACCCGCGAGCCTCTTGATTCCAATATGGTGCATACAGTCCACTGAATGCCGGAACAAAATAAACATCTAAAGAGTTATCGACTTTGCTGGCCATCTCTTCAACTTGACTAACCGAATCGAATAACTCCAAATTATTTTTCATCCAATTTATGGCCGCGCCAGCAATCGCAACACTACCTTCTAATGCATACATTAGCGGAGCTCGTGGTCCCAATTGATACCCGACTGTTGTTAATAAACCATGCTTGGATTGCACCATTGATGTTCCCGTATTATAGAGAAGAAAACATCCCGTTCCATACGTGGATTTGGCAAGCCCATGGCTTAAGCATTGTTGGCCTACAAGTGCCGCCTGTTGATCTCCTAAACATGACGTAATGGGGACACCTTTTAAAATGCCAACCGTTACATCACCATAATGCTCTGCACTTGAACGTATTTGTGGTAACATAGAAAGTGGTAAGCCAAAAAACCGCAACAGATGTGGGTCCCATCTTAACGTCTCTATGTTCATTAGCATGGTACGAGAGGCATTTGTCACATCAGTTAGGTGAACCCCTCCATTAGGACCTCCTGTCAATTTATAAATCAGCCAAGTATCGACTGTCCCAACTTGACAGTTATTGGCTTCCATGGCCCTTTGAACTTCTCCAACATGGTCGCGCATCCAACGCATTTTCAACGCAGAGAAATACGGGGAAAGGGGGAGACCACATAGCGGTTTTAAATAATTGATATTACGTGATTTGTTTGGTATTGTCTCAACTAGTTCATCAACCGTACTAGATGTGCGATTATCTAGCCAAATAATGGCATTATGTAATGGTCTACCCGTCTCCCGATCCCAAACAATAGTTGATTCCCTTTGGTTAGTAATACCTATAGCAACGATGTCCTTAAAATATATAGCACGGAAGTATTTTAATGGAATTAATGCATTAAATGTACATTTTAAAGATGTATGTATCATAAGTCAAATTCATATAATAATAATAAAGAGTTTAAAGAAAAATTGGTTTGCAAAAAATATGTGTATGTATACATACATACATACATACATATTTATAGAATTGTTCGCAGTTAGAAAATTAGTGGAGTATATATGGAGGCGTCATACATACATACATACAAATATACTTCTTACAGAAAAACATTTTTAAAACATTACCACTAGCTTTTTAAAGGTATACATATGTATGTAGATATATCATTGCCTTTAAAATATTTGTGCATAATATACATTTTCTTATTACAATTAAAGTAAAATACAATTAAGTTCGAATAAATTTTTTAATTAAACTGATTCTCATCAGAATAAATATATTTTTGACTATGGAAATAAAAATAACAACCCTGGCCCAATGGTGAAACAGCACAGATGGTGAGTAACTTATTTGTCACTCAATTAATTTGACATTTTTTTCACAAATAGAAAATAAACGGAATAAGACAATAAAAGCAGAAAACACAGTATATACTGTGACCAAGTTTTGAAAAGTGGCCTTATCAATGCTTTTCTTCCAAAGACTAAAGCGATTTGTAGGTGGAACTGTTCCTTCAGACTATTTTGGCTTTGCCAATATTTCATCAAAAATGTCCTCCAACCAAGCATCCAAGGTTATTGCTATCGGGCAGATGTGTGCCTCGAACAATAAAGCTAACAATATGAAACAAGTTGAAGAATTATTTTGCAAAGCGAAAACGCAAAAAGCGACATTTTTATTTCTGCCAGAATGCTGTGATTTCGTAGGGGAACACCGAAAACAAACATTGGAGTTGTCAGAACCTTTGGAAGGTGCAACTATGGCTCAGTATAAGGAATTGGCTAAAACCAATAAAATGTGGGTATCACTGGGTGGTATTCATGAGTCTATACTCGATACAAACAATGATAAAACCGATAAAATATATAATACACATGTACTGGTTAATGATTTTGGTGAAGTTGTGAGCGTCTATCGAAAGTTACATCTATTCGATGTCGAAACAGAGGAAATGCGTTTTCGTGAATCAGATGTAGTGACACCAGGTTCCCATCTGGTATCCCCAGTCAACACTCCTATAGGTTTATTGGGCATGCAAATATGTTATGATCTACGATTTGGTGAAGCTAGTTCTATTTTACGCAAATTTGGAGCCCAAATACTCACGTATCCATCAGCATTTGCTTACTCGACGGGTAAAGCTCATTGGGAGGTATTATTACGAGCGCGTGCCATTGAAAATCAATGCTATGTTATTGCCGCAGCTCAAATTGGTGCACACAACAGTAAGCGTACCAGTTGGGGTCATGCTCTAATCGTTGACCCCTGGGGGAAGGTGTTGGCGAATTGTGAGGAAAACGATTTGACGATCGCAACAGCAGAAATTGATTTAAACAAAAATTATTTTGTACAAAAGAGCATGCCAGTAATGCGACACAAGCGTAATGATGTTTACTCACTAACTTCCTTTGGAATGGGAACAATAGATATTACTCAAGATTATAATTTTGCTAATAATATTATCAAAAAGGAAACTGTATTTTACGAAACCGAGCATTGTTTTGCATTTACTAATCTACGCTGCGTTGTAGAGGGACATGTATTGGTTTCAACAAAGCGAGTGACTCAGCGTCTGGATAGTTTGTTGTGTCACGAAATTTGTGATCTCTTCTCAACAGTTTGTAAGGTGCAAAGAATGCTTGAGAATTTTTATAAAACAACTTCTGCAACAGTCACCGTTCAGGATGGTCCCGATGCCGGTCAAACAGTACCGCATGTACATTTCCACATTCTGCCTCGCCGTCCACGGGACTTTAAGGAAAACGACCATATTTATACTAAAATGGACGATCGATGTTTGGATCAACCTGATCGCTCACTAGAGGATCGTATAATAGAAGCTCAAAAGTACCGCAGCTTCATGAATAGACAATAAACTTATATTGCTGCATCAAGCAAAGAAATAAGCTTTTGTAAAATAGGGATGGGTAATGAAATGTTGAATGTGTAAAAATTGTTATTAATTTGTATTTATCTATGTACATATATACATATATAACTAAATTAATAAAAAAATATATATATTTTCCTTAAATAATAAAAGGACTATTTGAATCATGCTAAAAAATACTAGTTTACGTGTATAGTAAATATATATGTATATTGATATTTACCTCAACCGAACCTCCTAGTTTCTGGAGTTTCTTTACGGCTTCCTCAATGCACTCAATTACCACATTATATATAACAATAGGATCTTGTTCCACCCATCCTTCCTACAAAAATTGTTAATAATTTACTTATATTGTAAATATGCATTTTTAAATATTTTAATCCAAACCTGCGGATAAATAGATGGTACGGGAATTTGGTGATAACAAACGACATTGTTGGTACCGGCTCGAAAAATCATAAAACGGGCTGATGTTGTTCCTTCATCAATGGATCCCACTAATTTTCCAAGAGACATATTATTCAAATTTATTTTTCTGTTGACAAAAAAGGCGACTTCTTTATTTTCGTGCTGTGTGGTTTTTGATGTTTCCACCGTTGAACTTTGATATTTACGCCGATAATAGCAGATTGATATTACTTTTATTGAAAAGTTCTTGACAACAGATATCCCAGTATGAAAGAATTTGTATAATCTGCGTAAACATATGTATAAACAAGCTTTTTACCAAAAGTTATTAATTATTTATTTGCTATTTTTCACTGTTATCGTTGTTTATCTTTTTCCGGTTTTGCATAAATTTATGACATAAGAAACTGATAAGAATTCAACACGGTCGCATTTATAAGCATTGTACTGCAAAATTACTCAACGTGCATGTATGTGTATTATAAAATAATATATTATGATTGTGTTTTATTTGTTTACTTTTGTATGAACTCTTCAATATTCTGACATTTTATTATGTTTTTAATACCCCGGACCTTACAGAGTCAAGATGATGTCAATTTCTTCTTTCAAATTATATTATTAATTTATATCAAGAATTTTAAGTGGTTTCCATGATGACGACGCCTTGAAACTATTATCGATTAGCAAGTTGCTTGTAGGTCACATCACAGCTTTCAATTTCCGTCAATTTTTACAAATAGTTCGTGTGATTAATTTGAAAGCAAGTTCCTGAACATGTAACAGCAGTGAAAGTGCTTGCTGTGAAAAGTTTTATTCTTGTTAAAATAGTACCCTGTATTTCTGGTTTCAATCGCAGCTAAGTTCGCTTAAAGCATTGCAATATTTTATTAGCAAATATTGGTATGGAAAAATATCATTTTACAAAAAATTGTGGAATTTATTTACATAGCGTGCAAAGACATTATTTATATTGACAAAAGCCAATTGGCTAGCTAAATTTTTAGGTGATTCCATAAACAAATACATATATACCATGTCTAGCGAAGATCAAAGGTAAATAGTTATGGAAAATACATTTGAGGTTATGACTCCTCCGTGTTTAATATAACAAAAGTGTGTATATTGAAAAATTTTCACTTCACAGTTATGACTCTAGTGATTCAACCATGGAAAAACGTTTTAAATATGCTTCGGGTTCACACAAAAAATCTAAAAAGGAAAAGAAACATAGAAAAACCAGTAAAAGTGAGAAATCTCATAGGAAGCACAAGAAGTCAAAGAAAAGACACCACAAACACAGCGAGTCGTCAGTTTCTGAAGATACCGGTGACAAACACCGTAGTGGCGCTCTTAATGAAAAGTTCACAGAAATAATGCACAAAGTCAGCAAAGATGTCAATCCACGAGGTGATCAACAAGCAAATGGAGGTGGGTTCAGCATAACAAAGACAAATCTTCAAACTGACCCCGGAAGTCTGGTAGAGGAGATTACCAAGACAATTCAAAATAATATTTATCCTACTATGGAAGTAGCATCATCCGGCAGTGAAAGTGAAATGTAAGTTAGGTGTCTTTAATGTCAAGATATATGTGTTATTGACATTCTTATTTCGCTGAATACAGTCAAAATGATGTAGCTAGTCCAGATGTTGCTATCATAGAAGACGAACTCAATCTCGAAGAATTAATGAAACAGAAGGCTTTACTTCAAGCTCGTTTAGGTGCATATTTATCAGAGTCCGATAGTGAAGATAGTCCCCCCAATGAAGTTCCAATCATAAACCGCAGTATTTACAAAGAAACAGCAGAGGAAACTGCATGCGATGAAAAAATTAATACTAACAGCAAACAGGCAGTCAAAACGCGTTCATTGTCAGCTTCATCGTCAATCAGTAAAAATGTTATTAGTAAACACAGTAAAAAATATATTTCAAATGAACCTGATGTTATATTATTGGATGATTCTAGCGGAGGACATCATACTCCTGAATCTAAGCGCAAATCATCTCGTCCTTATGTCGATAGTAAAGATGAGCGTATGCCATCACCTCGCAGGAAGTCGTTAGGTGACCATTACCAACATCGTCATGCTCACCAGGAGTTTCAGGAAACGCGTGGACCTAGTTCACGAGATCGACATCCACACACCGGCAAACGGAGCCGCAGTCGATCGTTGCGTAGAGAATCGGAGACAAATATTCATCGACGTCGTGACGACAGCCACAACCGTGGCCGGCATCGGCGTGATATACATGATCAAAACAGAAACAAAGAAGATCTTCGACTTGAAATAAATCGCGATAAACAACGCGAACGTGAAAATAGCCGTGACCGTGATCGCCGTGGGCGAGATGATCGAATTAGGCAGCAAGAGCGTAGTGGTGGAGACTGTTACGGTAACTCTCGTGGCCGAGAGCGTGAACGTGATCGAGACCATAGAATGCGTTCCCATAGCCGCAGTAAATTTGAATCGGATCGGCGACGGGTGGAACGAGAGCGTCAACGCGATGGAAAATCCGAACGAGACAGCTGGAGAGGTGAAGATCGTGGTCGAGAACGTGACAAGGATCGCTACCGTGGATCGCTCAGTGAAGGTCAAAAAGCTGAAATCAAAGACACAAGTAGTGATGACGGCGACAATTTAGATATTGACATTAACGAGGATGAAGACGAAGAGGAAAAAATTATAGAGATGAGAAGAAAGCAGCGCGAAGAGTTGTTAAAGGTAATATACTGCGTTTATAATGTATTAAAGCATATAAAGATATTTTTTTGTATTACCAGAAACTTGGTGGTAAAAAGGAGGCATCACCACCAAAAAATTTCACACATTCTCAAAGGGATTGCAGTCCACCTATCAAATATGATTTAGAAGACCCTGCGCCGTTGATACAAAACGCTCCAACAAAGGGTTCAGTTGAAGAGCCCAGCCATGCGGAGGATAAGGACATGGATGAAGATAAAAAAATAAAAAATTCTACAAAAGAAAAACGGCCCGAGTGGGATATGTTTGCAGATCAAGATGTGGATTCTAATTTCGATGTGAGTCGATTGCTTGTAACTGTCTTCATTTCAGCTTAAATCAATTGAAGTTTTCATTAAAAAAAAATTTTTTTGTTCAGTCTCCTAATACAATAGTATTAAATAAAACACAAATTGAAAATCCTGCATTGACTGACAATTGGGACGATGCCGAAGGATACTATCGTGTGCGCATTGGAGAAATTCTCGACAACCGTTATGTCGTTAGTGGGTACACTGGACAAGGTGTATTCAGTAACGTAGTAAGAGCTCGTGATCAAGCGCGTGGAAATGCCAACGTGGCTGTAAAAATTATACGTAATAACGAAATAATGTAAGAAAATATATAATTTTAAATTCCTTTTATGAAACCAATTATTTTAGGCACAAAACTGGTCTGCGTGAATTGGAGATTCTGAAGAAGTTAAATGATGCTGATCCAGAAGATAGATTCCATTGCTTACGACTTTTCCGACATTTTTTTCACAAACAGGTTAGAATCAATCGCGTACATTAAAAAAAAATTATAATTAGTAATAATTTTTGTCCTTCAATTTAGCATCTATGTATGGTATTTGAACCACTATCTATGAACCTGCGAGAAGTGCTTAAAAAATATGGCAAAAATGTAGGTTTACACATCAAAGCGGTGCGGAGCTATACCCAACAATTGTTTTTGGCTCTTAAGCTGCTCAAAAAGACGGGCATACTCCATGCAGATATTAAGCCCGACAACATTTTAGTGAATGAGAATAATTTGTGTTTGAAGCTTTGTGATTTTGGTTCTGCATCAACTATTAACGACAACGAAATTACACCATATTTGATATCGCGCTTTTATCGTGCACCAGAAATAATATTGGGCATTACATATGACTATGGTATTGACATGTGGTCCGCGGGTTGTACAATATATGAGTTATACACGGGTAAAATACTCTTTAGTGGAAAGAGTAACAACCAAATGCTGAAATTTTTCATGGACTTAAAAGGTAATACCATTAAGAAATTTCTTTCCATCAGGCTTGCAAATAATGCATTAATTTAATTTTATAAATCAAGCGACACGTTCCACAAATAATTGTCAAAAAAGCAATAAATATTTTCTCAATTTCTCATTCCAGGGAAAATACCAAATCGAATTATTCGCAAGGGTCAATTCAAAGACCAACATTTTGATCAGAGCTGCAACTTCCTTTATCATGAAATTGACAAAATCACAGAACGGGTAATTATTTTATTAGTATACGTAAATGAATTGTTTTATTTACTTTAGTAAAAAAATTATTATTTGTAGGAAAAAATCGTTGTTATGCCTGTAATAAAAGCTACCCGAAATTTGCAACAAGAACTTATTGCTGACCAGAATTTACCAGATGATCAACAACGTAAAGTAACGCAACTAAAAGATCTATTGGATAATATGTTTGCACTTGATCCATCGAAACGGATTTCCTTGAATCAAGCACTCACACATCCTTTCATTCAAGAAAAGATGTAGGCGGCGTTTTAAATAGTAACGGTTTTGATGCTATTTGAACCGATATGCGAAATAATAACGGACGCCACACAATGTAATTCTTTCCTCATATGCTGCTAGTAATGTATTTTATACATGCTGGCAGTTTTAGTGTTTATAAATTAAGTATTATACAATTATTTATACACAATTTATATGATACATCTTCTACAAATGTTTAATGTACACAAGTGTAGTGTACACGCAGGTATTAGAGAAGGATGACAGAACTGAACACATTGAGTTGCCGTTTAATATTAATTTAGTTTCATTTTGAAATCTCGGCTAGTTTGAGAAGTTATTAAGAATTATTTTTGCCAAAGTACAAAACCAATAGATTCTGTCAGCTCATGTCAACTAGTAGAGTTCTAAGTTTGTCCTACATAATATAACCTGCACTGTTATATAAATTGGAATGTAAATCGAATTGAAATCAATAATTTAATTTGATTAATGTGTCTAAACATCATGATAATATGAAAATCCAGGAGTTTTAGTATCATATTAAACGGTCTTAGTTAATATTTCAAATATTGCAAGATGTTTTAATTTTTATTAAAGTCAACTTATGCATATAATATTCGACAATATTTTGATTTACCATGCATTACAATTAATTTACTTTTTTATAAAACCAGCATCACTATTCGAATTTCTTCTTTTCTTTTAAAAATCGCATATGAAACATTAAAATTAACATTAATTTCTTAAAAGTTGTAATAAGAAATGTTTATTTTTACATATGGAAACTATCCATGGAATGAAAAATAATCGAAATACATATGTGCAAAAATATTGCACAATGTACGTAAAAGTAAAATGGTTCTATTCCAGTTTTGACTGAAACATGTTCATAAGTGGAGGAGTTTTTAAAAATTAGTTGATTTTTTTTCTTTGTCGTACTATTAGTGATATCTAAATATATACATATATATATAATGTATAAATCAAATTTGTATATAATTTAAATTTTGTTTTCCTTTCGAAAACAATGCTCAATTTTAACTTAAAAAAGGATCAAAGTGTTCTCAAAAATAACAAAATCGTACATAAAAACATGTATAGATTGAGGTTCTCCCGCATGTATTAATACCAGTACTATAATTTATTTATGTCCAAACAATGCTATAGTATTTAATTTAATTTCAGAATTGGTCGCTGTGCAACGCATAAGCGCAGGCGTGCTGATGCCTATTACCACATTTTGCGACGAACGAGAGTACAGCATGTTTTATGTTAATTGCGCTGGTAATAATAATTTGGGATTGAAGCTATACTTATTTTGATAAAATGAACCTAAATTAAAATTTCGTAAAAATCTCCATTTCGGAGCAGCGTGAGAATCGATTTGCTTGCACGGATCACATCCCAAATCATTTTCGACGCCATGTGATTGCAATGGAGATGTAAACGAAATTATGAACTTTAAAAAATGTACACTACATTTTTATCTAAAGCAAATTTTGTTTTTCTCTTAATTTTTCAGAAGGCTGTTATACAGCGATGTTAAATGCTTTAACTAAAGTCTGTGTAAAAATTAAATTTATTTCATCGGCAGTAAGTTTATCATTTTGTAAGGTCAAACGAAACCAAATTGTTTTAAGAAATTATTTAAATTTTTTAAGGAAAGGGAAGGATACATTGCCTTTTTCAAAAAACCTAACTGCTGAGCTCGTACGTTTGGAGGAGCTGAGGAATTGGATTGAATGAAAACTGCAAGATAAAGTTCAGAAATTAAGGTAATTTGTTGGTCAAGAAAAGCGATGAAAATATTTTATAATTGTTTTTATGTAACGTTAACTTCGGCTGCACTGAAGCTAGAGAAACCTTCACATATAAAAATTCCATAGAAGATTAGATACTAAATTTCGATCGATCAGTTTGTATGACAGCTAAATGGTCCGATTTGAATAATTTCCTCGGAGACTGTACCGTTGCCTTAAACAATATTCCAAAATAAATTTCGTGAAGCCAAATTTTAAAGTAAAAAAGTTTTTCATACAAGAACATGATATTGATGGTTCAGTTTATATAACAGCTATATGCTATAGTGTTCGATATCCCCGGTTCCAGCAAATGAGCACCTTCTTGGGAATAAAAGATGTGTGCTAGATTTCACATAGATATCTCAGACGGAGGTGCATGGCTATATATTTTATAAGGTCTTCAACGTTTCTTTCTGAGTTTGCCTTAGTGACAAACTTAATGTACACAGTTCCGGGTAAAAACGTGTATAATCGAGTTCTGCATCCAGAAATCAGCAAATACTTCGCGTTATAAAGCTAAAATTACGAGCTGCCTTGTAATTTTAATTCATTAACTCTTAGATAAAGTGTTTTTATTTTCTAGACATAAATCCTGCAATACACTTATTTCAATCAATACTTTTATATAGTCTTCGCTTTTCTTGCCTCCGACAGTATAACTTTCGAAATATTTTTTAACAACTTTATTTAAACAAATAAATACAAATGAAATCAGACTATTTTAATAAATATACCTAGTAATTCCAAATAAATAATTATAATAGTGATGTTATATGTATATATCCTACGTAATTTCACCTTCCGGTATCGGCCAGCAAAGTGCTTCTTTGAGTGTTTCACTTTCGCATAAGCTAGGCATTGATGCGGCTATCTGACTGCGTAAAATGCATTGCATTGTTTTCACTTTCCAATTGTTCTCAGCAAATGGATCACGTAGCAGTCCAAATGTACATTCAAATACCCCAACGCAATTCTGTTCAGTGTGAAGCGTACCACATGCCAGTACCAACACTAAGCCATGCACATTCATTCGTCCTTGAACGCCAGCATGTGTAAGATTCGGATTGAAGAAGAAACCAAATTGTTCTTTTGATTTTAGAAGATTTGAAATAACTTCGCTATCACCAGCAGCTTCGTAATCATTAATTTGATCCGTAGCAGCTATACGCAGTTGGAGCGTTGCATCTGTCCAAAAATCTTCGACTTTTAATTCTTTTGTATTAAGATTGTTAAAAAACCATTCTGTAAATTTGCGAGCTAGCAAGTGAATGGGGTAAGGAGCCTCTTTATTATTACAGTCGTTAACTGTGGAATCGACCTGACTGAAAAAAGATTTTTCTTGTGATGAAGTCGTTTGATTGTGAACACTATCATTATTATGAGTTATGTGTTCATTTTTGGTTTGGAAAGTATTCCAATATTCTATAATTTTTGTAATTAATGCGCCCTTGGTGAAGTCTGCATTAACTTGAATTTTTCTGTGATGTAGATATTTAAATAGCATTTCTCGAGTTATGGCTCGTTTGTTCAGCAAGGTTAGAGTATCGCCAATTTGTATATATGCATAGTCAAGTGCTTCTGTAGAAGAAAAGTGATTAGGGATTTACTAAATTATGACTAATTTGTTTATGTACTACACCTTGCGCTGTTGCAACGTCGCATATATTTTTTGTGACTGATCTCGCCACTTGTAATAATGCAGGTACATTCTGCTCCTCGCTTACTAAAAAGTCTACAATACCCAATTTTTCCCGCTCGGTGATTGGCATGACTCTTTTTTTCTAAAATTGATATTTGTCCTTATTTTATCCACAACATTATGACAAAAATGTAAACAACTGAATCCGCTGTTTCCTAACTAACCAGAGCTGCATGAAATATAGTAAAAATATTGCGCCGTAATGTTAGACGAGTGAATTTTTTCGTAAATCCTAACAACTACTGTAAATTAAAATAAAAAAAAGAAAATCTTAATAATATTAATGTAATAATGTTAACAGTTAAAATATAACAAACTTTTATTTTAACAACGTATAATTAACCACACAATTGTAGTCATATTTTACATCACTATCGGTAACATTTTATTGTTTGACAGTTGTTACTGTCAATTTAATTGAAGCAGTCTTCAATTTAGTTTGTGCAACTTTTGGTTAAGAATAGAATTTTTTATTGAGATTATCATTGTGCAATAAATAAATTTGAATAAATGAAAATGCGTTTAGTTGAGAAAAACGAAGAACGAGCTTTTATCATCGATTGTCTTAAAGTATACAAGTCTCTTCCAGCGTTATGGGACGCCAAATCGCCGGAATACCGCAAGAAAGATAAAAAGAATGAAGCTTATGAGATTTTAGTTCGTAAATTTCGAGAGAAGTATACAAACATAAATCGGAAAGATGTGACCAAAAAAATTAATACGCTGCGAACCAATTTTCGCAAAGAAGTAAAACGTCTTTCACAAGAAAGACGTGATGTGTCCAAATTATGGTACTTTGACGACATGAAATTTCTAATAGACCATATAGAAATGAAAGAAGAGGTAAGCTACCAACAATATCTGTATAAAACAAAGCTACATTTAAATATGTATATTTTAATAGAATTTCCATATTGTGTACGAAGACGGCGAACCGTTAAATATAGAAATCATTGATGAATCATCTACACTTCCCGACAAAAGTATTAAACTAAATAAAAGTGAATATGGAATGCAGTCGAGCGCTGCGAACATTTCTCATACTGGATCATTAGGCGAGTATGAACTTAAGTTGGCCGAGACTTGGGCTATGGAACTGCAAAAGATGACGCCCGAACAACAGATTTACGCTAAGAAAGCCATTAATGATATAATTTATGAAGGCCAGCTAGGAAACTTATACCGAGATTGTGTACAAATTTACCCGCCATGAATAAGAATGATAAAACTTGTATAACTTTGAGTTGTATTCAATAGTCCTTAATACTAAAGTTAAAACTCTAAAATATATTTGTAAATTTTCCACCACTCGTTATTTCATTCCGGTATATCCCCGCCGGGAACTAACTATAAAAGAAAATATGTAATATTATATAGAAATAAAAGCAGAGAAAATTGAAAGTATTTGCCATTGTTATGTTGTTGCCATTGAGCAGAATTTGGTCGAGTTTAGTGATACGCCTTCCTTCTGGCGTGTTTTCGTATTCCGTCACATCATCCAATAACATATTTACGAAATCATCGAATCCCAATAACGTACCCACCATCTCTTTATCGTTCTTCATTATAATGTGAATCCGAGATCCAATACATTTGTCCACAAGTTCTGCGTAAGCAATGAAAATTAGTTAGGGTTGCTACGATTTGTTGAACGTATGAATATGAGATACTAACCAAGTGGTAATAAAGTTGACACATTTGAAGGTGGTGGTACGGCAGTCATATTTCACTTATTTTATTTATTAAATAAATTTTACAAAATTACTGGTGAAAACTAAAAGACAAAGCAAATATCTGTGTTCTTCTAGCAGCTGTAACAATTGTCACATTTCATGCCGGTAGTGTAGGGTTGCCTACTACAATTCAGACATTTAAAGTATTTGTTTATGAATGAGAGTAATCGGCTAACGATCAAATTATAAAGTAGTAATTTAATAGGTTTTTGATATTAAACTTTTTAGCGTATTAAAAATGTTGCACTTATTTCATTCAAATACTACTTTTTTGTTTAAATAATTATTGAATAAATCTATCTAGCATAAACAGCTGCTTATCGATTGCTTTGTTTATTGTTCTCACCCGATACATGGCGCCTGCGCATAGGCTAACATTTTCCAACTGCAACATGTGCGCTATAAAATCAGTTGTTCAAATGCACTGCAATCAGTATACAAAAATTCATACAGACATAAAATTGAAATGCATATAATATATATGTGTTTGTATATATTACCGTTATACATAGATGGGAGCACTTCCGCTCACTGCTAAGCAGTATTGATGATGTGAATATACATACATGTACTAATAACTGAATGTTGAGGTGGTTGCTTTAAACCAAACATAATGTGATATGACCTCAAAGACAAACATAAATAAATATGTAAATATGTTTTAACCAGTATGTCTGTAGGTGGCATTTGGGCATGACATTATCAATTTCGCCTTTTTGTGGTTAAAAGTACCACAGTATGGTCTATGACTTCGGCTTGCGCAGAACAACGAGCGGAAAACACAATAAAAACTGTATTAAATTAAAAAAATTTATAAGCATTTTTAATAATATCGGAAATATTTATCAAAAGCTAAAAAATCTATAGTGAAAAAATTGAAAAAAGGGGAAGCCGGAAAATATTAACATTTGCATGTTGAATGAGTAAACCCAGTGAAGCGTGAGGAGTTTTTGTTTCTCGTCGCTGCTGCCTGACTTGTGCATTTTTGTACGTTTGTGCGGGCGGATACAAACATAAATATGTATACATATGTATGCATATACAATTAAATTACTTCAATACCAATTATATAATATTAATGACGCGAACTAAATAAAGTACACAAAGAATACCCGAAATTTTATGGGAGATATCCAAATGTCTTTTACCATAAGAGCAAGGACTAATCAATAGCATATACCCATACATATACATATATATAGTGTGTATCCAAGAATATATGCGATTTATAGTTCATAGTTAAGCCAAAGCGAAAGTTTGTACACAAAATGTGAATAAAAACCTATGTAGCGGTTATATAGCCGATAGAAGTGCATTTGCCAAATTTTAACTCATTTAGAAGAAAGTAAAGAATTCTTAATTGAATGCGAGTATGGCCACGGTTAATGCAAATCCTATCAGTAACAGTTGCCAAAGCATCGCCTCGGCTGGCGGCCCGAGTGCTGGCAGTTTGGGTACGATTGTTATTGGCGGCGCGGCACCGGCCCAACAACGTTCAACAACCCACTATGTCAACGGCACTGGCAGTTTGGGCCGTCTCAAGTATCACAATAAGCACAAGAGTCTGGATGCCAGTGATGAGGAGCTCGATTATTCGCAGGTTTGTATGCTAAAGCGATTGACGTTTATTCTTTTCAAATATACATACATATTTACACATACATACATATATGTATGTTTGGCTTGAAGTTTCACGACTGAAGTCGGGCGGGGAAATCCATATTGCAAAGTGCCTATTAGTAATAATAGTTATTTAATTAATTATGTGTGTATAGGCGCATGTATTTCAAAATAATTTGCAGCCAACTGTGCAACAAATATTCCAATGATTATTGTAATCGAACGCTTTATTAAAATATTAGTTGCTGCTAGTCGAAAAATAACTGGAGAAAATGTTTGTTATATTTATACTATAGGGCTAGGTTGAGTAGATTGGAAAAATGGAACGTTTATCATCCTTAGGAATTTTTTATGCAATATTTTATATGTATATAATAATTTGTATTACTTTCCGTGTTGCTGATGATGAATATAAGTCATAAAGCAAAAATCATGCTGTCATGCTGCACATGAAAAGATTTTTCAGTTGAATGGCTTTTCACTAGGGTTGTTCAGTGTATGGGACTCAGTTTATTTTTGTAGGTAGGTAGGTATTATTTTTGTTGTAGAAAATAAAATAAAAATTAAAAACTTCCTCTTCAGTTGCAAAATTCTTATTTTCTATTTTATATATTTAATAAGAACTGATGAGTAAATCAAATGTTATTACAAACATTTTGTATGAAAAATGTTCAAAACATTCGTTTGCACATCTCATCAGATGCTGCACACTTCTGATAAAAATAGACTCCTGAGCCATGTCAAGGCTAAAGCAATTTCTGACATATGTATTGTAAATCTTTTTGACAATTTCGACGCCATATTTATAAACCCATGCCTTTGATGAATTTCGATTCCTCAGTTACGTTGTCAGGGCACTCTGTTGCGACCTCTACTAGATGTCGTTTTTGCAAAAGATTGAGGTATTTTGATATGAGATTAGTAATGACCCAAAATATTAACCAAAATGTGTCGTGTCATTCCTTAAAAAGTTGCTGAGATCCTATGTTATCTCTCTGATGCCAACTCGACGATTTTCAAGCATTGTTTCTTTAACTTTTTCGATGTTATTGTCATCGTGGGCGGACATCTAAGATGAGGCAGACAGGCTCTTAATGACTTCACCTTCACTGAATGTTTTGTGTCATTGAAATGCTTATGCAATATGGATCAGTCGGGGTCAAATTTAATCAGATAATGTAGGACCACAGCTCCTTCAAACAGCCACCACTTACTTACTTATTTATAAAATGTTAAAAGAATCAAACACGTGCACCACATAGGTCATCAGTGTCAAACTGGCGGTGATATGTGTGGTCAAGATCATTTGCAGAGTTTAGTCATGTGTTAATAATCGGAAAGGGGTGTCAATGGCACACGTTTTTAACTTAGCGTCTCGTGTAATTGTTACTGCATGTATGTATGTATGTACATACATACATATAAGTATATATAGTTTAAACAAATATATAATTAAACTATTAATTATAGCTCTGGTACTGAAATTTATCCTCAACTCTGTCCTAAATGAACTCTTTGGTAATGGAAAGCAGAGCAAATGAATTGGCAACTAAGTATATACATAGTATATCAGATACTTTTTCAAAATTTTGATAAGATTACCATCTTTCTATAGAGGACGTCATTTCTAACATAAAAAGAGGTGCACCCATTATAGTGCAAAGAACTTTATTTTAGCAGACTTGAATAACTTTAGAATATGAATCAACTGCGCTGTCCTTGAGTTAAATTCCATACGACCAGATTTGTTTAAACTATATAAAATCGTTTCAATATCTCTCAAAAAGTCGTAAACTTCACTGTGTGGTTATCTAGCAATGGATTCCATTCAAGTTGTCAAGAATACAGAGAAGTGCATTACTACACAATTTGATTTATCTGTAGTTACTTAAAATATAATTATAATTTTCAAATCTATTTGCCTTCAACTCATTAAAAGTTGAAGGTTTATGGCGCCACTAATGAATACATGCAAAAGTATGTATGTATGTACAGGCTTATATACCTGTGGCTAAGTGGTATATAGTGACATATTTAAAACATACAGTTTGTGAACAAATGTTCCCTAGTTGTTTGTAATTTATATACACTCAACTATAGTAACATATAAATATATAAATAAATATGTATTTATGTACATATGTAGTTACCAGGGGATGGCTTAGGAAAAGTTGTCATTAACTAACGAGAATTTCATGCGCTTAGAAATGGTGAGCAATGCCTCTGGGCGTGACAACAACCAACAAGAAAATTATTTCAATGCTCATTCACATGTATGTAGCCAGGCTGTATGTAAGTGTGTAGGAGTACTATGATGTTTTACTGCTGCTTTTTGTTTATTAGAATTCTTGATGGACTCGTAACATGAAAAGACTTGCCAGTTTTCTAGTTATTTATAGTGAAACAACGTTACCTATTTATTAATCCGTGAATTGTTTGGCTCTCAAAGGCTCACCTTGTATCAACAAGATTTACCAACAACAAGAGAGCTCCATCAATTCATTATATTTAGACAAAAACTCTGAGTTTTTTGCATCTACAAGTATCTTAACGGAATAATTAGTTTTCAAACTGGCAAAATTAATCAAAATGGTCAGTTATGATCACTTATTTTGACTAATAGATTCTATAATCCAGACAGCTACTCTCTCAAGTCTACATATTGACCACGAAAAATGTCTTAATGTATTTAAATATGATCCTTAATTTCATAGCAAAAAATTCCCATAATAACCGTCTTTCAGATTCCCCTTGGAGACCGCATCTGAGTCAGTGCATTTTTTTGGAGAAAGTTCGCCGGATGAAAACCCCAATTTTTTCCCTAGTCTCTGTTGTGTACCAGTGGGTCCGAATTTCGTTGACTTTATTCAGGCTACGGTTTATTTGTATAGTATTTCGTGCATTTAAATATAGTAAATTGTTACGTTTAAAAAACTAAACTCTCTTCTCTCTTGCTCCGTTCTAGATGTCACAGTCAACGCATATCATTGGACGTGTCAGATCGGAACGTTTTCTAGCAATGAAACCCGATGAAGATCGTCGTAGACGTACCATTATCATTGAAAAGAAGAATGACTCGTATGGCTTTACACTGCAGAGCTATGGCATACATTACAAGAAGGATCAAGAAGTAGAAATGATCACTTATGTCGATTACGTGGAGTATGATGGACCGGCTTATAAAGCTGGTATGCGTGAAGGTGATGTTATACTCTCCATAAACGGTAGTGATATGGAGAAAGCTGATCATAAGACAATTGTCGATTTTATAAAGAGCTGTGATACGCGCATGCGTATGGTTGTGCTTTTTGAAGACTGTGTGCGTAAGGTATGTATGAATCCATAATTTATTGTAGTAATATTTTGTTGTAATCACTTACTTGCCTCTCACAGGTGGATCTCCACATGCGCTACATACAATTACAAAACTTATTGCACAGCAAAATGAATGAACTGGAACGAATTTGCCTGCGAGAACGTGAACTACTCGAAGGCAAGTGGAAGACACATAGCTTACCAGCGCGCAAAAAAGCCACCACGTCACCGACTGACGCCGAAAGCGGTACATCGCCAACAGATGGTGAGAATGTGGCGTACTATCGACCGGCACTTTCCACTGAAGATGTTCCCAGTATGGCAAGATTTCAGTCGCAACAGCAGGCTATCATACCGCCACCAGCACAATTTACGCTCACCTATCATTACTTGGATCCGACCTATCGTTATGTAATTAAACCGGTCACATCCAATAGCAGCGGCGAGCATTTAGCTACCTCCAGTGGTGGTCCTGAGGGCATACAGCGTAGTCCAAGTGATCAGCACTTCATTTTACGTCATACAGAATCGGTTGACACGGCCACAGGCTTGGCGAGTCTTTCCCATCGCAGCGCCTTGAGTCAAGGACAGAGCGGAGCCAGTGCACAAGCACCAGTACCGCCACCGCGAACTTGTGAAAAACATAAGCCGCCAAATAAACAGCACTCAGTGGAACAACAGCATTACCAACAACAACAGCAGCAGCAACATCAACAAACTACAACGCCAGTTATGGCACAAAAAGCACACAAGTCCTCAAAGCATTGCTATGGCCATTCATGTAATCCCTGTATCGGTCATTTTCGGTGGAAATCGGCGGAAAAAGCAGCAGCTACTGCTGCGGCTGCAATGGGTGGTGCTGGCGGTATGACCGTCGCAGGGGGCAATGGTAATGGCAATGGCAATGGCGACAATATCAGTTTAGATGCCTATGATCTGGCAAGTCCGTGCTGTGATGCGCATTGCGTGCCAACGCGACGTCGTACACGTCATAAGGAACACACACACAAGCATAAACATCGTGATCGCGAGCGTGATTCAAAGGAACGTCAACCTAGACCTAAGTCGCAGACTTCACACACCTCGCCGAGTATTACGCGTCATCACATGCATCATCATCATCATCATACTGCACAAGACATGCTACAACAGCAGCCACAGCTACAGCAACAACAACAACAGCAGCAACATCATCACCACCATCATCTTTCACCACAACAACAACAACAACAGCAACAGCAACACCAACATCTTCAACAGTCACAGCCACAGCCACACGGTAATTGTGATTCTCACAATGGCAGCATGCGCTCTCGTTATTATGATTTGACCACCGGTCTAATGAGCCATTGTAGTCTACATTCTTGTACATCGAGTGAGTTCGCGCCAGCCGACTCTACTTCTTATACCACATCGCTTAGTACGGACACCTTGTACTGGGATCCAAAGAGTGAGCATTCAGCATCCCGACAACACTCCACCAAATCTCGCCAGTCTTACCAACAATACCCGCAACAACATGCACAACAGTCACAACAACAGCCGCATACACAACACCATCAACAGCAGCAACAGCCAACGGCGCACGTACACGGCGTCTATCAACAACGTTATCACATTACTGCCACACAAGTGCAACCTTCGCAGATCTATCCGCAAGCCACATACGTGCAAAAGCCGAAGTCATGGGATAATCTGACAACCAAAGCGGTGGGCGGTTACGGCTTTGGCTATGGCTACTTGGACACGGTGACCGTGAAGCCCGCTATGAAACTGCAAATCGCACAACAACGTCACTCCATACCACGTAAAAATCCCTACGGTCGCTACTCCACTTACACTGATGTGGAAAACTATGCGCCACCGCCATCACAATTCGTCGAAGAACTTATTACGACAACGACAACAACGAAGATTATGGCTAAATCAACGGAAGAACTCATTGCAGCACCGGTACCGCAAACAACGTGTGATTGTATGACGAAGCAGCAACAACAAGCCCTCAAGGCGGCACAATATCAAATTAATCAGGCGGCAAAAGTTTCGCATCACAACAACTGTCAGATGGGCTACTATTCCCACTTACCACGTCCGACATTGGACGCCGGCACTTCCACAGTGCAGACGACAACAACTGGCGTTTCGGGAGATGTGGCGACGGTATCCGAAGTGACACGATTGTAGGCCACGCTCGTTTAGACCAATCAAATAGGAAAGTGAAAATTGGTCTAAATAAGAATTGTCTACATTGGAAAGGATGAGCTAGTAGAGAGTGGAAAAGTGGAAACAAAAATTAAGTTAAGGTCGGCCACAGCAAATTTAGAAGCTTATTGAAGATTTGCAGACAAAACTCTGTTGTTTTAGATTTTGTAGGTACAGGTTATGTAGTTTAAATAAGATTATTTTATAGCACAATATATTGGTGTGACTGGCATTATTCAATTGGCGTTTTTTAATTCCGATAATAAGTCCGTATAAATTAAAAATCATCGGCGCTTCGTAAGCTATTTAATTTCTATTTGTGGCTTAACATCACGCTAATATGGGATCTGGGTTTAAAATTCATTAAACCAAACAATTTTATACTTCAAGCTGCTACAAGTCTGTTGATAATCTGATGGCATAAGTGTGCTCTAAGGAATATACGATAGGAGCGAAATACAATAGAACTACAAAAATATAGTATGAAATAATCATGAAGAATCTTCTTTAGGAACCTCTATAAATTTGAAGAAGTAATATGTATCAAATACCGGACAGATATGTGTAAAAACGTGCTAAGAATTTTTAATAATAAGGCAGTAATAGATTAGTTCAGTTAATATTTAGTTAGGTTACGTTGAAATGCCAAGTCATAGTTTTGAAAAAAAATGTAGAAAATAGCCCTTTTTTAAATTTAACTGCCTTAGTTGGGTGTCTATGTAGATAATGCCAAATTCCATCTCCTACAAAGTTCTCTGCATAAATAAATAAAAGGAAAAGTAAAATCCGAACTTATGACTATGTTCATATATGTATGTATATGTATGACCTTAGATATTAAAAACATTAAAGAGACAAAGAAACTATTATAAAACGTACAGCCAAATATATTGACATATTATATTGCACAATATACTGAAATTTTACTCATCCGTTACATACAACGATATTACAAGAAAACGAAACGTTACACAAGCCAAGTTTTAAGCATTTTTAACGAAACTCTCGAACAAACTTTAAAACGTAAAAAAAGACTCGAAAAGTAAACAATGCAATAACAAATTTGTAGGAGTTTATATGTATTATATGCATATAGTGTTTATGTATGCTTGTGTAGAGTAGAGCCGTGGGCAGTGTTTTAGACAAACCGAAGTAATAATAATAATAGAGTTCCGAAACAATTACTTTAAAGTTCAAACAGCCAAATTAAAGATAATTACAATATATGCCAGCAACAAAACGATTTCGTTCATACAGTGAAGGGTAAAATAGTTTTTATAGTTTTTTTATTAGGGTAACTTAACTATAGTTATTGTATATACATACATACATATGTATTACGTATGAAGTGTTATAACTAGTGCTCATATTTAACCAAAGATAAATAAAATTTTAACGTAGCAATACAGGAGTAACGTTATAAGCTTGCACTAAACTGCGAATACGTATCAGTAGTACTTATTAACCAAAATTTAAAATATTATTAAAATTTATTTAGTATTTTGCCTATAAATTATAGTTATTATCTTTTTTATTAAAGACTGAATTGCATGCCCACCTTTAGGTCTACTTATGTCTGCTAAGCTTAAAATTTGTTGTTGCAACAACTTTCTCAAGATTTTAACAGAATAATTAAAAGCAAATGATTTTATTTCAATGAATTGTGATATTACATAGCACATACTTAAATATTATATACTTGTAAAGTTTCTGATGTATGAAGCAGCAATTTCTGCATTTAGTTTAACAATACTTAATAAGCACAAGAATATAGATAATATTGAGGAATAAACCAAATATATACACACACATACTTATATGTTACATACATATGTACGTTCATACATACAAAGTGTAAGTTATATAATTGTGACGCATACAACATATTACTTTGCATTTTTTAAGAGGCACACACCGTGGGTATGAGGTACATATGTACATATGTACATACATACATATATACATTGAAAATAGCTGCATATGTGTTTAAAAGGAATAAATTGCAAATAATAAACTGTGTTAAATATAGGAAAAATTTGATTTGTGTTCGGAAACTAAATATCGCTAATATACAAGTATATTTTTTCAAATCATTATTTTACGAGTTGAAGAGGTAAGCAAACTACTAAAAAACCAAAAAAAATAAACTCTTGGAAAATTAATATTTCATATGTAGCAATAACTAGGAAGAAGCCGTATAAAGGATTTCATCGACGGCATTTTGGTAACGACCTATCGAGCCCCAAATCTGTTCATGCGCTGACTACTCACTTTATTTCATTTCTCTGCAAGCGCATTTTCGCAAAAGAAATGGGACGATTCTGACAAAACTATAAAAGATGTTTGAAATCTTTGGTGACTGTTTGTACGTGCAAGCCAAACTTAAGATATTTTAAGGAAACCATCGGGCCACGCCCACAAAAAGCCAATAATCGAATGCTATAAAGTGTCATAAGTAAGCAGGAAATTGAGATATACATTGTATAACAGTCTGGACTAAAGTTCTTTAAAAGGTGGGCGTGGCCCCACCTTCTAATAATTTTAATTTATATATACCGCAAACCATGCGTGGGGTTGACTTACCATAGGCCTCTTTCTAAACCTCATATCCTTAATAAAATAAATGCAGATTCTCTGGTTGACGTTTGGTTTTGACATCAACTCAATATATTAAATTTAACCTTTCGTTTGGAAGTAAAATATAGCAATAAAACTAAATAAGTCCGTAATATATGATAGAACTTAATTTGGTTGCAATCCATTGACGATATCGTCGAATAATGACGGTCGAACACCTATAGGGAACACCCTATAAATAAAATGATCTACATGAGTTGAGTCGATTTAGTCAAATCCGTCCTTTTGTATTTGTGAAGATTATTATAGCTTCGGTGCAACCGAAGTCAACTTGTTTCTAGGTTTTCTTTTTTTTTTTTGTGAAGTATGATACTGATGTACACAAAAGGTCATTGACTTTATAAAATGTATAACAAACACTTCATCGACTTCATAAACTGTAAACAAAAGGGACATTGATTCCAAAGGTTGTGGGCTTGGCTATATGTAAACAAAAGGGACACTAATCTCATAAAAAGTATACAAATAGGTCATTGACCTCTGAAAAATGGTCTACATGTATACCAAGGGGTCATTGACCCCAAATGTAAACAAAGGTTGTTGACTTTACTAAAAATAAGTGAAGGTTGTGGACTTGGTTAAATGTAAACAAAAGTGCCATTGATCCCATAAAAAGTAATCAAATTAGCGTATACCTGCCATACAAACTGATCGATCAATGTCAAGATAAAAATCGTTTTATACCCTTTATGTTATAAGAAATGGCCCTGTGAAAGGTATTGGAGCTTCGATGTAACTGTAGTAAAAGTTTTTTGAGTTTAATATAATTTAATATAATTTTTACTTCACCAGAAGGTATTTCCCCTGCTTTGATTCTTGCGAGTTGCAAGAGTATAAAAGTTTTGTTACACCTGAACTGCACTTTCTTATTTGTTTTAACTTGAAAAACATTGTCAAAAAATGCTCTTTTCAAATCGCTGCCCTTCCGATTGGATTTCCAATTATTTAAGTAAGCTTGGATGTAGTTATGGTTATAAATATTAAGTAAAAAAAATTGTTTTTTGGTTTCAAGATCCTGAGGCTAAAATTTAACAAGAGGTCGACTATGTCGCCCCGCAGCGTTGCGTTCATGAACGCTTCAAGAATTTTGAAACAAGGTGTAATTTTGTATGTCAAAGTTTAAGAATTAACTAATGAAATAGAAAACTTGCGCGAATATAAATATATAAAAATGCGACAAGATAATAAATCAAGATCGGGAAGTATTGTTGAAGCCATTTGGTACTAAATGAAGGTTTAGACAAGTGCCATCGTTCTCTTGTCATCTAATGCTAAAAAAGCTCTTCAGGTTCGCTTGCTCCGCTTGTTTACTATAAAAAAAAATAGTAGGACTTTGTTCATAATTTTAAAACTCTTAATTTATTTTTCAAAATATATGTCGTCCTCCTTAAAGTAATACCCCTTGGTTTTAATATACTTGTGCCAACGTTTTTTTCAATACTCGATACAGTTGTTAAAGTCAATTTTCGGAATATGTAATGTCTTCAATTGACTCAAAATGGTTTCGCCGGAGCGGTCGTTTAGTTTTCCAGAGGTCACTCGGAGCTAAATCAGGTGGTTCGTCGTCAACACGTTCTCGGGCATTTGACATACATATATGTCACTGACAGTCTTACCAACCTAGAAATCATATTTCCAAGAATGGGTTTTCGCGCGTAATTTAAATTAAAAAGTCCTACTAATTTTTGCCCACAGTAGTAAACTGCAAACGCCACAGATCTTAGTTTAAGGTACATACATACATATATATACAATTTACAGTATTTAGTACCAGGATTAATACCGAAAACGTAAATGATATTATTAATAGAAATAAGTAATTTAGAGGGCTGTTGGCAAAAAATAATTAAATCGCTGCAACACTCGTAGAAGAAATAATTTTGAATTTCGTTATTTTCAAAATGAATTATTATATATTTTTTTGTGAATATTATTATTTAACCATTAAACAATCTGTTGAGAAAGTAAATACAAGCACCTTTCCTTTAAACACATTCGTCGTTTATTTTTGTAAAAGTGTAACTCTGCAAATATATTTCTATGACATTTGGTGAACCCTGTTGTAATTGTAAGGCGGTGAGTAATAAACGATTTTTAAATATCTGCATTTACTTTGGGAAACGTAAGCTTAGTACAATACTCACTGTGAGCGCTAAAGCAGCGCCCACACAAAAACTACGAAACTACCCTCAGCAATCAAATTGTTGGCGAAATGCTCAGCACTTTCTGCTCACAATGCTCACAATGCTCACTGCGCATGCGCATACTTAAGTTAGGTCGTTGTGGTGTGTGCGGTGTGTAAAAAATCAATAAGCCACCCTTCGTTAAAAATGTAAATCCGAAAAAGTTCAATATCGAAACAATACGTAGACGTAAGTGAGCACAATTTTAAATAGGAAAAAATCATCAAATAATTGCTAGTAAACTAGTTTTAAATTAATGAAAACCAATTAATCATTTAGTGTAAAAGTATAGCCATTAAAAACAATAGAAATTTCATTCAAAATAACGATGAAAAGTTGATATATTGATGATGAAAACTTTTTACATGCCAAGTAGCTAGTCAGTGTGAAATAGTGAGTTACCAACAACAACAACAATAGTTACACAAAAAAGAAAAAGCGAACACCGAACGAAAGAACACCACAGAACCGGCAAATCCGCACATACGAACATATGTCAAAATTTGAACGACAGCAGTACAAGCAAAAGCAGCGACTAAAAAGGCACACATTTCGAGTCCGAGTTCGAGGACGGGTCCGAGCCAGGCGCAGTAACGCGAAATTGGTCAGGCGAACGCGTGTACAGGGCAGCAGGGCACAACGGGAGTCGCCGTAAATCTACCAACTGTAAGCGCCACAAAACGCTATTCGTGGACTCACTAAAATGCCGCGAATGCCGATTTACTTCCAGTTTTTAATAGAACTCTGCGATTAGGTCTCGAAAAAAATCCAAAGCAAGCGGGCAAATGCTATGAATTTATTGTTTCAAGCGATGCCTCGAAGTGTGCTCTCATCAACGGAATCGAACAACGGGCCGAAATTGTTTTTCCGCACCGCGAAGTAAAACGTGTGGGTGTTTAATATCGCTGTGATATCGTGACGTATGTATGTGTGAGCAGTGGTCATTGCAAAAAAAATCTAAAATATACATATATGTATCACGCCTAAAAGCACACTGCAGGTTTGCTATGCGAGCATGTGTAGGTGAGTCTGTCTGCCGTGCAGAACATGTAAGGACCTTAAACACAAAGAAAGCAGTAACAAGCGCGGCAAAGTGTGAAACAGCGAAGTAACGTTGAGTCAAAGTAAACCGAAAACAGCAGAATTCATGCGAAAAGACAACGACGACGAAAAGGCATTCAAGTGCAGAAGACGAATTGAATGCAAAGATAAATACGAAGACAGCAGCAGCAGCAGCAACTGCAACAACAACAACAGCAAGCTAGCCAGTCAGTGAAGCCGGGCAGCGCTGGCACGGAAACGCTTGTAGTGGGTGTCTCGCCGCGGAGTGGCAACTGCTCAGCGGCAGCGGCGCTAAGGATAATGGCGAAGAGCAAAAACACGACAACACAATGAGCTGCGGTTTCACAAAAAGGTAAACGTGTTTGGAAATGCTTCCGTATTAACTGCAAACACACACATACATACGCGGTTAGTGGTTTGTGGAGTGCGAGTGTGTGTCTGTGTGCTTGTACGCGTGCACGCGCAGGACTCGTAGGCGCCAGCAACGGCACGGTGACTCTGTGCGTGGTTGCAGTGGTCAAGTTTTGTGCTTGTGTGTATTTAGAAGCGCCAAAAAGATTTGTGTAAATTTTAATAAGAGTCAATAAGAGTTTTAGCTGTTGTTTAATTAATTCATATTCGCATCCATTAATATTATATAGCGATAATTACCTCGTTTAGAGCGTGCAGCATATGCGATTACTTTGTCAAAGGTCAATATGCCACTTCCACTTACCAATATACTTACATACGTATATGGCTAAGTGAGCATGTGTGATTTCTGTCTGTTGTGTTAAATTCGTTGAATGAAGTTCTGAAAATCAGTTCGTATTGCAGGGGTAAATATGTATATTTCCACTACGATGCCTTCACGAGCTCGAATCGGAATCGCAGTCAATGCCGTTATCGCCAGTAGAACGTGTGCCGATGCTAAATGCAGATGCGGAAGTGAAACTAGAAAGTCGTGTAGTTGTCAAATGAGTTGTGAGCGAGGTGCGTGTGTGGAGAGTAGTTGCTTGAGTGGCTTTACGAAAATGTTGGCTGTCAAATCGTGCCAAAAGCAAATATTTATAAATGTTAAATAAATTAGGCTAGGTCAATAGGCATGGTAAGTGAATGAGTATGCGTGTGTGTCTTTACGTACATAAACCTACTTATGAATAGTGAATAAAAGTGTTAATTGAATTAATGGTTACTGAAATATAAAAAATCGTAAAAAGGTAAAAGAAAGTCAATAACCGTAACAAAAGGCTAAAAAAGTGATTCAGATCACAATGAAAAGCGGGTCTAACGACAAATAAACAAAAGTTCTAAAGTGAAAAAAATAGAAAATCTAAACCACTAAATTAAACAAAATAGGGGTGAAGAGTGAGTGATCTATTTCCACATTAATAAAAATTAAATCAGAAATATACTCTAATATAATATCATATATATGTATGCACGTATGACAAGTGATAATATAAAAAATATAAAAACGCTTTATATATTTAAAAAGAATGTTTAAAAATCAACTATTTATGACGATGTATATATGTATGCAATTGAGCACATTGAGGTCCTTTTCAGCATCACGACCACAAAAAACACAGAATCACCGCCTTGGCACCCTAAAAGTAGGCCACTGCATTTGTATTTCCGCATACATAACTTAAAACGTACACAACTCTATAAATAATTTATCTATAAATATATTTGTGTGCGTGTATGTGAAAGTGTAAAAGCTTATTTACACATTATTTATGCTTGCATATTCGTCTATGTACATATTTGGCAATCATCTAGCGTACTTTCAAAATTAAAATGATGTGTATGTATACACGTGGTTGCCATACAAACCAACCGATAAAAATCAAGTCAAGGAAAACTTTTTTACCACATATCTTCACGAAATTTGACATCGATTATTATCCTAGGTAACGGGAAGATCGCTATAACATACATCTGCCATACAAACAGAGCGATCAAAATCAAAATAAAGATCTTTTTATAGCCTCTTATGCTAACTATAAGAAATACACCTGTTAGGGCGAAGTTATCGCCTTTAAATAATTGTGGAAGTTTTAATGAGACAATGCTATTTTTTCATTACAGAATATTTTACTTTATACCTAGTACTACTACCAGTAAGGTCGTGTATATTATTATAGTGTAGTATACCGCAAAGCCTTCATTTCGTATTCGCTGAATTGCGTGACTTAATTTCTATTATTGAATTAAATACCAGCTATAATTAAATCGAAAAACCCGTTACATTACTGAAGTGAGTGTGTGTGTTTGAAATGTGTTAATTGCTGATAGTATTCTATTGCTGAGCAATTAAAAAAGTGTTTTCTTGGAAAAGACTTAATTGTGAATGAAAGTTTCTTACACCACATACAGACTCTGAAAAAGCAACGTTGAAATATTTATTTTCTTTAGAAATATATGGTAATCATCAAAAGCAATAGTAACAATAAGTGAATACACTTTTATAACTTCTTACCGCTTGTGTGCAGAATTAAGTCTGTTGAGAGCCATGATTACCAAGCAGGTGTTCGGAAGCCAATAAATAATTATGGAAGTTGTATTCTGTCTAAAATCTAATTTAATTACCCTCAATATTAGTATTCAAATTTGAGCTTCACAATAGATTTATATTTTCCATGCTTCTTAAAGGAGAACTAGGATATTATAGTTGTATACCGCCATCCATATGTAGTCATCGTGAATGTGTATATTAAATGTCTGACTAATGCTTAAAGCCCGGTGTTTTGTGTTTTGGTTTTTAACAAATCCAAATTCTTATTAAATTGCTTATCATTAATATTTCTTAAAGTTTACCAAAATTTTTATAAATACCTCATCACCACATAACCAAGCGTCATAAACGCCTGGATAGTTCTTGGCCTAAATCAAAAGGACCATCTAAGTAGTGTATCGTGAACTATCAAAGTAATCAGAAATTATCCGTACTATTTCGAGATAAAAATTATTAGGTTAAGAAGAATTGAGAGAAGGGATTACGCAGGATGGTGTTCTTTGCCCGGTACTATTTAATTTTTTATCTCAAAACTCTCGTAAACACCAGAGAAAAGAAAGAATGATCTCTACGTATAAGTAGATCTTTATATCATACCGATATGATGTTGAAATTCCGACTAAGATTTTAGGCAATAACTTGAAAACCTGTAATTCGCTACACCGCATACATAGCCGCAACAAAATCCTCAAGTCGCTAGCCGTTACCATACAAGAAAATCTTCTGGCCGATCTGGCCTACGTAGCACCGATATGGTCGCCTGGTTGTAGTGAACAAAGCTTGAGATGTGTCAGAATACTTCACTCCGTAAGACGTCACCTGGCGAAAACCTATATAGACCTACATGATACCGGTTAAGGAATACAATGCACTCGCTTCCAGCATTTCTGCTTAAATGTTTTCATAGAAATCATCATGTTGTTGTTTTTATACCCTTGCAACCTGTTGCTACAGAGTATAATAATTTTGTTCACCTAACGGTTGTACGTATAACCTAAAACTAATCGAGTTAGATATAGGGCTATATATGCATAAATGATCAAGATGACGAGAAAAGTTGAAATTCGGGTGACTGTTTGTCTGTCCGTGCATAATGTAGCTTGTATCTTGATGAAACTTAGTACGCGGGTTGCTTAGTACAAAAAAATTATGAGTACGGAGATGAGCGTAATCGGATTTTTGCCACGCCCACAAAATTCCATTAACGAAAGTATATAAAGTGCCTTAGCTAAGCACAAAATATAGATATAAAACTAGCGATCGCAGTAGCAAGGCGCACCTGTGACCCGTGTATAATAAGTTAAACCACTAAGGCTAGAACAACCAAATTTTCTCAGCGCAAATATTATAAGAACCAACTAAAAGTGTGAAAATAACCCCGGTCACCCCCCCATATACAAAACAAACTAAAAACGCAATAAATCTAATAACTCATTGCATTAGAGACATTAAATTTTACTTCCGAGATGGTATGAGAGGGCTTTTGGGAGCTGATGTAAAAATTGGACGAAGAGCTTGGCACCGTGGTACCGCCCATATTTTGTTGATATCACATATCTCGGGACCCGACCAACCGATTTCGACTAAGCTAGGTACTTAGCATTCTCCTGTATTCCTATGTTACAGTGCGAAAATGTGCAAAATCGGACTACAACCACGTCTGAAAATATCGATCAATGCGGGAGACATAAAATTGAAATTCAGACAGAATCCTTTCCTGACAATACTAATTCTGTGTATCAAAAATGGGTTGAATCGGGTCACCACTTCCCTGAGTCCCCACTTCCGGGTGACTTTTTTCTGGTTCTTCTGGATCGACCAATATTTGAGTTATCTCAATGAAAATTACAAAACATGTTTTATTCATAACAGTATGTCGTTGTGCTTAAAAGAGATAAAATTGGGTGAAAAATTCAGCTAGCCCCATATAACGATTACCAGGATTTTCGAACATCCACTTGACTTTGTTCCATATGATTGGTGATTGCATGTAAGGTACCTTAATGAAACGCAAGGAACATTTTTTGAGTATGTGGTATATTAATAGTATGTGGTTCCGGTTGATACTACCCTCCACTAATATTTACTACATATGTATAGTGATTTCCATTTTTCTAACAAATCTTATGCCGAATATGTCGGCCAGAGTGTGAGTTAAATATATAATATATGTATATATAAAATTGCTTGGATTCCGATCCTTTGGTTGACATTTTCCACCTTAAGGTATTTCCCTGGCATTGGTTCTTCGAAGAGTGTAAAATGTTTGGTTGCACCCGAACTTAGCCCTTTCTTACTTGTTTCGTTTTGCAATTGTTATGACTTTATTAGCAAATAAATAATGTAATATGTTTATTGCGTGCCAACAATTTTTGTATAGTGGCACATATACACATACATCCGAGTTATTCGCTGAAATAATTATAATAATTACGTATCAAATCAATAAACCTTTAAGACAACCATTAAATGCGCACAAATAAACAAGGAAATTGTTTAAGTAATAAAATCATATATAAAAGGTTTCTACACTAACTAATACATAGACATAATACTGAAATAAACTTCAATGTAGGTTAATTTCTTTTTTGCATACTCGCTAATAAACCGTTATATGCATATGTAACGTGTCAGTGTAGACTTGCATGTGACAAATATTTCTCACTTTTCAATACTGAAAAGGCTGACAACAACCATAAAGCACATCTATAAACAGTAACAAGTCCTTTCAACTCTTTCGGCTGTCGTCGAAATTGCCGTTAAGGACGTATGTCTACATATATATTTTGAGTATATTTATGTGAGGATTTAATTGATTTGAGCGCGTAAAATTAACCAATTTTTGGATCGATGCGAACAATATATAGACGCACATATGTATGTACATATACACCGGTATGCATATACATACAGCACGCATGTATAAATTGATATAGAAAGCTTACTACCATCCATTTATGGTAGGTAGGTTATCGAACCCAGTAGTATTATCCACAAACAAAATAATAAATGACCTGAATAATGAATATGAACTCAATTAGAGCGTGTTTTTTAATTCAGAAAAGTTCCAAAATAGCAAATAAGGAATGGGTAGGTTCAGTTGCAGCCGATTATTATATAACAAACTCACATTATGTCAATAAAATGTCTCGGGAAAGTTCTTCCCTTACACCGGTTTCATTTAATTTAAAACAAAATAGCCTCAGAAAAATTGTCAATCGTACTTAAGATAATTGACAATTTTATCGATATATGTATTTGGCATAAAATCATCTAGAATAACGAGAAACATTATATTTAGTATACATATAAGTATGTAGTATTTGCGGGCTGTACTAACTCATAGACTGAAATGGAGTGAAAGACTTTGGCAGAGTACATCTCCGAAAATTCATTAGTTTAATTTTTGATGTTAACCGAACTCAAACGGAAATTTAAAAATCACATATGTATTCCCCGATAATTTCGCTATAAATCTGCAAATGCACGGAGAACTTAACATTCGGTATCAAAGCTTCAAAAGTTATAGTCAGATAGTGACTAATTGAGGGTTAGGGTAGTTATCATCCGATTTTACCTGTTTTCATACCGTATTAAGGAATGTCAGAAAGAAATGAGTGGAAAATTGATATTGAAGTGATGGCGGATTGGGAAATATGAGCATTAAATCTACTAAAGTGCGAGGCCACGTCTCTTTTGTAAGAACCCGTAAAACTTCAGTGCTCCTCTCGCTATAGTTCTACGCAATAGTTTTAGTCTTTGTAGCTTAATTTAAAGGCATTGATATTTTTCCGGTTAACTGTATTTTTTGTATCTGCAATATAGACCTCTTCAAAGTAGCAAGGAATGTCTGAAGGAAGCTTCATCTATCTCAATTTATATTCAGACTTCAACTCGTCTTAACTTCCTTATCAAATTGAAATGTGTTACACTAAACCTATCTCAATTGGTTTTAGATGTTACAAACAATGGTAACAATACTATTATACCCTATGCATCAAAATGGCACATCAAGTGTTAATTGAGCCCGATAGGGCGGCACTCCTACCTACCTACCATTATACCCTATGAATCATTTTGCGGGAGTATAAAATATAAGTTTGTCCATATTTTTGAGGAATTAAGTGTGGAACAGTACTTATCTAAAAATAAATGTTTTTCACGGATTCACGGAGCACCAGCGTTGGTAGGACTTTTTGAATCTAGCGCCCCCTGCTGGCGCCATCTATATGTCGACTGGTGCGTTAGAATCTGCTATCTTTATCGATTGTCCAGTGAGAATTTCATGACGTTTCATCGATTGGTGAAGTTACTGCGTTTTAAGTGTGAGTATGTTTGTGTTATCGGTGCGAAAATGAGCTTCGAACAAAGAGCCAACATTAAATTTTGTTTCAAAATTGGTAAAACTTTTACCGAAACGTTTCAATTGATGAAACAAGTTTATGGCGATAATTGCCTATCCCGTAGCAGAGTGCACGAGTGGTTTCAACGGTTTCAAAGTGTCGTGAGGACATCCTTGTAAATGGCGATCAACATGTGGGCCAATTAAAATCCGTGATCACCGGAAATTCCATCGAATAAATCATTGAAATTCATGGAAATGGAATTGAACATCGCCAAAACATCGATTTATCGCATTTTGACTGAACATTTAGGCTTACGATAGGTGTGTGCACGGTTTGTTCCGCACAAATTGACTGACGGCCTGGTATGGCACCGTGCGCCTTCTTTATTTTCGGAAAAATGCAGTGCCCACGAAAGGAAACGTTATGCAGATGTAGAGGCCATTCAAAAGGATTGCACCGGCATACTGGCGGCCATACCGGCCAACGAGCTAAAATACTCGTCCGACATGATTTTGGATCATGAAAAAAGCTGTATTGGAGCAGAAGGAGACTATTTTGAATAAAATAAATTGATTTGACCGAAAAAAACAGTTTTTCTGTTTTTTATAAGTCCTGTTTACCTTGGAACGCACCTTGTATTTAGTAGTTTGGTCGACGATAATAATATATATAATAAGTACAGTTTGAAATGCTTGCTATTTGCACAAAACCGTTAAACTAACTGAGCAAGCAACTGAATGAAAGGCAGGTGCAGACAATGACTTATGACGTGGTAGACTGCAGAACACTAGACAAATTGGGAGCAACGTAGACGAGAAGGCAGATGAGCCAGTGTGACAGTTTAGACGATGCGTTGAAACTGTCTTAAAATTTTATTATCTTTCACTGTTAGGCAACTGCTAACGCACGCCGCTCAAAATTTAAACATTTCAGCAGCCTAAATGATGATTTTATTTATAGCCTGCCGCAGGTTAAAGCGTTATAGTATATACAGAGTACAGGTTGAAAAAGCACTTAAACGAATCCAGCAGCACACATACACATACACGTGCATAAAAAATACCTGCAAATAGTTCAAAAATATAAAGAGGTGAACCAAACACACATTTGGAAATAAATAAGTTAGATATGTATATGAATATGTATGCATGAGAATAGCTACTGAAAAATGCTGCATAGTTTGAGGCGCGTCCGCTGGTTTGAA
Source organism: Bactrocera tryoni (assembly GCF_016617805.1). NCBI lineage: Eukaryota > Metazoa > Arthropoda > Insecta > Diptera > Tephritidae > Bactrocera > Bactrocera tryoni. The sequence continues at coordinate 1,000,611 of NC_052503.1, forward strand.
GTACGATGTAACAAACGTGTTGATGAGCAGTAAGTGCGAATATGAGTTTTTCGTTTCGCCAACTATTCAGCGTTCTCTCGCTGCTCGTTAGACTACATTTATTCTGACTCTTGCTATATATGCACCCAGTGATATGTACAGTATACATACATACATATATGGTATGGGTTTTTATTTATTTTTTGGTGTTTTTTTCTTCATGTGATTCACTACTAAGTTGGATTTTCCAGTCAGCACGTACGTACTTTGAGCAGCTTTCCACTATAGAAATAGAAAAATACGCTATGAAGTTTATTTAGCGTTGGCGGCATGCTCTATGCGTCGGCGACGAGAACGATGGCGGAGCATTCGTCTGGATTTGTCGACATTTGCTGTTTGTTGTTCTATAGCAATTGAAAGGCAGTAAGCAAATACTTGTACAAATACTTATATGAATACATATATACACATATGCATATATAAGTATGATTGTGCAGGTTAATGAATTGATGAGATGTTCCCAGTGAATGATAAATGTAGTACGAAACGAGTGAATATTGGGCGTTTTGGAGTGAACTATGCTTATAATATTTTCAAAGGGCATATAACTAATAACAGTTATAGGTAACTTTAAGCTGTTAACTCTCTTATAAATATTTACATATATACAATAATACATTTTACAGGTGAATTCCTTAAAGCATAAAACAATGTAAAAATATCTTTATCTCGATTTTGATCGGTCACTTTGTAAGGCAGTCATATTCAATATTTTTGAAGATTGTAGTGGTGTCGTAGACAGTCATCCGTGCCGAATTTCGTGAAGATGTCTTTTTAAATGAGAAAGTTTTTCATATAAGAACTTGATTTGATCGGTCATTTTGTAAGGCAGCTGTATGCTAAAGCGCGCCGATTCTGACAAATAAGCAGCTTCTTGTGGTGAAAGAAACGTGTGCAAAATTGTTATTTAAACAAGAAAAAACGTTAACTTCGGTTGCACCGAAGTTAAATGCCCTTCACAGGTGCATTTTTGTTAGTAACTATGTGTTCAGTTGGTATGGAATCTATATGCTATAGTATTCCGTTCTGAAAAAATTTTTGGGAGATTATATTGTTACCTTAAGCAGTAATCCATGCCAAATTTCGTGAATATAACTTGCCAAATGTGAAAGTTTTCCATACAAGAACTTGATTCCGATCGTTCAGTTTGTATGGCAGCTATGAGCAACTTCTTGAAGAGAAAATGACGTTTGCAAAATTTCAAAACGATATCTTAAAAACTGAGGGAATAGTTCGTATATATACAGACAGACAGACGGACGGACAGACGGATATGGCTAAATCGACTCAGCTCGACATACTGATCATTGATATATATAGTTTAGAGGGTCTCCGATGCTTTCTTCTGGGTGTTACAAACTTCGTGACAAACTTTATAAACCCTGTTCAGGGTATAAAAACTGAGGGATTAGTTCGCGTATATGCAGGCGGACGGACTTCTTCGAAGTTTTTTCTGGGTGTTGCAAAGTTCATGACAAACATAGTATACGCTGTTCAGGTTATAAAAAACAATAATATTATTTAGTATAAGTCTTAGCACTTATAAAACTCAATCAGTCCAAATGTGATATAATTTTTCACTAATCCTCTAAAACATGTATTTACTGCTGGGTGAAACTGTGTAAACTTTGGAAACTTGAGTCGTCCCTGTCAGTTTGTCAAACTGTCTACCAAATGCTGCATTATTTATACACAAAGATGTATTCATAGCCATTATTGTTATTGTTGTTACTATGTACACTTGTTGTACAAGCATCATTTACTACTATTTGTTATTGTTGTTGGAACTTTTTCAACGCATCTTTGTATATACATAGTTGTGATTATTGTTTGCCTGTTTTTGTTTCTCTTCATTTCCTGTTCTCAAACCATAGAAATTTAAATATTGGAAATTGAACGCTTTAAAAGTAGTGAAACTCAAGTGTACAATATAGGAAATTAAAATCAAATTTTCTTTTCAATTTAAACGAAAATTTGTATGGTATGTATTTGAAAATTGTATATTCGCTGTTATATGCTTCTTTAATCATGAAAATTATAGAAAATTTGAATCTACTGAATTTTTCGAATTTATCTCCGCTGTTTATGGTATAACTGAAGATTGATTAAAAACTGTGCCGTATTTAAAAATCATTATAACCTTTCAAAAATTTAAGAATCCTCAGTCATATTTAAAATTATTCGCTTAACAAAAACAGTTTCCTGTGCGCAAAAGCCAACCGCAGCCAAATAACAATGCGTTTAAAAACTGCAATGAATGCAATAAAAGCAACAATTGCTGGCAACAAAAGTAGATAAGCTCCAAATTTCGCAGTTTTCGTCCAAACCCTTTATGCAAGTGCAGCCTATTTCTTTGTGTTTTGAAATCAATGCATTTGAAAGCAGTAACCATGCGAACGGCTGCGTGTGACATCCTTGGCGTATACGTAATTTTTTCATTCTCATAGACAGTTAAAGAGCGCAACCGAGTTTCCGCACACATTTCGGCACATGCATTTTGAAAATGTTACAATGTACCAGTTTTGGTTTAACCCATTTCATATTTAACTGTTTTGTTTGTGTGCAAAGGCTCTTTATTTTTTGAATTTTTAGTTGGCTACTAATATTTCCTCGTCTATTTCTTGCCTCATTGCATATGACGCGTGACGCGGTGTTCGCACTTGACTTAATATTAACACAAGCACATTCTCCTCTCACATATATGTATATATATTATTATATATATATATATATGTAATGTATATGTATATAATGTATATGTATGTATATATATGTATATTTAATGTCTCACGTGTGTGTGTGTGTGTGTTAGGTATTACTTTCTCGCTCTTATTCCGTGCTTTCGCATTAGTGGTTTTTTACAGAAGTATTTTTATGCTTTCTGCCTACTCTACATTTTATGTCTACACCCTTGTGTAGTTGTGTGTATTTGTATATGTTTAAAATAGGTGCACTTTTATGTTGCTAAAATAAGTAAGTCAATAGTGGCCCCGTAGCACAATAACAAGGCGCTAGAGTTTTGAGGGCTATAATGAGCGGCGTGCACTTAAATACAAACATACATATATGCAAATATGCAAATGGGGCATTCCACATGCGTTAGGCGACCCCGATTTTAAAGTGTTTGTGTAATTTAATTTACACATTTTATGAGGGAGAAATGTTAGTCCACCTTATTTCTTCGGAAAACTTACATATTAGGATTATTTTATAAATACAGGTAATAACACGAGTATATTCTTTGCAGAATTGAGAAAAATGTTCAATCACTAAAAGTTTAACTAATTCGTAGATACTGATCTGATCTCTCAAAGTTGCAAGGAAAACTTCTTTATTTGACAAGATATAGATATAGATATAGATCTTTTTGTAACATTTTATGTTATAAAAATGCACCTGTGAAGGATATTTAAACTTCGGTACTGTGGCTGCAATGTTTTCTTATTAATTATTGTTTATAATTTTTTTTTTTGCAAAAATATGTTTATATAACAAGATGTACTATATGTAAAACCAAAAATTTTATATAAAAATTGTATTGGCATAAAATATAAGACACATGTGGGAAAATCGCCCAATAAAAAAATAATTCCACTTTAGAATAAAATAAAATATGAATTATTTTTCTAATAAAAAATTTAAGCATTTGCTTTGAATTTTTTGATTTCTTTTACAATATCCAAATACAACGTTATATCCATTTCGCTTGGAATCACTCACATTCTAATCTAAATACCAGTGCCTTAGCATGCAAAAATATTCGTACGTATTTTGTGTTTCTTCTCCATTATGTACATTTTTGTATATTACGAAAATATTTACCACTATCCAGCAGTTATCGATGTATCGAACACAGATAATAAAACAAAATCATCGAATACTTGTGCTAAGTTACCCCAAAAGCCGATGCTTCATCTCCCCTTGGCACGTCAAGTGTGACACTTATATTCTACATTTAACCGCACGGTGCCTCTCGTGCCTTTGGCACCACTTTTACTGCCACAGCAGCACCTACGCCAAGTCGCCTTTCACTCGTGTACGAATATGTAATTGATTCTCCCGGCAGCCTGTCATTGAGTGCAGATTTTTCATATTATCATTTTTTTCTATTCCCATATTTTGTTGTCTTTCAAGTGCAATCAGATATGTAGCTAATAGTACACACGAGCACATATATAGATATGTGCATATGTCTGTGCATAGTTGGCAAACAAATGGGTGTACCCACCTCGCTACATACATGTGTATGTGTGTGTATGTGCATATTCATACAACAGCTGCTGTTGATGATGATGATCATATCGGACTAGTGTTGTTGCCGCCAAGTTTGGCGTCGATGATGCCTTCAGCAGCGTTTATTGAATCAAAAGATGATTCAGTTTGTTTATTTGAGCCACTGACGTCTACCACGTTCACCGCACCGCGCCGAACCGCACGTGCTCGGTTTCTTAAAACTATTTTGCTTTGAACGATTTAATTGGCAATGTTGGTGAGTACGCGTGTGTGTGTGTGAGAATATTAGATACATTCAAGTGCTTAATCGCTTTTTCAATGTGAGTGCCACTCATAGATATCTGCTGCAGGCCCCCGCACACCCGGTAGATGGTCATCACTTTCGTAAGTATGCCACAGACGTCGCCGCTACAACCGCAATTCGCATTTCCCCATTCATTCGGTATGCCAGTATTTCATAGTTCAGTAGACAAATGTGAAAGAGCGCAATGAGTTTTTGAATTTGTACGGTGAGGGCGATAATACAAAAAAACTGAAACAATTTTGTATTAAAAATGAAAAATTGTTTTTATGTAAAGCCTGCACCGCTTGCTTTTTGTATGATAACTACACTTTTCTTCTAATGACCAATATCATTTCAATTAATCTCTACCTAAATTACTTGTACTCATTCATATTTTGTATTCCCACGTCTTGGTACTACATTTCAGCTCCTTAATAAATTACACATAACACATTAGAAATTGAAACGGTATGGTGAAAATGGAATCCACAGAAGAACAGGATCGAAAGTTAGTATTGGAGTTTTGTCATTTGCTCGAAAAGTCTAAGCAACTCTTCAATGGACTCAGGTAAGCTAATCTATATTTTCGGTCAGTAAATTTGAATATTCATATTTAATTGTTTCCCTGCAGAGACCTGCCACAATATGGTCACAGGCAGTGGCAGGCGTATTTCGGACGCACTTTTGATGTTTACACGAAATTATGGAAATTCCAGCAACAGCATCGCATGGTATTGGACTCGAAATACGGATTGAAGCGTTGGCAAATAGGCGAAATTGCAAGCAAAATAGGACAGCTTTATTATCATTACTAGTAAGTACTCTAAAATACATTTGTTATTGCGAAGCGGGTGCATACTTAGAAGTCTCTATTTCTTTTTAAAATTTAAACTTGAATCGTTATAAATTAGAATTTAGTAGAAGAAATCTTAGATAGATGATCAAGGGATGTGTTTGTAAATTAAGTAATTTACGTCACATTGTGAACATAGTCTTGTAATAGATGTGGATTTTGAATGTTACAGAAATCCATTTATCCATAATTTTACGCACGAAAATCGTTTGTTTTATAACTTCTGTACTTTCTACATATTTTTCGCACTTTCGATTATTACCCATTCTCTTTACTGAAAATATATTTAGTTTTATTTCTCTGCATAATCCTTAAAATTAAGAAAACAAATTATTTCCAAGAAATTTTATAACAATACGTTTACTTTAATTCTCCTATATAGCCCTAACGTTAGGTTTGGTTAGGTCGTAGGGTTGATCCTAATCGTTGGATCTTAATTAGACCTTAAATCTCGCATTCGCACAAGTTTTGGTTGTTAACAAGCGCTAGCCAGGCTCACTTTAGGTCCATAAGCTCAGCGCTAGCATTCAAAAGACATCGGAATAGCAACTCGCTTCCAATCGGATAAAAGGGTTGATGGAGAGCTCCGGACAGAGGAATGTAGACTTTAGATCTTGAAAAAAAGTTGAGGTATCGATAGATTTTCGCACGATCGATTATTTTCTAGAAAACACATAATACTGAATACTGAATTAACAGAATCAAGTTTTTATAACTAGCAAATTCTTTATACCGGTATCAAACTGTTTATAAATAATCATTACTCTTTTATTTCCCAGCTTAAGAACCAGCGAAACGAACTACCTGAACGAAGCTTATCAATTTTATGCAGCTATTAGGGGTAGGGCTTATTACTCGCGTGCGATCAAAGAAGATCGGCCCGATTTAATGGTGAAGAAGTTGCGTTACTATGCGCGATTTATTGTTGTTTGTTTGCTGTTGAAGAAAATGAAGCTTGTTCGTGAGTTAGTGACAGAACTGGAAAAGCAAATACAGGAATACACAACAACGTAATTATGAATAAATGCAAAGCATACCATTTTTGATTTAAAAATAGTCTAAGAATTTCAACAAAATCGATTTTTCATTGCAGTTACGAGCCAGAAGACCATTTAGAATGGTCATTAGTTTTAGAAGAGATCAAAGGTTTTATAAAAGCTGAAGCTGCCGTGGCTGTTCTTCATGCGGATTCCAATCCCATCATACTTTCACACAGGTGAGCCAAAACGCAAAATTAAACACGGACGCCGTTAAAACGCCGTCGCCCGCGCCCGTGCTTTCTGTGGGAGGAAATAGAATTTAATTAATACCTAAAAAACTAACTTACTAACTAACTAAAAAAAGAGTAAAATAATACTGCGTGTTGAATTGTACATATTTATTTTGGGAGGTACTCTGGTTACATATTAGTTTCGAACTTTAATTTGATTTGGCAAAAACAAAAACAAAAAAAGAAAATATTCTTTAACAATAAGTTATGTTTATGGTTATTAATAACATTTTGTTGTTTTAAGCGATACGATATTTATATATAGGTTATTGTGCTTATCACAGAAGACTTGAAACATCCGAAACAATCATATAACAACATCAAAGTCATGTATGCATACATTATTTTCATTCTCAATCGCCAGCACATTTCACGCATTCATTCATAATTACATAATTACAGCGCATAACTGTTTTATTTTGCCGCCACTTTCGAACACGAAATGCTATTTTTATTTTGTTCTGCATGTTTTATGGTTTTCACGAGTAAATTGCTTATGACATTGTTGTTGTTATCATTATTGTTGTTAAGTTAACTCCATCTCACCGATCAACGCGCCACTTGCACACACATGTCAGTCAGTTGATCAGTCAAATCACAACCTCACTTCACACTCCAGCAAATCCCTTCGCCGCAATTTTCATATTCAGTGCGTGTCGTGAAACAATCGGCACGCCCACTGCCCACTTCCACACACTCACCACCTTCCCACACACTCACACCATTTATAGCATCACATTCTCAATTCTTCTGTGAAAGCACGGGCCCACACTGCCGTCTCTTTAGAATAGCTTGACTTCACCAACTGATATTCAGTGGTTCCGGTTCTAGGTTGTCGCCGCTAACGACGCCACCATGTGAACGTTCGCCGCACATGACGTTGAGCCTGCAGGAGATACTCATTGTTGGCTCGGCGTGCGAACAAGCGAAGTTCTCTGAGTTAACAATGGACATGTTTAGGTAAAGTCAAATGCAGTCTAATTTAAACGTTGGAAAATTGAATATTTATTCTTTTTATTGTTGTAGAATGTTACAAACGCTCGAACGGGAACCAACGGAATCAACGCATCCGATGAGCATCACACATGGCATGCACGGGCACGATGCCAGCCCGGCTGCCAGCCGCATACCACCATATGGTGTTCCAGGTTCTAAGGGTTACTTAGAAAATGGCCGTCATTATAGAGACAATCCTCACAAATATTTACTATACAAGCCTTCTATTAGTCAACTTCTGGTGTTCTTAGCTAGTGGATTTAAAGAATTGCCTCCAGGAGGCGCATTACTCTTATATATGTCAGCTGATGGTTGTTTCTCGACTACAAAACATCCAGAGGACTGTAAGTAACAGAATCCTTAGTTTCTAATTATTCTGACTAGATTTTCTTAAATGAGGAAAAGTTTCTTACTAAAGTGGTTCTATTTGTCATGCAAGTCAAATTTTTTAGTGAGCAATCCGTCGAACATGTACTACTTTTTAAAGAGTACTTTGATTGTCATTAAATAATATAATGTATTTAAAGAGGTTTCGGCAGTCACTGTGGTTAAAACTATCCCTAGTGTCTGTTAAACTATATGGAAACGTCTCAGAACTACCACATTTTGTATATAATCTTTGACATCACTCTGAAGTCACTAGTTGGACACAACATAAAAAGATTTGAGAAATATTGTATTTGATGAAACAACATAAACTATCCTGATAGAAATTTTAACAAATTAAGTACCGAACCTATTTCTTCGCTGTGCTATTCTGTCAAAAGAAAAATATACATATTGTAGAACCTGTGCTGCTAAAATGTTAAATATTGTTTCAGTGACTATTGTATTTATTAAATTTATAGATGGCTATGAATTGGGTGGCCTTGCTACGAGCGTCAAGCGTGATGGCGTCGAAGGCGGTGGCATAGCGTGCCGAGGGAAGTCCTACAAGGAGAATCATTGTTTGTATCCCGGAGACTTGTATCCATTCACACGAAGACCAATGTTCATTATCATCGATTCGGATAATTCGTTTGTCTTTCAACACATCCCCCGGTACTTTGGCCAACCATTAGTCATATTAATGTCACCGCAGGATGTACCGCCCGCATTCCAAGGTAATCAAATTCATATCTTCCACATAAATATGTTACCTACTCATCACTCATAATTTCAATTACTTTTGTACAGCTGATGTCCAACATCATGGTTCACTGTTCACATTGTTCCTGCATTCCCCCCTGACGGCGCTCTGCTACATCTGTAATGTCGGTGATGTGCCCATACATCATTGGGAGCGCTGCCAATCGCACGTAGACCGCTTCATAACAGAGGCATCAAGACTTGTGACGCGCTGTCGCATCGATGAAATCGAGCAGGGCATAGGTTTTATAGGTACATACATACTTCATTTGAGTGTAGGTAATAAGATTGTGTGTGATTAAAATGATTTGCTTTGCAGACTCATCGTACGTACAGTTCTTCGGTGATGACTTCTTACGAACGCTAATACTACGTTTCGTCTTCTGTGATGTTGTACTGAGATTGCATCGTGGCTTTCGTGGACGTCATATGAGACCACGATGCGAGCCACCATTGCCATCCAATGAGTTACTCGAGCATCCATCACTGTCGCATATTATATTCCAATTAGCGTCGGCGCTCGATGTGCGCGGCCATTTCTCCGACGGACCCGAATGCGACTGATGATTTTTTAGTAATACTTGTAAAAATATTTATTATTTAAATTTTCTTGTAAAGCAAACAATAGTCATTAGTAGTACAGCAATAGCAAGACAAACACGCAAGTTGGCAAAAGTTAACTCTGGCAATGGCAATATGATTGGGAGTGATTATAAGATTGCGAGCAGAAGAAATAAATTTAATTATTACGATATTTATTATAATAAAATTATTGTAATTTTCTATGAAATATATATAACTATTTACATTTATTTTTTTCTTAGTATCGGTTCCATAGCGACTTTTTTACAACATACATACTTAGGTGCATACAAGAAAGTTTGTAAAAGAAATATAATTAATTACAAATGCAGTAATTGTAAAAAAACTAAAAATGGAAAAAATAAAAATAAATAATTTTATTTCTTTTCTCACAATTAATTATAATAAACTGTAGATAAACTTTATGGTTTATGACAGCTAACAAATTTTACAACTGAGCGAAATAAAAGAGATATAATTATTGCGATAAATTAGTGCTAAACCAGAAAAATATTGCTGAGCTTCAATTGATGCAGAATAAAAACAAAGTCTTGAAGACGTATTTACATGCATACATGTAAAACTACGTATGTATGGATAACGCTAAGAAAAATTTGTAAAGTTAAAAGCCGAAATATATTTATATGTATATGGGCAGTATAGAAAACTATCAAGAGTATACGCTTTGACAAAGAGGATATACAAATTTCTACTTGCTGTGCTTAAAAGACTTGCAAGTAATTTATTTATAATTTTTAAAAAGTAATCTATTTCTTTTTAATACTTTCCCTTTAAAAAGCTTAACCGATAAAGTTAAGCATAAGTTCAGCCTGTTGATAGGTCATATATACATATGTGTCAAATATTATTAAGTATTTGTTCTACAATCTGTGAAAATTTGGTTCGAGCAGAAAAACACTGTAGTTGTTGCCGTTTTTGCGATTCCTGTTTAAATTATAGAATTTTAGACTTTTTCAATCTGAAAAATAATTTCTTGATAAACAAAGAAATACGTACATGTTTAATACTTTTCTACATTGGAATCCGAAGAAAGAACAATCCAGCTTGTTCCAAACTTTGATTATCATTTCATTTAAAGTTATATAACAAATTTGTTTCGAATTAAATGGCAAAACATACCAATTTTAATATTTCTATTTGAATTTTGCAAAATTTGTTAGATATTTATTTTTGTATACGTAGAAATCAGGTCTATTTAATTAGTCACAATTTATCTAGCAATTTTGCGTTGGCATTTTACTGAAAACTTTAATAATTTTTTTTTAGAACTTTGAAATATTCTTTTTATTTATGAATTGTTTCGACTTTTAACTTATTTAGTATATAAACTATACCATCTTTTAAGTTGGATCAAATCGGTGCATAAGTATTGCACTATACTCCGGACAAAACGTGACCACGTATTTTTAGTTGAGATATAAACAATACTGTCCTTGAAGAGTTGCATCAAATTGGACATAATGTGCTTAATTCGACCAAAATTGTTACGTATCTTCATCCATTCAAACTTGTAAAAATCTACATTCGGGCGCATAAATTTGAATAATTACGGCGGTCTTTTTTTCAATAATTTTTTTCTGTGTCCAAATAGCTTTTATATTTTAGAAATTAAATTTCAAGCCAGATTTCTCTGTGTTTTTTTAACAACGGCTAGCAAAGTCATTTAAGTACAGCAATCGCTGTTGTTGCGTCCGGGTATGAGTATAAAAGCTTTAAATATTAGGATGCCTACAGGCATCCAGTGCTGTTAGTTAAGATGAAGCTTTAAAAGCTGCAATTAATTCAGTTAAGTACTTACATGTATCTATTATTCTCTACCTCTTATTTAACTAGTCTTTCTGCCAACCAAAAGGCAACTAGAACAAAAACAAACAAAATGTCCTTTATGCTCATGACTGGTCACACAAAACACAACAGTTGAACACCGATTTGCTAATTCATAAGTTGTATGCAAATACATGAAAAATGAAAACGCAGAAAAAATTTAATAAAAATACAAATAAAACTTAAGTATTATAATGAAAGAGAAGTAAATATTATAAAAGCCGGAAATACAGTTAAATTTAGCTCACTTTCTACATATACGCAAATGAAAAAATAAGCATTAAAACTTATAATTAATACATAAAGCAAAACAGAAAACTAAAAATAATTACAAATAATTCAAAAAGAAAAAGAAAATCGAGCAAAAACGTACGAAGCAAACTGTATTTTTACTATATGAATAAACAAAAATCGCGGTAGGTTTGTGTGAATGGCTACACAGGAACAACATTCATTTGTAATATACATAATGCGCTAGGTATGTTGATGATAAATATGACAAATTAATATAAATACATAAATACATAAAAAAATATACTCATTTTATAATATATTTTTGCGGGAAAAATTTTATACGATGCAATGAAACAAAAGTATATATATAAATACCATAACTATAAATTTAAATTACGATAAAATAGCATATACATACATACTTATAATTATATATACATACATATATATAAATAATAGATTTATACTAATGAATTATGATATATAGTATACAAAATCCAGTGAAATCAGCAAAGCAAATCAATAGCATTAAATAGGCAAATGAGAGCAGCAAATAGCGTGGGAGACGAACGAAATTTATATATACACTCAAACATATATGTGACATCAAACAAAAGAGCAAAAGCGTGTAATAATGGTGAAATGGCAAAATGACTGTAGTATGTATTGACAACATTATGCTGACGATGATTATTACAGAAACTAAAAATTAAAAAACAATAGCAAAAGTGTGGAAAATCGGACAAAAACGTTTGATATTTCTTAGGAAACTGAGATTACTGGGGGATATAGCAAAAAATGTCTATACAAATTTGTTTCATCACAAACCTCTTCCTATGCTTTTTCGTAAATGCAATGTTTCCACAATGCGGCTGAGGGGGGCTGGTTTTTAAGCAATTTGAGGAGTCCAAAATATAACTCGCATTAAATCTTTGATCTTGTTGTTTGAGCAATACTTATATTTAAATTTTTTAATTTTGAAACTTATATGACCATGTGATTTTTAAAACTATATAAATTTCCATAAATGCATATTTTTCAAGACGAATTAACCCTCAGTCCATTGTAAGATGTTTATCTTGCTAAAAAATGTTTGCCTAAAATTGCCAGCATATTTATACAAACATAGTTATTTACCTTATATACATACCTGTAGTGTACTGCAATAAATTTCGATTATAACCTTTGGAGTTTCTATTAATTACGCTTTGTTAAATGACCGTTATATACTATATACTGTTCGCGTGCAAAAAAAATTTACAAGTCAAAATCCTTAGTAGTATATACAAAAATACATAAGTTGGTGGAATTTATAAAACCCAAAAGTACTTACGTAACCATGAAGTAATTTCCTCTCTCAAAAAACCAAAAAAAAAATAAAAATCGGAAAAAACCACGCCCATAAGAGTTTCAAACTTGCCACCTACATTTGTTTAATCATTTTCAAAGTGAAAACGAAAAAAAAATAAAACAAAACAATTATGTAATAACTTAAAGTAATATTAAAAAATATACATACATACAATATATATATACATATATTAAATTTTGTAATTAACTGGTGGGTCATGCAGGGCAATCTGGTTGGCGTTCAATGAATGAAGACTCGCTTGAGAGCCGGTAAAAATATTTAATAAATTCAACATAAATCTTAGCAAATATACTAAACTGCGAAAGTATAAACAACAAATTATGGCAGCCAAGCAAAAAATTTTATGAAATAAACAATATTCTGCATTTAATCAACTAACATATTGATATACAAACTCATTGCAAGCATTTACATAGGAGCAACAACTACATACTTATGTACATACGTGTACTTTCAGCCAATACACACATACACATACATACATACAAAAGAAGTCCAAGAAAGTTAGTTTCTAACAAATTGAGAATAAATTTAAGCGCTTTCATCCATTTGTACCCCCCAAATCTGATCAATGCATATATAAGTACAGTACATACATACAAACAAACAAACAAACATACGTAGTAGCAAATTAGGGGTTCACTGCCGTAATGTCCGGCCAAAGGCTCCACTTATTCATATACTCCCACGCAAACGAACATAGATAATACATTCATACATATTACAATAACAGTAAAGTGTGGCAGGTGTACCATATAAATAAAACAACAAAAATCCTTAATGCATTTAATGTCAAACAACCAAACGAATTGGAATTAACTGTATTAATTGAAGCTGTTATGCATAAATAATTACATACGTCATATACATACCACATACATAGATGCGAAGTGCAGGCATGCTAACATATACATACATACATATTCGTAAATGCACACTAGTACATGTGCACCAATACAAAAGGCAAAAACATCATCATTATCACGTTCATAATCATTAGCAAAACGAATTGGTAGTGGAAGGTGATTTCTTAAGGCAAATACAATATAACAATAGTTGAAGGCAGGCATACATACATATGTATGTATGTATTTGAATCGAATTCATTGCTCGATTACTCGAGATATGACAACAACAAAATTGTAAACAATAATAAGAAAATGTATAGAAGATGGAAATGATAAAAGGTAAATAGCATAGCAAATCAAATAAATGAAAAAGTAATAACGAAATGGCAAATGCAAAACAGCAAAATATTATACATACAATATAAAGAATAAAATAAAATGCTGAAAATGCGAGAAAAAATAAAGCACACGTTCGAAAAAATGCACTTGAGTTTCTATTTACTTTAATCGAAGCAGGGCTGCGTATATTTTACTTTAATAATTTTTGATTGAGAAGTAAAGTTTCAATTCCAAACATTTTAAATAAAATTTAAAATTTCTATTTTATTTTGCGATTAAAAGTTAATAGTCAAATTAATATAATTAATTTAATTAGAAATTAGATTTTTAACTTTAAATCAGAAAGAAAAGTTAATTGTCTAATTTATGCAATTAATTTCTAATTTATTAGACTTTCTATTTTTTGATTCTACTTAATTCGATTTTTAATTTTTAATCCAGAATTTCGGCGTTAAAATACAAATAATTTTTAATTAATAAATTATGTATATTAATAATTTTTGATTGGAAAATAATTAAGTAACAAGCTTTTTAATTCAAAATCCAATCCGTTTATTAGTCAAAATGTCCTCTCCTATTTTAAAATAATAATTAAAGATATCTGATTTATAAGAAATAATTATTTTTTATACCCATGCAGGTTTCAACAAAAAAAGAATTATTTAATTATGTTTATTCTCCGTCCAAACATTTTAAAAATAATACTATTATCACAAGTACAACATACTTAGCATTCAGAAAGTATTCGGTTCAAAAAATAGCTGCGCTTTTTGTGGTGGTGGCAACCTTTATGTTTACAAATAGGTTTGCAGCTGTCAAAACGACGTTGCACTGATTTCAGCGATTTGTATACATAGCCTTGTTTTTGTTGTTGTTTCATTTTGTGCTGTCATCCGTTGTTTTGACCACAGCGCTTACAGCAAGCGAATCAGAAACAGTGAAAGTCAAAACAAAAAGATGAGTTTTTTGACGTGGCACACAAGTTTATTACTATCGGCATTTATTTTAATTTGTCTCTTAACATTCACGACGTCGAATGATGAAACAACACAGGAAATACATAAACCGTGGTATGAGAATCTGCCAGCGGTAGCCATGGACTATAAGGTGCACATTGACGCTGGCAAAGAGGATTGCTACTACCAATACGTGCAGACGGGTGCCACATTCTACGTATCGTTCAGTGTAAGTTCGGAGTACAGCTGTTTGGCAGGAACTCCAAATATTTGAATGTGTAGTAGTGTTATTTTGTTTGGAAATTCCTAATATTTAGGTTGTACGCGGCGGTGATGGTATGGCCGGCTTTGCAGTGCGCAATCCGCAGAATCAAATTGTGAAGCCATATCAGTGGCAGGCAACTGCTGATTATACCGACCAAGTATCGCCCGGTGGTTATTATTCCGTTTGCATTGATAATCAGTTCTCACGTTTTGCCGGCAAGTTGGTTAACATTTACATCACAGTCGTGAAATATGATGCGTGGGACAAATATGCCAAAGAAATTGAAGAGCTGCAACTGAATTTGCAAAATTTCACAGTAAGTAGTGGAACTTATTGAAAATTCTCCAACAGACTGGGAAGATTGTTCTTTAAAACGATTTTCTGTTATTTATTTCAAAATATTTATTTAAGGTTACTCTTGGCACTGTGGAGCGTAACATCAACGACATGTTGAACTATCAGTCCTACAGCAGAAATCGTGAAGCACGTGATTTTGCATTACTCAATGATAATAACGGTTACATTCAAACTTTCTCCATCTGCCAAATTGCCGTCATTATTGTGGCATGTTCCATACAGGTTGGTCACGTTTACAATTTTCTTAAATTTAAAAGTGTAAAATTACATAATAAAATTTAATTAAATTTTAGGTCTTTTTCGTTCGGAAACTTTTCGATGTGAAATTGTCATCGAAATCACGAATTTAAATTTAAGTGACTTGTGCTTCCAACATCTAATTTTATTTGTTGCTACTCAAGCTGCTGAGCTACGAACAAATACAAAGAGTTCTTTGAATTTTAACGCATTTTTGTAACCAAAAACTACCATTTTTGCACTAAGAAATTTCCATTTTGCCACTTATTTACTTTTCGATGAAAGGAGGAATTAAAAAGACTTAATTGAAGCATTCTTTGAAATCATATACTAATGTGCTCTTTTTGACAGTTTATCACATAAATGTTCATAAATATTTTCCAGCTTAACATGTATGTAAGTGAGAATGTGTGTATTTTTATAAAATAAAAGAAGTTGTATTAAAAAGGGAAAGATATTTTTGTGTTATTATCGGTTATCATTCTAACATAATTTTGAGGAACTTTGACTGTCATTAACCAGATATACATATGTATGTACATATAGTCATGGACTGAGAAACAGCACAAATATAATTATTTAAATCAGTTTTTATTTTTATCAAATAAGTGCATCGCAGTAATTTTTTACGTTAGGGCGCCCACACAGTGGACGCTCAAAGCCGAGCCGAGCGATTTTTCCCATTTACGCTCTATTCGGATTTGAACGTTGAACCTACGGGCAGCCTAAGTTTATCTCTTGATTCCCACAACTTCTAACGGTAAATTGGGTTTAGCGTATCCAGTAGATTTGTACAAAGGCGCCTCATTGATGCTCAGTTTTATGGACGAATGTGCCGAAAACAACTATTGCTATCCAAAAGAAGCGAAAGAGCAAGGCTGAACTTTAATAAGGAACATTTAGAAAGGGACATACAATCTTGGAAATGAGTACTTTAGAGCGATGAAACACAGGTGAATCGTATTGGATCCGACGGCAAACAATTTTTTCATCGCCCCAAGTATTCAGGCATATATCTCCAGATACACAACTAAAACCGTTAAGCATGGTGGTGTTATAGTCTGGGGTGCGTCCGAGATTGCGTTTTCCTGGTACGGCATTTAAACATTGGTGATGTTATATGATAGAATGGGCAAATTTAATTCTCAAAAATACTATGGAAGAATTCGAACCGATGCCTGTGAATAGAATTTTTACGCATGATTATGATCCAAACAACGTAGCTAAAAATGTGAAGAATTGGCTCACGGTAGAAATTATTGACGTCCTGAGCTAGCCAGCGTAAAGTCCCAAATGAAGCCCCATTGAAAATTTATGGAGCGATCTTAAGATTGCTAAGAAAAATTCAAAAATGGACTGGGATCGAGAAGGCATGGTACGCAATTCCTCAAGGTTGGTGCTGGAAGTTAGTGGAGCGACAATGCCAAGCAATTTTGAAAAATTTTTGCTAAGTATTAACGTTGTGAGTGCTTAAAAGCAATAACACTTAAAACATTTCTAATAAATTTTCTTAATTTCTGTAGAAGCGGTCTACTGTGCTACTTCCATGTCCACACAAAAATACGCCATTGGGAATCCTCCTGACTCGTGCTGGCTTTGGGGCCAACCCGGGCGCGGAGGAATTCTTCTGCAGGTTTCAACATTTTACGTAAAGCTCGCGATCGATTTAATGGTGGAGGCCTAGCCTTCATACTGCACAACACTGTGCAATATCGTCTTATCGATGGCGACATCGACCACACGGAAACTACCCGTGAACATCAGGGTATATAGGTGATTTTAACGCGCACCACGATCTTTGGCATTTCTACCTGTCATTCTGCCTGACATTCTTTACAATGAATTACGAAGCTCCCACCAGAATTATGGGCAACTGTAATAGCTCGTCCGAGATTACCATTGTTAGTGGAGGTCTGATAAATAGCATAAACTGGTACCTTTGAGAACTCTCGCATCAACACCTTCCCCGCTTTACGCATTCCTATGGACATAATTGTTGGTGAACGCAAGTTGATCTCAAATGATCGCAACAGCTACGGCTCGCTTCATTCTGGCTGAAAGAATAGCGGAACTCCGCCCTAATTTCCCGGGCGAAGCAGCTGTTTAAGCTAACGAGCGCGACACCTTGTGCCATGTCGATTCCTATGATCCCCGAATAAGAGATTTCAACTTGGAGATTTGGCAAATGATAAACCAATATAAGCGGACAAAATGGATAGAGCACTTTAAGTCCTATGGCCTCTCCACCGGTGTGAGTAAGCTTTGGACTATTGTGAAGGCTTTGTTGAAACTCAATTCAATGGCTATGCCTCTTCGGACCCGAAGAAGTGAGCGCGCGTGCTATTTTAGCCGGCATTTACGCTGCACCCTTCGGTAGACAAAGCCAAACGATGATTGGCCCTGGTGGAATCAACATGCTGATGGTAAAACAGCTAGGCTCGCTAAAGTACAGAGCCGCAAGAAAATCCTTAAGCCGCTAGCCGGCAGCACAAAGTAAAGGACAAAGAAACGTTGTTGGCAACTTTCAAGGCAATCAGCCGGTCAGTCCGGATGTTAAGAAACGCAGGCGAGGAAGCTTCTACGACAGGATGCGTATTGGTATCTCCTATGAAACACCTGCATAATGAACTCCTCTCCAAATATTTTTGTTTTATTTTATAGTTACGTATTTAGTGTGTTGTGTCTTTCCAAACAAAAGAAAAATATTAAAAATGAAATTACAAAATGAACCGAAATTTTTTTAGAAAAAAATTAAATGAATTAAAATTTAATTAAACTTATTTTTTCCCGCTCCATGATAACTTTTTGGTAATAAATGTTTAAAACAAAAATCCTTTTTCAAAATTTTTAAAATATATGTACGTGTGTTATTTTTGATTTTTCTATCAAATAACCATCGTCGATCCAACATCGGGATGCCCTTAGTTCTCTCGCATAGGACTTCTTTAATTGTTATTGCTTTAGTGCTCCAAATTTTTTTATATTTTTTAAAATTTTGTTATTTTTCAGTTAGTTATTATTTGTTATTATATTTTAGAAAAGAAAAACTGCTCTCTATACTAGAGTAAATCACACCACTGTAGGCTTGGGGTCGTAGACAATAAAATTTAAAGTTATAATTAAGTACAGTGTGTTTTAAAACTGTTATGAATACATAGTAATGAGATCATTTTATAATATTTTATTTTCTTAAAAATCTTGGTCATTTGCTTTACATATGTATGTATATATCTTTAAATAAAGCCTTAAAAAATGCATTATAATTTTTATATATACAAATTAAATGCATATTAAAAATAAATAAGTCGATGAAGTCGATGAAGTTTAGCAAATTCACTCACTCAATGACGTGACAATTATCACAGACACTGTAGAGCTTAAAATAATTACTGCAGAGCCATTGCTTCCAGCTTCAACCCCCAAAAGCTGGACGCGGGAGCTTGCTGCGCGTAAAGTGCGTAAACTCCGCCCACCACGAAGAGATAAAAACCCAAATAGTCGCTATGGAGCTGCATGCGTGAACGAGTGTGTGCGTGGTCGTGTACGTGTGTTGGTGCTGTTGCTCATCCGCTCGTTGGCTAGCAAGCGCATTTTGTTTGCTTATCAGCTTTGCGCGGCGCATGCGCTGCATGAACATTTAAACTAACCACATGTTTTATGATATGTCTGTATATATGTTTGTGTATGGGTACATATGTGTATGTATGGGTATGTGTAAATGTTAGAGCATGCAAGTTCAACCATTCGGGAAAGATATCTATGTGGAGGGTTAACATCCGTCGCATCCTTATAAGGATGAGATAACAACAACACCACCAACAAAGTATTGTTACAAAACCTAGTAGGAATAGCAGCAACAACTGTGGTTTCTAGTTGCGATTATCTCGCTGATGGTAAGACGGTCTGTAACAGCAGCTGCAGCAACGGTGGTGACAATAACAAAGACGACACCGGCGAGCGCAGCGAGAAATGTAGGAGGAGTGTGCAAACCGCAAATGCCAGGACGATGGCACACAGTACACAAGTGCTAGTCTGTGTGTTGGTGTAGCAAGTGAGACGCCATCTTAAAACGAAATGGATGATCTGCTAGATGTAAGTATGCATATACATACATACATATATACATATATGTATGAAGCAGTATTACTTACATATTCACGACATGTATATGTACACGCATGTAAACTAAAACGCTGTGTAAACTGCCTGGTATGGCCAGCTTTGCTTTGTGTTGCAACAACAACAAGCACGCCAACAACTTTGGATAAGCGGACTGGAGCGAAAAAAAAACACACATAAAATATATTTAATATCATTTGAGAGTTAACTACAGCAAGAACAAAAGTAAAAGTATACAAATTGCGGCTGCCGCGTCAAAAAAGAGCTGCGCAACCGCCGCTGCGGCCATAATAATGTAAATTACGTTATTTTGCGGTTAAATTTCGCCGCCCTTATGTGCGTGCCGCTATGCTGCAGCACAACAACCACCGAAGGAGTGTGAAACAGTAGGAGTTGCAGAAACAACAGCCACCCGAGCCACCGCCGCCGCCATCGTCGACGAAGCTGCAACCGCAGATGCAGCGACCACAAATCCTAACGGCGCTCCATATACTTACCGACAATATAATATAAAGAAATTACAAACCACACATAAAAATCACTAAGTACATGTATCCTCCGGTGCGAGTATGTGTGTGTGTGTGGGTGTGCGGGTGTGCGGCAGAGTATTGCACGCTCAACGCTGCTCATCAGGACGAGTTAGAGCAAATAAATAACTAATAGTGCATGGCAGTCGCATAGCGTTGCACGAACGGACAGTGCGCCAGTTAGTCAGTTACCGTTAGGCGGGTAGTTCAAAACAAATCATAGCAAAATCATTTCCACACCAACACACACACATAAACACAATCGTTGACAACTACCAAATGCTCACACAAACGCCAAGTGAATGCCAATATAATGTATTTTCAAGCACACACACAGATACTGGATGCCCAAGTTAACGAGAAAATGGTGTTCTGGCAATAGTGTGAGTGTTGCAAATAACAAATAACTATAATAAGAAAAGAGCGAAGAAGTTGTTGAGCCGTTCATATGTCAATGCGGACGGTAGGTGGATGCTCTTAAATCAAATTTGGCGGCTAGACTATATTTTGGCATTTGTCGCGATTGGCGGCGTGAAGCAAATCTAATTAATCGAAGAAAAAAGCTGGTGTTTAAATTGTGGCGTATAAATATTTAGTGAAAACAACATTTTAAAATACCGTCGCTTGGCTCTTGCTCTCACATATTCGATCTCGTTTCACTGAATTTTTTGATTTATTCACTATTAATTTCACTTTCCTTGTCATAACATAATTTCGGTTTCCTTCAGACGTCGCTGTCCGATTTCGTGTGCGATAATGCGTGTATTTACATATGTGGTTGTATGTGTTTGCATGAAAAAAATGTGGTATTTACGGGAATAATTGATTTTGAACGCAAAACTATAACAACAATAACAAGAAAAAAAATGCTGCAACTGCATATTTTGATAAACATTCGTGAATCGCGCCAACATATTAATTGTTTGTGAAATAATAAAAAAATACACTGTGCAACCAAATATAGTAAATAGTAAAGAATTTAGATTTCCGTGCAAATAAAACTTTGCCGGCCTTGGCTTGCATTGCTGACAAATTCTCACTTCCGCTTTACAACGCGTGTCATTTGGAACATGGCGTCGGCAATTGTCGTGTTACGTATACGCGCTGGTGAACGACTCTGCACAATTGATTCTACATTTATATACAAACTAACTACGATTTTATAAGAAAAATGTCAAAATTATTTAAGTAAATCGTTGGTAGTGAATTTAGATACCAAAATATTTACAAAAGTTTAAAACATAACAAAGATGTTCAAGAATATTTTTGAAAAAAAAATTCCATTGAAAAATAAAAAAAAAATATATTAGTATAAAATATTTAACAACTTAGTTTAAACTATAAAAATTTAAATTTTAAATTTTTTATAAAAAAAGAGGAAACTTTTATTAGAAAACCAGAGAGGCAATGTGTTTCTTTGTTAAATCTTTTCAGTAAATCACATCAATATTAGGTAAAGTATAAAATCATTTCACGAATTACAAATGCAATAAAAATAATAATTTTTATACCCTGAACATAGTTTCTTAAATTTGCTACGAAGTTTGTAACACCCAAAAGAAAACGTCGAAGACCCTATAAGGTGTATATACATATAACTGATTAGCATGATGAGTTGCGTCGATTTAGCCACGTCTATCTCTAAAATTTTGCACACGTCTTTTGTGAAGGGTATTCTAGTTTTGGTGCAACCGAAGTTAACGTTCTTTCCTGTTTTAATACAAATAAGTTTTAAAAACAAAATTTTCAAGTTAAATATGTTTTAAAATCCAAGTTCTACTAACCATAAAAAAAAGTTAAATGTTTCGAAATCACTTCTCGACTTCTAATTCGTACCAAAAAATCCATTTGTGCTGAATAAATGAGAAATGCTTTTAGAAAAAATTGAGACAAGTGAGCTCTCTCAAAGTTATGGATGTTTATTTGTGCTAACTTTTTGTAAATTAACTATTTGATCAAATAAGATTATCGAATTGTTTTGCCTTTATTAACTTTGGGTGTCCTTGTCCAGTTAGTACCTATGCTGTACTTATATGACTAAAAATTTACTTGATGAAAAATGCTAAAGAGCTGTTTCGCAGATGTTAAGGTGGAATCATTTCCCCACTTACTACCTGACAGTCTCACTAATACAAGATCAAGGTTAGATTATTTTGGCCCTCATTCTTTTATATCTAAAAAAATCGAAATCAATCGTTTGAGATGATTATTGATAAAATATTTATTATACTTTCCATCGACAAATTAAGGCTTATTACGCATTCAGGAATATTTTGAATTTACAAAGGATTTCGTGTTTGTTCGAAACCGATTTTGATAAACTTTTAAATAATTAATAAATAGGGGAAACTACGTCTTCGAATTGTGAAAAGATAGTTTTGGGCTTCCTAATTTGAAATAAGGCTAATTTTTTTGAGTTTAATTGAACGTTGTTGGGTGGAGTCGCCAATAGTTTCGATTAATGTAAGAAAATAACAATACGTTTATGCGAATTTTTAGCTGTTGACTGATATTCTTGAATGATGAAGGTTACAAGTTGGTCAGTTCTGAAGGGTGGTAAAAACCTCTCGTATTCGCAGATAGGAAAGCAAAATAAATAAATCTTCCACAAAAATGATAACATGAAAAGTAGCATGATTACGTCGATAAAAATAACGAATATAACTTTTGACTCTTGCATTTAAGATATATACTTTCAAATCGTGTTTATCAAAGCTGACTAATGGGATCGAAAATTGTTTTATATTAATTGAGAAAAGTTGTGCTCATAACCGAGAATATTTTGGAAACATTTAAACTAAGGTCAAAGCTCTCTAAATTGAAATAAATTAATACAAAAATAATAAACCTTGAAATGTCTAACAAATCGGGCAAATGTATAACCCCCAAAAGCAAAAAGTTATACATTATTTCCAGTGAACCACAAAAATCATAAAAAATCAAAATCGGATTCATCTTATTTTCAATAAAGTTTTTAAAATTTATTTCTTGCATACAGACCGACTTGCAAAATAAACCATTGCTTACACAGGACAAACATACATACATATGTATGTACCTATATTCTTTCTTTGGCACATTTGTCCGTATGCTTACGAAAACAAACCATAATACCATATTTTCCCATAAATTGAACAGCATTTCGAAATCCGTTCAAATTGCTTTGATTGGAAAGATATCTGAAATATTCAGAGAAGTTACAACATTTTTCAAGTTTCAAGATCGAAACGTAACACTGTTTTAGCTCTATTTTTGGGCAAAAAAATTGTGCAGCTTTGTGTGAAAAAGTGGGTACAAAGACAGATGCCGTTCTACAATTCACAGTCACCCTTCCAGAAATCGTTCAAGTACTGCCAAAAATAAGCGAATGGACGAATAGGAACGACTGCAGTAAAAGCGTCGAATCTTGAAACAGTGCTGTGCAACTTCGAATTTATTACATATTGGAATTTTCTGATGTTTTGTCACTGACGCAGCCACTTAGTGTGATTCTGCAGAACGAATCAATCGACCTTGCGAAAGCATCAAACGTTATAACAACATTGGTTGCAACACTGAACACAAGAAGAATGCATGCTGATCATAACTTTAATAAATTTTTTTTCAAATGCTACATAGATAGCTGGAAATTAGACTCTGTGAAAAAAACCCAAAAACATGTGATCGTCAGAGTCAACGAAACGATTACGAAACTCTTACAGGTTTCTGCAGGTTTTCCCATGAAGTTCTTGAAAGTTTTAATTTGAATCAGCTGTTACCAAAATTTAATCTAAATTTGGAAGAGAAGGATTTAACTGTAATCATTGAATGCCTAGTTAGACGTTTTGGGAAAATCTTTACCGGAAATAAAGAACTGCAAAAAACGAAGCTCAAAGCAGAAGTAGCGCTTTATCAACAACAATGGAAAAAGAAAATGACTACGAGAACACAAATGCTTTTTGCATTAGAAACTCTCAGCACTTGCGAGGGCTCAGAACAACGATGCTCCAGAAAAGATTGAACGGTTTAGCATTCTTCAACATAAACTAGGTCATTACTGTGGAACCAGAAGAAATAATAGAAAGATTTAGTAAAATGAGCAAACTCCGTATTGATTTTATGCTGTAAATTAAGTGTTGAAATATGCATAGAAAATCAAATTATAGTTTAAAGCTCAACATTTCTCAAAACAATTATAAAATCATAAAGTTGTGTGTAAAAGTTTTCGGAGATCGCTTCAACTGTGCTAGTTCGCCAATATTTGCATGCTTTAATACGCAAATTTTTTATTAATCAGACACAGTAAATATAATAAAAACGTTATTTTTTTAATAATGTTAAATATGTACTTTAGAGCGGGCAAATCGGCTTGCTCTAATGTATATATAGTACATCTGCTATATTTGTTTAAAAAATGGTTAGGTTGTACCCTTAACAGGGTTTAAACGTAAAAGTCGGCAGCCTTATGAAGTATATACTTAAACGATCAGAATGATGATATGAGTTTATTTAGCCATGTTCATCTGACCGTCTCTCTGTCTATATAATGGTTGTCAAAAAAGTCTTGCGGTATTTTTATTGGATTTTTTTTATTGAAATTGAAATGAATTTTTGATGACTCATGCCCAGCTCTTGACCGATGCTACGGCTGCTACTATGTCGGTCTCTTTCGACCAATTCAGCCTTCCGGAGCGTGGCGCATCTTCGACCACCTCTACACCAGAACGAAAACGTTGAAACCATCGTTGTGCGGTGGAAATGGAAACTGTATCGTGTCCATAACTGCACAAATTTTATTGGCGGCTTGAGATGCATTTTTGCCTTTATCGTAGTACTACTGTAAAATATGCCGTATTTTCTCTTTATTTTGCTCCATGTTTGCGACGATATAACTCACGAACGCCTTAAAAGAATCGACAATCAGTCAAACACGTGTTAGCGCGAGAAATGAGCTTTCCAAAAAGGTATAGCATGACGATGCGACGAATAGAACTACCCGCTTTCAGCGCCAACTAGTGAAAATACCACAAGACTTTTTTGACAATCTATTATACGCCAATTGGCGTCTCAGATTTTAAGAAACCGATCAAAAGTTTTATGACGTCCTGTCTTCCCTAAGAAGCTGCTCATTTGTCGCAACCTCCGATATACTATATATATAGAAAAAAATTATTTGACAAGTTATCTTCAACAAATCCGGCATAGAATTTTGACTGCAATCTGTTGCAATCTCTGAATAAATATTGCACCACTGTAGAATATAGCTGTCATACAAACTGGCCGATTAAAGTCAGTATATATAAATTTATTTTCCTTTACTAAGTAACATTTTTGATGGAAATCGTTGGCTTGTTATTAATAAAGTTCTACAGGAACAAAAAGTGGATTGATCATTACTTAAATACGAAAGGATTTAAAACACGAAAGGGTTCTGAAGGACTGTAAAAATAATCAAAACGGTTTGGAAAAATCGTTCACGATAATGGGGATATGTGTAAGCTCTATGCGAAGTGGATACTGATCCTTTCTCTCCAATCATGGATTCATTAAATCCGGATCTTGCTCTGGTAAATTTTCTGTATTCTCAGATCATAAGCAGTGGTTGTTGGAATGAATCACCTGAGGCCTATTTTGAACCAACAGGCTGGTTAAGGTTGGCAAAGTAAGCTTTGCATTGGTTTTAAGGAGGGTATATCCTGAAGCCTCAGTAAACAATTTCAGGCATTTTTGCATTTAAAATTTTCAATATAGAAAATCTTCGTAGATATTAATTAATTTCAGTTGACAGACGCTAATTGCAAAGGCGAAGTTGAATAAAGAACTAATATGTGTTTACTTGAACCATATCGATTAAAATATCTGCAGCAGAAAAAGTAATCTTAGAAAAGGAAAAAAAAACTTTCAATATCTTAAATTTTTTGGGAAGCATGAGACAATTTGGGGAAAGTAGTTAACCAAATCATAATATTGAATCTTTTTTTCAAAATAAGTTTCAATAACTTGAAAATTCCAATTCCATCGTCAATATTTCACAAAATTATATAGTTACTATAAGAACCTCTTGAAAATTAGTCATATAATTCAGAGTAATCTGATATGAATACATATAATCTCATAATTTGTTTATGCTACCACCCACTTCTTGCTCCTGGGCACACGACCTCTTTTTAAGTGTCATAAAACTGAGATTACAAACCATTAAGGCGCTGCTACCGAAGCGTCATTGTTAATTAAAAATAAAGTGCACTGATTAAATAGATGCTGCTATCGAGGGTTGTAAAGTTGTGTGTTTGCTGAAGTACGAATTGTAGGTTGGCCTTTCGAATGCCGAGGAGTTGCCGAAAAAAGTGATAATGATGTTGAAACATATTTTTTGCATTTATCGGGCCGCAACAATCACACCGTCAACTACTGTCTTAGCAACCACCAAGCAGTCAGTGCCGGTGCCTTGGTTCGCCGACATCTCGTTACGCAACACGCGCTAAGCCATCCGCCAGCAGCTTCCGGTGCGAACGGCGATAGCAGCCGAACACATTAGCTGTTGTATGACCGTTTTGCAGCGGCGGTATCGACTCCCCCTCATCCTCTCAAAGTGCTTTCAACGCTTGCTGGTATTGGCTGATGATATATGCTCGTTTTAACTTTACTCACATAAGTATAAGAGGGAGGAGTGGGATATGTGGGATGGCAAAGGCGTGTGTTGGCCGTTTATTATAATGTCAAATGCTTCATTTTGCATAGAAAGTTTGTTGTTTTGCTGTTTGTTGGTAAATATAATATTTTTACTTTGTTGTTTTTGCCTTATAAAGTTGTTATCGATAGGTTTATTGAAAATTGTGTTATCATTAGAGCTTTGGAGTTTGAGTAGTCTATAAAAAGTGTTATATTTCCAACTCATTGTATCTAAGGTTGCTCTATATTTTCTCATAAAAGAATAAAAAAGACATGGAGTGAGGCTCTTTAATAGCTTTATGATGGGAATATGGAAAAGGTCTCAACGATGTTGAACAATCGATAATGAATTTTGGGAGTGCTGAAATTGTAGAATTTCAGTGGGACGACAACATTTTATATTCAAATAGAATTTAGATAATATATAACAAAGTTATTCACGAGAATGGTACAAGTATACTGCAATATTATTTTACGGTTTGGTTAAGCTTTTACATCTAATTTTGAAAGACATATAACACATTAGAAGAGGAAAATTCAAAGAAGTTAAAAAAAAATTACCAGGTTGATCCATTTTCCATTATAACGTCTGATCAAATTTGACCTGGACTGGTCCATTTAAACTGGACGCGAATCGAACAGGCAAAATTTTTTTCATAGATTGGTTCAATCTTCTTTCTGTGTTTGCCTACGACACGAAAAGTGTGTTTAGCGATTTTTACCAAAAGTAGTTGAACAACGAGTTTGCTAGAAATTTGTTGTTTTCAATTGAACAAGTGCTACGGACCCTAAAAACACAAGTATTCGAATGACACAAAGCATTCAATGAAAGTAATCGAGAGCTTGGCTCATGTGAGGCGTCTTTCCACCTCTAGCAATGGCAAAAACACCGAAAAAGTCAAAGAAACAGTGCTCGGAAATCGTCGTGTTGGCATCAGAGGGAAAGCATAAGGTCTGAACATCTCTTGTGGATCTTCCCAATGACTTTTGGAGTGTGAAGTCGATGTTAGACTCTACCAAAAGAGCAGAATCTTGCACAAAAACTACATCCAGTAGAGGTGGCAAAGATAAGCTTCACAACATAGCAGAGAGCCTTACATTCATCAAACGCTCTCTTACTAGTGATGAGTCTTGGTTTTATGAATAAAAACAGAAGATACTGAAGACTATCTCGACCGAGGCTTGTACTTGTTCGAAAGGGGTCTATTTTGCAGGCGATAATATACATTTGAATTAAAATATCTAAAAACGACGCCTACCTTAACTTAAAATTTCGTCACTTAGCGGCATTTTCTCCAATAATATCGAAGTTTGGCATATGAAATTCAAAAGTGCTATGTCAGATCAATTTAAAAATTAGGCAACCAATACCTTGTTATAATTAAAACACTTTTTTTGCTCCTGATAACCGAAATAAGGAGGTTCGAAGGACTAATCTTTGATGTACAGAGAGACAGGGGAGGAGCAAAAATGAGTACAAGTTTGTGCTTCATGTTCGTTCGTTGGATGAACGCTTAAGGTCACTCGAGATCTACACGCACTTAATTTTTCCGAAAATGGTCGGGATGGTAAGGATTTTACACATCGGACTGCTATTAGAAATTCAATGGAAAAAATCTCTCAATTTTGAAGCCTTCGATTTACTCAATTTCATTAAGATCAAGCTAAAGCTATAATTTTATTTAAGTACAAATACACATTTTTGGAATATTTTACACAGACCTTTATTAGCCAATTTCGAGAATAATGGCTCACACATTTGGTTGGTGTATAAATTTTGGAGGCATAAATCAAACTACTACCAACATCCGATGATATCTCGAGGACAAGCAAATTTGAATATGAACAACAACAAAACATTGTAACAACAAATACGTGGGCAGACCCAAAACACCTACTCGTAAATACGAGTGTACATATACCATAATTTGTTTGCGAAATCTATGCACATAGGGAAGTTAAAACGTTAAGCCCTTCATGAAAAGCACACAGCGGATACAAGATACCCGTTGAACGCATTGCATCTGCTTTTGTCCGAACTCGAGTTATATGTGAGGTTATGTGAGTTTGCAAAGCCATTCAGAAGAGCAGTGTTCCCATTGCAATTTGCGAGAGGTGCAGTAGAGCTGGGTGGTGGGTGGCTTCGGTTACTAGCTGGAATGGAAATTTACGCTCAAATAGTTGCGCACGAAATATGAGGCACACAAACGTATTCATGTATGTATACTACATAATATGTGAATATCCAAAGACCGTCATGCCCATTGTAAATACCTAACTATCTATTGCAGCATTGTGTAAATTTAAATGGAATAATGTTGCTGTGCCACTTTGCAAATGTTATGTTTCTGCGTTTGTTTGCAAGGTGTATTTCTGCATATATATACGAGTATCTACAGGTTCTACAGTATAGTGGACCCACCTCACAAACAGGATAAAGCATTCACCTACGCATTATAGTTATGCCGTAAATTCGGCGAGCCCATAAATTATACGCATAATTTATGCAGCAATAACAATAACAATGCAGAATGTGTAACAACAATAACAACAATGGTAGCGAAGAAACAAATAATTATTTTAGTGCAGCATGACAGCTGACAGTTAACGAAAATATGAGCCGTGAATGGTTAGGACGTGCGTTGTGGAGCAGGTATTACTACACGTACAGTATAGGAGAGGTCAAAAGTAGCCTGCAAGAAATAGCATTGGTTTAAAAATTTAAACTCTCTCTTTTCCATGTATTTTTTAGTGTTACTTCTAATTTTAACTTTGTTCAAATTCATATATAGAAGATCTACATTATAATTAACCATAGTTGGAAAATGGAAATCCTTGTACCTATTGGCAAAAGACTAACCAGCCAAATCAGACGATTTCCATTATTTTAGCGATATTTTCGGCAATTGGTCTTTCAGAGCAAGGCGCATCTTTGACATAAAATGAATGCATGATTACTGCTATGGTATTTTGTCTTGTGTGTTCGCCTTCATGGAAGAAATGTATGATAGTAGTATTTTTTGTTTGCTGGTGTCCATTTGTCGCGGGTGTGAGAGATCTGAGAAGAATTTCTAGTACAAAATATTATCTTTCTAACGCGAGATATACATATGTATGTTAAACCATTTAGTGGAAAATTATTGAATTTATTTCACTAGTCCTCATATACATATTTTAATTTGCAGTACATATTATATAAAGATTCTTCCTTTTGGAAAACTTTCAAGATGCTTCAGATATTGTTATTTGAAATTGTTATTATGAGATTAATATCAAATACTGAGTAAACATCGAAAAAAAAAAGAAGTTCTGGCCAGATTATGTTGAGCGCGCCTCTTAATAGGGGTCCTTAAACATATTTATTTCATTAAATATAAGTATACATTTAGTATAAATACTTTTCTCTGATAAATTCTTTATTATACCCTGAACAGGGTATCTTAAGTTTATCACGAAATTTGTAACACCCAGAGGGAAGCGTCGGAGACCCTATAAAGTATATACATATATAAATGATCGGTATGGTGAGCTGAGTCGATTTAGCCATGTCCATCAGTCTGTCAGTCCGTCTGTCTGTATATATACGAACTAGTCCCTCAGTTTTCAAGATATGGTTTTGAAATTTTGCAAACGTCATTTTCTCTTCAAGAAGCTGCTCATTTGTCGGAACAGCTGATATCGGATCACTATAACATATAGCTGCCATACAAACTGAACGATTTTCACAAAAGTTGGCTAAGGCAATAATGTAATCTCCGAAGAAATTGTTCAGATCGGTTAACTATAGCATATAGCTGCCATACAAACTGAATGATCGGAATCAAATGCTTGCATGGGAAACTTCCTCCTTTGACGATATGTGACCTGGTCTACGAAAAGGGAGCTAACGTGCGAAAACTAGTTTTCTAGGAAAAGCTGTTAAAAATAATCGTCAGTT
Source organism: Bactrocera tryoni (assembly GCF_016617805.1). Lineage (NCBI taxonomy): Eukaryota > Metazoa > Arthropoda > Insecta > Diptera > Tephritidae > Bactrocera > Bactrocera tryoni. Next base: position 1,031,682 of record NC_052503.1, read on the forward strand.
TCTCGTTATCTCATTAATTGTTCTCCTTTTTTTGACACCTAAGCCCCCTTTCCGTAGACCAGGTCACATATATGTATCTTCACGAAATTTGGTATGAGTTATTGTTCATAGAAATTATGTAATATAGGCAGAATTTATTCAGATCGGCTCACTATAGCATATAGCTGCCATACAAATCGAACGATCGGAATCAAGGGCTTGTATGGAAAACTTTCGCATTTGACGTGGTATCTTCACGAAATATGACATGGATTACTGCTTGAGGTAATAATGTAATATACGAAGAAATTGTTCAGATCGGCTTACTATAGCATATAGCTGCCATGTTAATTGAACTCATAGTTACTAAAAGAAATGCACCTGTGAAGGATATAATAGTTTCGGTGCAGCCGAATTCAACGTTTTTTCTTGTTCTAAATAAATTTTAAAACGGCGTTACGAGCTCGCTATGAAACAGTCGAGTGCTCAGGGTTTACTCCACTTATAATTATTCCCGCCAGCCTTTTTTATACTATATGTGTGTAACTCCTATATATAATAATGCTACTATTTATAACCATGTATGTATCTCTAGTGGGAAGCCTATTTATCTCTGCTCGATTTAATAGCTGCTACATAATTACATGCAAATATACCTTGGCCTTATTTACTACGGGGGAGTATAGCATGAAAATGACTGTTAATTATATCTGCAAAGGTAAACGCAGTTATGAATAGTGGCGATACAGTTATGCATTTAAATGGGAAAATGTATGGGTAAGCGTATATACTATATAAACATGGCTGCCATTTATCAAATACAAGCACATTTGTAATTTATCTATGCATTCATTCTCGCAGAATTGCAATACAGTGCAAGCGTTGGCAATTAAAGTTGCAATTTAAATTTCGCAATAATTGCAGTCATAATTTGAAATTCGGACAATTACGTATGGAAATTTATTCTTGAGAAATGTTTCAAATTATTTTTGTGAGCTAAAAGTCCTGGAGCTCTTTCCACAAATAAAGGAAATAGTTTTTTTACCCCGTTAGTAATAAATAAAATTAATTCTTCGCTAGAAATTTAAGTGCTCCCATGACGTTTGAATGTGTGATGAGGTGAGCACTCAACTATGAAAGTTATAAACGAGTATTTAATCGGGTTCTTAAATGAAAAAACTTCGAGTAAATGTTTGTTGATAGTAAATTTATAGGGGGATGACGAAATTCAAAAAAAAAGTGAGTGGGATCATACTAAAACTGACTTAAGCAGGAAAATTTCCGTGAATCAATAGATAATTTGTTCGAAATTCTTAGTTTTCTATTCTGAATTCTATCTGTTAAAGAAGAGAACGGTGGATAAATTTACACTACTTGTTTTCACAAGAAAGCTATAATAACCTTCGCAAATGAAGATGTTTTCAATACAAGGAATTGATTTTTATCGATCAGTGTTTATGGCAGCTATATCCTACAGTATGCCGATATCGGCGGTTCTGACAAATGAGCAGCTTCTTGGCTAGAAAAGTCTGTGTGCAAAATTTCAGAAGCATAATCCAAAAACTAAGGGGACAGGACATGTCTAAATCGACTCAGCTCGTCATGCTCATCACTTATGTATGTAAGTCTTTATAGGGTCTCCGACGTTTTCTCTTGTTCATACTAAACTTTGTGGTAAACTTGTTTAGGGTATGCAGCAATTTAATTCGGGAAAAATATTGTTGTCCACCTTTTACCAGCTGTTTAGCTGTATCAGGTCTCTTCCTCCAACTATTTCTCTGTTCTCAAATCCATATATCACCACTCCAGCTAATGCTACTTTCTCTTTATTACCTAGACTCAAGTGGACAACAGGTGTTCCGCCACCAACTCAGCATAACCCGCACCAACAGCAGCTCGAACACATCAACAACTTGCAGCAACATTGTCAGTACGCGCGGCAATTAGCAAACGAGCATACATACGACACAGTCATGTATGAGAATTCCTGTTCATATCAAACCGCGCTCGATCTAAAGCGCGTCTCGCCGCCCACACTGGCGCAGGTGAAGACCGAAGACTGCTTGACGCTCGGCCAGTGCTCACCCGATTGGTCCACATATCGCTTCCATCAGTCCACGTTCGAGCAGCTGAAGCAAAGTGTTGAGAAAGCGAAGGCGGCATTGCAAGATCGCAGCAGCTTCTTCGGCGCTTCCAGTGCGTTTAGGTGAGAGACATAAAATAATAACAAAAACACAATATTACAAATTTTTAACATTAATATTTAGTGACATTTATTCAACGCAACGGCTGAGCGATACGCTTGGCGACACTTTGCCTAATGTGCAACCGACAAATGGGAGCAATTGCATCGGCATTGTGCACAACAGCGGCGGCATTAGCGGCAATTCGGTGGCGAGCGCGCCGAGTTTAGTGCTGAACGGCAATTGCATCACCACCGTCTCATCGGCCACCACGGGGCAACGCTATCGCTTAGATAGCCTACAACCGGTGACCGGTTGTTCACCCGTCTCACAGCATGGCGTCATCAGCGCGAACAGTGCACCGCCACCGCTGACACCCGGCGCACACGAAGCGGTCGGCGCGGTGGAGGGCAAGTCGAGAGGTAAGTGTCCAAAGAAGACATCAAACTTTCCAAAAAAAAATAAAAATAAAAATAAAAATAAAATAATAGTAAGGATATTTAATATTTTAGTTACTAAACACAGGATGTGCATTTCCTCAGTAGTAAAAATAAAAGGAGAGCGAGTAAAACATTTCACTTAAGTGCAACTTTAATATATGCATATCCCTCGAATACTATATTTTACCGAAGGTAGTTACGAGAATTCGCAGGATCATAACTTGCTAATTCAATTTCCACAAAGGTGGTGTCTTCTTTAATTTTTTGTTTTTGGCCAATAAACAGGCCACTCGAAGGTCGTACGTACACTGCTGCTGTCTGCCAAAACTGTAAAAACATCATTATACTCGGTGCAACTTTTTTTGCCACATTTTTTGTGATGAATTTGTGCCAAACATGCAAACCGCGAATAACACGGACATTTCCCATTTAAAAAGCCTACAGACACGAGCCACACAAATACCCACTCGACGCTGAACATCGTGTGATGGGTCTATTTGTGGCGCTGTACAAATTGCACCAACGAGTAAAAAGTTAACTTGCAACAAAATCACTTAACTCGTTCGAGATTAAAAAACAACATTATAAAGCCAAAAAAAATCGAAGTATGAGAGAGGTTGCTTGTGGGCATGTCCTCCTGCACATATGCACACAAACGCTGGTTTTACCTTCGCTCCATTCATGCCATCTATTCTACGCGGTGGCAATAAAATGGTCACTTGGCCTGAGTCTTCGCGTACCTTATGGCTTGAGTTACAGGTTTCATCCGTTTTATACGACGACATCACATCGAGCCAACAGCTCCCATGTGCGGTGAGAGTGTGAGTCTCGGGCGTGACAATTCGCGGTTTATCACCTACAATTGGTGTATCCACTTTATTTTATTATTTTAAAAATTCATATATTTTGGCAGGAAAAGGTTTATTCTCTCGTCTGTTCTTTTTTCATCTGTTGCACTTGTAACACCATAAAATGTTAGTTGGTAATGTCTGAATTTCTACTAGTACGTATTTTTATTGTAAATCTAAAAATAAATTTTAAGATTTGTCTTATCTCAGTTCAGACTAACTTTCCGCTTGACATCAGAAATCCTGACATTAATCCATGTACATATTTGGCACTGAGAAATTGCCACGCTCTTTCCATGGCTTAGTTAGTTTCAAATATCTGCTTGACAACTAAAGGTTTTTTATTGTCAAAGCGAAGGATGGGTTTACACACGTAAACATTCATTGCAGTTACACGGGCGACAAGAGTTCAGCACCTTGAGTCGGTTAATCCTCTGCATTTCCTTTCATATCATACGCTACATATATGGAGTGGAGAAAAATATTTTTAATTATCTAATTAGAGCCCTTTCATCGTCCTTTTGAATACAAAGAACCGGTTTGGGCGCCAAAGATATATAACATCAGCGTCATTCTGAGAATTTCAAATCAGCACATAAGCTTATTAATACCTACCTACTTAATACCAGAGTCTATAACTCTTAAACCATCTGGTAGTAGAGGAGCTTTACTCGATGTTTCCAATTTGTTTCAATTAAAGAAGTGACCCCATCAAAAAAGCTTGAGCGGTATACTCCAATTTAAAGAAGTATTTGCTGAAATTGAACCGCAGTTGAAAGAATTTATTTCGGTAAACCTCACTCAAATATGGTGAACTTAAAAATTTGTTTGCTTATTTATCGCAAATAAAGTTAGTTTGATTTAGAGTATTCAATATTTAACAATTAGAAAAATATTTTGCTATATCCAGCTTCTTTACCAACTCTCCCCTCAAATCCATTATTTTTGCGACCATTACTTCCCTGTTGAGTATGTTGATAGTTTTTTTCCTTCCTGAAGATATTAGCTACCCGGACAGAGATACCTTTCCTCCTATTATGGGAACAGATATTCCACGTACATAACTACATACATAGTTCTAGAAACATAACATTTGATCAAATTTTACTCAGACATACCAAAAAAATTCATGTCAACGTATTTTAATACAAAAGTACAAAAAATTGGCTTCTTAAATTAAATTTTTTCTTCGCCTCTGCCGGCGTATGGAGGACATATGGAGATCAAAGTTCACACGAACATAAAGTACCAATCAAGGAAAATAAATTTAATTGGCTGTAGTGGTCATCACTCTTTTAAGTGATGTGTTCTAAGCCTTGCATTAAATATTTTTTATGTAGAGATGCGAAACTCATGTTGGCGAAATGTTAAACTATTTCAACTTCTGTTGATCCTTAAATATAAATATAAATTAAATTGATTACACAAATCATATTAGAAGACTTAGACTGCAGCTCCGGACTAGAGATTTCAGGCACTTTGTTATTCAACGTTTTACTCAGCCAACATTCTCTTAAGCTTCACATGAATTAAAATCTAAATGGTATGAAAAACGTGGTATATTTTTTATGCTTCAACCATTGTGTAGAAATTTCATAAAAGTAATTTAAAAGAAATTTTACTTTAGGTTCGGACTTGTGTCAAGTAAATATGAATCGCCTATTGAAATGACCTCTCCTACAAAAATTTCCAAGAACGGCTATTAAATCATAATTAAAGCGATTGATGTGACAAAAGAATGAAAGGAATTCTCGCAAGCAGTCAAGCAAAGATGGATGAGCTTTGATTTGAATAAATTGCTCGTAAATTCTTCAACGCATACCATTGTGAGTGGATAACGCAAAGCGTTTGCCGTTGGCCACAAAACTCAAAGCTTTTGGTGCTCAAAACAGCTTCACGACAGCGCTATGGGGCCACATAGCCAGTGATATCCGTTCTCCGCTTCGAAGATGAGGTGTGCGGAGTTACCTCGGCGAAATGCTTATTTCTCGCTGCCCAAAAATTCTGTCGGACCAAAGTGGAAGTGAAAAGTTATCAGCATGGTAATAAATAATAAAAATCGCTGTAATAAAAAATGTGACCAAAATTGTCAGTCGAAAGCCAAAGTTATGTAGATGGCCAGCCGGTTACATAACTACTTAACATACATACTTTTCCATAAGCTAAGTGGTGGCGTGCACGCCCTGATGACTTTGCAGGCTTTCACTGGTCGTCTTTATTATGCTTTTACTTGGGTGATAGTAAATATTTCCTTACTGTTTCGTTTCTTATGATAATTTTTGCAAATTGCGAGGGTGGCGCTGTCGTCCAAGACAATGTGCGCGTGGGTGGCTAGAGAAAAGGGTTCAGTCGCAATACGCACACTTATAAACAACCACATGTACACAGCTAAACGATGGTGGCATTTTCATTTCGACCTTTTCTTTATGCCTCATATTTCGTTTGCTGGTCGGTTGCTGTTATGTGGCCCTTTGATGGCGCGCGGTACCTAAAGATGCCCCGAAGAAGTTTATATGCTGGAAAATAACAAAAGTTCGCCCACAAAAGCGCAAAGTATAAATACGTATAAGATACAGGGCATGGGCATAGATATATGGAAGTACATATACAGCCATATATGTATGCATGCGTTTAACCTTTGTGTTTCTTCCATATGCGTGGGTGTGTGGGTGCAGCACGCATTGTGCTCTGCTAGCGAATCCTTTTTGTGTACTTTTATGATCATTATTATTGTTATTACTGCTGTTGTTGTTGTTGTTGGCATGCTTGTTGGCCTGGTTGTCGTTAAGCCAAAGTTATCTCATGCCACAATTTAAGCTTCCTAACAAGCGTGTTCTGTAGTGTGCGTGTAAGTGTGTGTGTTTGTGAAATGTATCAGTGTGCGTTGATGCGCTATGCTTGGCTTGCTTGAAAAGAATCTCTCATGCGTAACTCATTATTTTTGTTTCGCAGTGAAAATAATTGCAGAAATTGTGAAGATGGCATTTTTTCTGTTTTTTCTGTTTTTGTTTCGTATGCAACCACCCGCATTAAATACACATGTGTACACATACCATATAATCCTATAGAACCGACCGCCTATAACTACTATATACTCGTATTGTCTGATTTATTCTCGTACTCTCGGGTATGTAAAGATTCTTTAATCAGAAAACTTATGAATACTTAATTGGGGAAGAGAAAATTTATAAATTAAGAAAATATTTTTCTATGATATATGTACATATGAGTATTTTGGGTTATAATTAATATAGAGTAAATCAGTACTTTCTGTAATGGCTTTCTGTAAAGAAAAAAAACTTTTTCCGAATGAAAATGTAACTTTATTCTTCGACATAATATATGTATATCTAAAGGAATTTATTTGTGAATACTGATTCGATCTACCTCTCTCCTCTATCACACGTAACCACAAAAGCTTAGTACTCTCATGGAATCCAGAAACGTGCTGTGAAGTGATATAATTCGTATTACAATACAAGAATCCGATGGTCTACAGATTGCTGTGTATTCTAGAATCAGACGATTAGGAGTTTCTAGCTCCATTTCACAAATCCAATAGTTTTCACAAGAGTATACTATATCTACATTCGACATGTCTTTCTTGAGCCCTCGTTGTCCAATGTAAAGTAGCAGTAGATGGAATTTGTCTCTGTGAAAATTTATAATGTTTTTAACCCCGGTCGAGACCAACGGTTTGATACACTTAGTCGAGACCAATGGTGTTTGGCTAGGCCAAGTGGTGTTTACATACATTTGTATGGAAATACGTGTTGTATTTACGCTCATATATGTATGTACAATATATCTACATAGATACATTTTTGAAATTTCTTACCTCTCAATTTGGTTGAAATCAAATTGACTGCCTTGTTCACGCTTGGCGTGGCAATAGCGTTCACAAAAAATATAACATTTTGAGAAAAATTACATTTTTCTTAACCTTTAAAACGCTCTAGCGGCTAAAGTATTTGACCTACATAAACATACAAACCAAATTATACATGTAACGAACATGAAAACAGATAAATCAACCGTGCGAAGTGATAGAAACATTCCCAAGTTCATACATTTCCATACAAAATATATGGGGTCCAGCCAAGCACCATTGGTGCACTAAGGTGTAATATTATAATATCCTTTTTTCGTTCTTTTCGATACGATATCCTTGAAATTTTTTTCTGAATTCTATAGACAATAAAATTCTAGGAAGCTACCTGGAAGCGCAAGTCGATTGCTACACTCTAAATATATTTAAATAACATTTAAAAACAAAATATGCCTGGCCAGACCCGAGGGTCTCGATGAGGGTTAAACTGTGTTATGTTGTAATCCTTCTAATTAGCACATGTCTGCTGCTTTCAGTTCATATCTTTCCTTGTCCACAATCTCCTCCTTAGAGCATGCAGAAAGAGGGGTAAGTTCATCTGCTAATTCGTTGTTGGTTGCTGCTTTAAGACCCGGCACTCACATGAGGTGCACACCGTTGCAGACCGAGAGGCTCTTGAGTCAAGAGTCTTGACTATCGTTCGTTGGAGATTTATATCCCTCAGACCTCAGTTTTAAATATGATCGGAGAACATTCTATGGGTATGAAAAGTTTAGATTGGCTTTCAGCTTTTGTGTGAAGTTTACCATTTTGGTAATGTTGTCCTTTCAACTTCTGGACTTAGAAGTCTGCGATGCTTTTGATGCCCGTGCAATCGCGCTTTATGTAACTGTCGGCCTTACGATTATAGTATAAGAGTACAACCATCAGATGATCTTTGGCTTATAGACCCGAAAATTTCCACCTACGCGTTTGCAAATCATGAGTGCATTTGTGGCTTCAAGTCAGTGCAAGATACATACACATGCCTATTCCACCTTGTGAGCCCCAGGTACATTATTTGATCGCCTGCGGCGCTGCGAGTGGTAATAGGCAGGATCAAATCAGTTTTTTTAGGACTTCTGGCTATTTTAAAATACAGAGAGATAGGTATGGTATTGGCTTTGTGTCTTTAATTTTTCAAACTCAGGCCAGAAGTACATATGTGCGAGGTTGGAAAATTAAGGAATAATTTAATTTATCGCTGACATTTCTTCTTCAAAATTGAGGATATACCAGAGAACTTAATTGGCTTTGATTTAACAAAAAAACCTCTGAAGGAACCAAGTAGCCACCCAATTTCTAATTGTGTCTTGGGAAAAAACACTCACAATTTCCAAGAGTGAACTTTCTGATGGAGCAGTAACAGAACTCAAATTTCTTAAACAAACTAAACAAATGTTTGATAAATTCTTTTCATTCATAATTTGCCATTATTTGCTAAAACGAAGGGAAACCCATTGTTTGTGGGCTAAAGAAGTGCTCACACATCGGCAGTATTTAAAGCTTTCATGGTATCCTTATCGACGCGTGTGCCTCATTGTACAACAACTTCATATACACAATTCACCTAAGCGTAAATTCAATTGTCCGTGTATGCGTGTGTGTTTCGGCGTGTCACGCTACAGCCTCAAAGAGAGCGCACGCTCGCACGCGCATTAAACAGCTACTTCAGCGTAACGCGCATCAATACACCGTTAAAAGGATAACGTGGCATCTTTGTTTCTTTCTTGCTGGTCACATTCTAACATTTTAATCTCAAGTTTGTTTTTACCAAACAAAGATTTACGCCAATTAGACCACGCTATTTACAACAACAATAATTGCGTGCAACATACTTGTAAAAGAACATCAGTCAGCTCCACCCCCTCGATTAATGAGTTTGCAAAAATGTTATTGAATATGAAACGTTATCGATGGTGGTGGTGGTGGTGGTGCCGATACTGGTGGATGTGTTATTAGTCGTGTGCGTCCTTCGCTCTGCTTCGGTACATTAGACGCGTCCGGCCGCTTGTTCCTATACTATGTACCGTTCCCTTCATTTTTTCACCCTTCTGCATATAAGACCAACTGGTATACGGCTTTGAAGAGATTTCTAAAGATCTAACCGTAGCCATTCAGCAAATTGTCAATATCAACATCCAGAAATAATTGCTGTGATTATGTGACAATTATCTGTGCAACAATAACGATGTCGAAATTTATGTCACTAGGGATCGGCTGCTTTGTGGGAAAATGAAGCCACTCGACTTCTGATAGTCCATAAATAATTGCTGTGAGACCATGTGGCTCGGAACAAATTCAAAAGTGTGTTTTGGTATTATTAAAAAGTAACTGTACATTTTAGATATGCAAATCAGTTATGCAGACTCAAAACGAAAATAAATACAACTTAAAATAATTAGTGGTTATACTTTTACTTACTTATAAAACATTATCTAGATACATACATACATATTATGCATAATTCAGAAGGATTTTTTTTTACAGAAAAATCGTCCTCTCTGTGTTCGTCTTCTTCCACGCCGCATGCGGTAAGCACGAGTAGTGAGAATCATCGTAGCTCCAGCAAATGCATAACCGGTAAGTTCACCAGGTTTTATTTTATGCATATAAATTTGTAAAGCGTAATTTTATAATTAATTTAACCTCAAATCTACCTATCACCGCTATGGGAACTTACGTGCGTAACAATATGCATTTGCTGCTGAATTCCTAAAAAAGTTTTCTTGCCGTTTCTGGGCAGCTTTTTATGACGCAGCTTTTTATGGCGCAGCTAGGACAATAACCCATAACGGTAATAATGTGTTGCATAAAGCCGACGATAGAGCGCGTTGTGAATTAACTTTCTTGGGGTTGCATAATCAATACGAAATTCGTAATACCTATATATATTTATATGGGGATGTATATCCATGATTGATGATTGAAAATTCAGTATATCGTCCTTAGACACAGCTTAGTGACCAGTTGATATTTTCAAATACTGATCTATAGTATAGATCAACGTAACAACCCGTGTTGTTTATTTAGTAGCGATTAGTAATTGTATTATTATTATGGTCCAAAGCAAGCAAGTTTTTACAAATCTTTCCTACATTTTTGAAAACCATAAATAAAAAAAATTACAACAAGCTGTTGTCAGTAGGGGCGGTCGTATAAGTTTTGGCTTCGATTTTTTTAGGTTGCCTTTTATATTTCGTGATTTCGCAACCCTAGTTTTGTAATCTGACAACTCAAAACGTTGTTTACAGTTACCTAAAATATTCATCTTGGTCAAAAATTGGAATTAAAAAGCGAATATTATCGCGCGACTATTTTTTACAACTTTCAACGACTACAGTGCGTCAATGAACTTAATTCAATTTTTGGCGATGAAGTTCCATCAAGAGCCAGTGTTTATTGGTTGTATGGTGAATTCAATTGAAGTCGTAGTACACTCCAAATTCAGCTCTTGTTGCGGAAACTATTATTGTTGTGCGCAAACTGATATTGCAAAATCGTTATGTTACCTATCGTGATATTGAGACAATTATAAGCATTAGTGGGACTAGCATGTAGTAGATTCAATATTGCATGAATTGTTTCATTGTAGAAAAAAAATGTTCCACTTGGGATACCACACAATTAGTTGATCGCTTAAAAAAAGGCTGGTGTCGATTGGTCGAGCGAAATTTTAAAAACATATGATAACGGTGCTTCAAAACATGTCTATGACAACGCGACAGATGATGTAGGGGCCCGAAAGTAAACAGCAGTCTACTGTATGGTTATTTCAAATGAGCCGAATCTGGCAAAAGCTGCTCGACCACGAAGCACTTCCAAGCAAATGGTTGCCTATTTTTTGGGGAAAATGGAACAACGACACCACTAGAACAACGCATTCGATGAATCTGACCTAATGTTTCAAAGGAGAGAATTGGTTTCTTTTTTGACTGCATTCACGACGGACTCTTTTGTCTCTCAAGCCGGTTTTTTGTAGGCGAGGGAACGACAAGGAAAGGCACTTAGTCGCTTATGATCGGGTGGCACGCTTTGTGTTCTTGTTCATAATATTCCACTATTACTAAATTCGTTATTCATTTTCATTTTGAAATTCTTAATATGGTTGCAATTGCGCTCGGTTTCATCTGAATACTTATGTACAATGTATTCGGAAATTTAAACGTTATCATATACAAATATGCCTAAGATAATAGAAATATTTAATGAGCGACATAAAAAAAGAGAATTTGCCGATAAAGAGCGAAAAAAGAGTCCGCGTGGGAACGCAGTCTTTCCGAGAGCTTGCGATTTAGTTTATGAAAATGGCGCAGAATACACAAATTTGGCATCAGGGTTATTAGAATTCATCGGTGGCCTGGGTATATTTTCTCTACATCTCTTAAGTAATGGTTAAAATAAGAGAGATAAATAGATAATTGATGAAGCAATGAAGGAAGGACTCTCATCTTTTTTCTTGACTTCTCACACGGGAGTCAAATTATTTGGTGTTCCTGTCGCTGTATCAGGTAAACGATGGTTCCCTTTGAAATCTCTCCTATGCAGATTAAACAGAAAATTGTATGTTTTTTCTCTGCCTCAATATTTCTTAGCTCTTCTTTGGTATTGTGAGTTTAGTAAACTATTGCTTGAAGTTTTTATGTAAAGTGTGTACGTTTTATGTAAGTTAATATAAAAACTTCCGGTCCACTTAGTCAGTATTGACCAGCAGATAGGCGTAAAAGTCTCTATCTGGGGTCTTTACCGAGATCGCGCTATATAGTTATTTTATCAAACCAACCATATTATAATTATCTTAATTTCTCTCAAAAAGGCTAATCGTTTATTAGAGAATTCAGAGTTCCGAAATGATTGTTTACTTAGATTTATGAGAGCAATCGAGATTCTCATTAATAAATAAACAAACGAGGTATCAGTGACGACTTTAAGTACTTTAGCTTGACTAATCGTCGATTTAAATAATCCCCTTGACATACACTTCAACGTTATATGCTTGACAGTGGGAATCGCTCTCATCGCTGAATGCAGCTCAGATAGTGGGACGCGTGGACGCACAACGGGGCAGTGCAGTGGGAAAGTTTGTAAACAATTGTCAAGATGATTTGATTAACACATTGCTACTGTAAACATACATGCGAAAAAATCACAACACAACAACAAGTAATCGCTCGCTTAAGTGCACTTCAGCGGTAATCCTATTAAAAATGGCATGTAACAGACGTTCACTGACAGTTTACTGGCTGAAACACCCCAAAGAAAGTAAAATTCGACACACACACACACACACACACACACACTAATAATAGAATAGACTGTGTCATACAAGTCAGTGCAGTGCAGAACTATTATTGCTGTTGTTGTTGATGATGGTGGTGGTACGCAGTAAAGCTGGCTCTTCGTATTGTTGCTGGAACAATGAAGCTAATCGAGGAGATCATAAAATGATCAAAACGCAATTGAAAGGCACGCGAACGCAGTGGAGTGAGGTGAGATGTGGGTTGAGCGGCAGCGGGTTAGGGAGCAAGATTTAGCTGGTACACGAATGGTTAGCGTGGGAAAAGCGGTACGAGTAAAAAAATAGCAACAATTAATAAAAGTGTGCGTTTGTAATAAATTTTCGTGAATTGATTTGTTGAAGTGGAATGAGAGAGTCCGTGAATGAACTAGTTGAAAGCGTGATTCAGCAGCATAATACATGTGTAGGGTGTTCTTAAAAGCTTTTTAGGTGATTTATGAGCATAAGTTAGTGCTGCATATTGAAATTGTGATTTCATGTGTAAAAGCCAATTGAGTATTAGGAAAATATTATACATAAATATTGACTAAACTTGAATAGGGAATTCATTGAAAACAGTTAGAATGCAGATTTTCAATTTAATATCAAAAGATGACTAAAATGAGTCTAATAAGTTAAACCAAGACTATTGAATAGACTAAAGATAATACAACGTCAAAGGCAAACATATTTTTTTATGAAAATATAATAGCGGAATTGGATTACAAGCTTGTTACAAGGACTCTTTGAGAGTGGATGATCCCATTTTTGAGGGACAAACAATTGCCAACACTAATGAGAATTTTCGTGTTTTGAAAAAAATATTTATTCATTCTTCTAAGTTAATGTTGTCGTCTACAAAATAATCCCCTATCGATATTATGCCCTTATGCTAGCGCTTCTTGCAATCGTCGAAACACTTCTCAAACTTGATTGTTGGGATAGCCATTAGCTTTTTCAGCGATTTTCATATACATATCTTGTAAAACGACGACTCTTTCTTTTGGTTCTCTCTATTTTTGGAAATAGGAAAAATTTACATAAAGCCATATCTGAATATGGAGGCTGGTGCGGTTTCAGTATTATTTTTGGCCAAAAATTTACGAACAAGCAACGTTTTCACAAAATAAAATCGTTACAGCTGAAAATTTTATCGTACTTCAGGGACATCTCTATCAAAAAATTTTGACAATCGAATCCTCCTGCGAAATTTTAAATTTTTATTATAGATTATTCTCAGAATACACGTAAACCTTTCAATAATCTTTCTATTTTCTATATTCTACTAAAGGACTCGTCCACGTTTTACTGTGGCTGTTACGTATGTATATACATACATAGGTAGTACTACTAATACCATCTTTATGATTTCTATTATTTAGATTATAACTATTAGTCAATGAGAAGGTGAGGCAACATGTGTTAGTTTACAAAAAAATAAATCAAGAAGCATTTCGTGTCTTAATAAAGCATTGGTGTTTGGGGGAAAAGTAATGTTGAATTTGCTCTGTGCAATGCTTCGAAAATATTTCTGTATATCTCAAATTATAATATACCTTTATATCAACACTCCAGTTATTCTGCTATATTTTTATGCTAGATATCGCGTTTGGTTCTTAAAAATGCATTTGCATGCTTCGCCCATATTCTAGCAAAGTATCCGCAATGCCTTGACGACTAAAATCAATCAGTTGATGCCACACTGAATATAAGAGCTGGTTAATTTGGTTCCTTTCATTACTATACCTATAATAAGAGAGATATGCTGACAGTCCTATAAAGTTCCTTAAAGAGCTCTCTACATTTCTAATATTCTCTCAGTTCAAAGTAAAAAGTTACCAGTTTAGGCCAGAGTGAGAAGTGATGGAGTTGGTGTGCTTGAGATACTGGACGGAAATATGTTTCAAGGTCTTGTTAGAGTATATCCGTCTATGAACGTTGCTTATTTGAAGGAGCTATTTTGAGAGTGCGAAAAAGCCCTTTAAGAATGTTAAGAATTTCATTATTTGTAAAATACTTAGAAATTTGCCAGTTTCGGAAAATATTACTATAATAGTTATAAATTTCAATTCTCAAATGAAAAAAATGTTTCAAATCGCAAGTTTCCCAGCCTTTTTGACCATTTCGCGAAGGCCCTTCCACCTCACTACCCAAAATATAAGTTTAGCGCTATTAAATAGTAGAACATTTTCCATATTGTTTCGATTAGCATTAATACCAACAAAAACTAAGCTCAATTGGAGTAACAATGAAAACAACAACAATTACATTATCGACAACATCAGCATGACATGATTTATGATGGCAACTCGCGTGCAATCTTGGACACTCATTGCTTCTAACACACACATGCCCATATGGGCATGCATATCATTGCCGTCACCACCGTTCGACCTGCAACGGTAACACGCACCGTCAAGCACCAAATCACCAACTCATGAAAGCAAACGAGCAATAAAGCCAAAAGCAAAAAGGTCCCAAGGGATGATAATGACTTTGGAAAAAGTCAAACGTCGGTTTCTCCTAGGGCGGAGAGTGAAAAGTGGCTAATGGTCGCAAGTGAAGTGAACTGCGAAAAGGGCCATGCATAAAAATATTTACACATATAATAAAAATTCATGCGAAAAGACTAGCACCCATACACAGACACACACATTTACTATATCGGCATGAACAGATCGAGCTTCTCGCATGCTGTGTCTCATATTGTCGGAGGTGGTAAGAGCAGAACTACATATGTAAGGTTAGATGCCCATTAATTTTGCGAAATGTGAGAAAATTTTGCGGTGCGAACTATGAAAATATAATATTTAGGATGCTTTTTCTTAATGCCTTTGTTATGGAAATTTTAATTGTATGGCGAAGAAAGTTTTACTATAAGCTATAAAGGTCATTTGAAGTTCAATACAAATCGTGAACTTTGGAACTGACTGGGGGAATTACTGGTATTAAAAAGATTTCGAGGGTTTATGCCTTCTGCGGGGAGGAGGGATGTTAGATTTAGTTTTTGTAACAAAGAAAGAAAGAAGAAAAGAAAATTTGTTCATGCCAATTTCATAATCGAAATTTATTATTCATATATAAAAATATGAAATTAAATATATCCTCGTAGATAAACCACCTTAGCCCACATTTATACCTCATTTGGCTCCCCACAAATGTTTAAAGTCACAACTTATGAAAAAATCAATGTAAATCTTTCTACAGAACTTCCAGATTAGAGTGGTTTTGGAATTCCCCCGTTCGATTTGCTTCATTCAAGATAGCCTCACAACGAGTGTTATCTCTCAGAGGAGGGGAGAGGATAACCCACCATCTTGTTGTGTTATCCTTCCGCTGACAGAGACGTGTAGCGCTGTGCTCATTCAATATTGGACTCTAAAGCTAAATAAAAGTAAAGCTCCCAAATTTTATTTTCATTTCCACAAGTAAATTAAGTCGCCTGCAATTAAAGATGAGTCTTACAGCATTCTAGTTGAAAAAAATGCAAATATTTTTACATTTGCATCTCTGACAAGCCGTCGACAGACGTGCCAACAAGCTAAGCGCGTCAGTGCGCGAAATATGACATGAGAAACTTGGCACCGAATTTCATTTCATAAAATTTTAGTACCTATTGTACAACGCACAGCACAGAAAATCTCCATTCACCATTTTCCATTTATTTACGGAGGATATACTCGTTTATACGCATGTTTCTACATATTTATGTAGGTACGTGCTGCCAAAAAGGCGACGCTTTCATTTGGTGAATTAAATTTCAACTTTAGCGACACACGCGGTGCCAATAAGGACACCGTGGATAAGCGGCTGCCCAAAATGAATGCTGCTCTACTCTATACTATAGGTACAAAATACCCAGCACTGACGCTGCAAACTAGTCTAGTTATTTATACTGGTTTCTAACTACAATTTTCTGAATAAAATTAAACTAGCCCGAAAAACATTCTATATACATACATATATATATATACATATATATAAAATTGGTAAATTTAAGGCCACCAAATTTACTACATCTTTAGGTACATTTACTAAAGAAAGCTTTACTTAGTGGGTTAAAAATTATTCTTGTTTTTGGTGGGTCCGTTTAATTAAAATCTGACAACAGAGATCTTCTATGAGACAGACATGTAAAAATCTCCAATTGTTTTAGAAAAAAAGTTGTTTGGTGGACTAGTTCGACTTGTAGCTGGTAAAAGTTGAAAATGACTAAACTTTTCCTCATACGAGTACTATGAAGGTACTGAGTAGGATTTAAAATACTAACGCTTTTCTAAATCTATTTTAAGGAATGGGTTAAATATAATAACTAATGCTTACATCTTTGCTAGCAGTCTGTTCTTTATGTGTTTTTTGCTTTTATTCGTCAACTACAGGGTCCTACAAAATTTAACAAATTTCAGAAACTGAAGTGGTTTTTATGTCGAAAATTGAGCTTTAGCCATTGGGGCGGCTTACATTGACCGCAAAGTGATAACAAATATTAGTATATAGATTTAGTTTCGGTCGGATTTTGACCTCTTTAATACTAGGCAGTCACTTAGTTCCTTCGTTCTCTCAAATTTGAAATTATATTATATGTATGCTCAAAACACCTTTTGTCAATATTCTAAATATTCTAAAATGGCACTAAATGTGCTGCGAATATAAAATTTAACGTTGTATTATTTTGTTTAAATATATTTCCATTTAATGTCGAGACAATTTAATTTATATTACTATGGAACTTTTCAAAATTCAAATCTGGACATATTTGACGGGGAAATTCGCCCCACTCGCTGCATGCTGTTAGATAATTTCATGCTGTCCTATGTTATGTATGCGCACATGCCCTGCAGGAAAAACGACCAAGAGCTGAATGTGCGCAATTATATCGCATTTACCGGCAGTATTACATGGTATAACGTTTTTCCACAAAACTACATCGATGGTGAGTGTTGCTACATTTCTTTATAATCCTACCTCTGGGTAGTTTGATCTAGTACCAAAATTAATATTTGAAAGTAAGGAGCGGTAAAGTTCAGTTCAACCATATACAATATAAGCTGCCTTCGTTTCGATAAGCACAAGCTATATAAAACTTGCGCTAACCGCTAAATTTTATTAATTTTTTACACTTACTTGTATTTTAAACCATTTACTGTCGTAAAAACTGTTAAACAAAACTTATTAGCATTGAAGATTGTGGTTATACCACTTTAATAAGGTGTACGTATACTTTCTAGAATCGAATTTAACTCGCATTTGTCGTTGCAGTTAAAAGTGCGTATCTTGACGAGTGAGAGCGCATTCACAAATGGCGAATCGAAGACAGCTTTTGTCTATTATGGTTGAGATATGTTTGCCAAATATGTATACTTTCGAAAAGTGGATTTCATCAAATTTCTAATAATAATTTTTCAATGTAATAACAAAAGATAAACGTATATAAGATCAATTAAATATCTGCCCGCCTAATTAAGGCTCACCCTACTGGGTATACACAAATAATAAAGTCATGAACATACATATGTTTGTGTATAATATACATATGAATTTGTTTGCACTTGCAGTTACGAATTCGACTTCAGTCAGTTGTTTTTGTAAGAGCAGCTGTTGGCTGAGCCAAGCTCAAATTGTCTGTTCGCCTTGGTATCAGCGCTGGTGCCGCCACTACTGACGACGCCGAAGATTATGTCGATTATTCAGGCTGATGATTATCAGCTAAATGTTCTATGCAATGCCATTTGTGCCGTGAAGTTTATTAAAATCCAAATGCTTATGTTACAAAATTAAATTGCGAATCGCTGTGCTGACTGCTGAGCGCTCACTGGTGTTTTGGCCCACCATAAAAAAGGGGAGGGGAAAGTAATTTGTGCCTGAATATTTCGTTGAGCGGCCGGAAATTAAATTACGTAGATGGGTGTGGTGTTACAGTAAATGAAATTGGGAGCAAAAACGGTTGTGGAGTGGCAGGCGTGTCATGACGAAATATGTTCAGACTGTCAAAGTCTGAAATTATTATTAAATTGCTGAGAATTCGTTCAGCACTAACGATATTGAGCAAAAATGTCGCAGATATTTAAAAATCTGATCGCAAATTTACACGGGTTAAAAGGCAATTCATTCCAAAAAGCATCAGGAAAGCACGCTCATCAAACCTGGATATGTGCAATTTTGTATGTATTTCGCATATAAATGTGTATATTTATGCACAAAAATACACGTATATAATTGCGCGTTCCTCTAACATACAAACACCGTTTACCTCAAAACGGAAACGGAACTTCCAACCGGAGGTAACGCTGTCGAAACGTCTCCGGCTGAGAAACCACATTGCCGACGCGCGCAACAGTCAACGCGCACAAATCGCTATTGCCATTGCATTGCCATTTCGAAACGTTTGCATTAGATTTGTGGCCATTTTCACATCTCCCGTCCCTCAACCCGGTGTGGCGGCATTTTTCCTCTACTTGAAGTGACCAATAAATATTTGTTGACCATTTGCGCGCAATTTACTTGTCAATGCGATTTATGTGTCTATGCGATTTTGTCTCTACAAAGTGCGAGTGAAGCGTGTGTGAGCGCCGTAAGTCTAAGTCGAAGTGTATTGCTAAATGTTGTGGTGTCGATAGCTTAATTTATGGCTATTGCCCTGACAAAGTGAAATTGTGGCAAATTTTCGTTGAGGTCACTCACTTTCGTTAGCTGACGTTGAAATGTTGAAATGGGAAATACTAGTCGCTGTTGTACGGTGGTGAAAGAGTTTAACAATTAATACTTTATCTATGGATACTAACTTTGCTTAGAACTCTCTTCCCTATTGGCAAAAAAACGGAACACAAGCTTATTTTGAGGCAAATTTTTAACAACCAAAATCATTCTCAACAAAGAGGAAGAGATAGTAATCGTTTGGTGCCAGATCCGGATTGTAAGATGCACGAGAACTCCCGTTAACACATGAGACTTTAATGCACTAAACTTCTTCTGTAACTATAAAATATGATATGTTTTCCCTTTCATTCAGTTTTGACACTTGTTTAAACGATACTGAGCTAGACAATACAAAAACTGTCCCAGAGGTTTTTTCGGCACAAAATCGATAAGATTTTTTAATCTTATAAATATAGCGTAACCCGATCGCACTTTACAACGCAAGATAAGGATTTCTAAATCATCTTTTGCCCAAGCATCGCCACAATTTCCAAACTGGTTGTTCGAATCTATTTAAACAGATCGATCAAAATCGAAATAAAGATCTTTTTCTACCCCACTTATGTTTTCTTAACATTGCGTTTAAACTCCTTAGAAGAAATACTTTATGTGGTTTCTTCATTTATTTCAGGGAATTGACGCCATCAATACATATGTATATATTACCGCTGTCTTCGAAGTTTTATATTCGGCACACGCATCTAAATTCTATAGGGAATTGAGGTTATGTGCTAATGAAGACATCACGACCCAATAATACATTTTCGTTAACTAAATAGAGATGACAGGCGAATTTTCGTTTTATTTATAAATGTGTAGTTTATTTAGCGCGTGGGAAGCATATTGCGCTCTACTGAAGGGATGGTACGCAAGTGGCAGGTAATATAAAAATCATGCACGTTCTTATTGGGAAGTCTGCACACACATAACTACCACCTAAGATATGGATGTCTGTGTGGTCGTCGAAATGACAAAGTCAATCTGCGCAATTGACAGTGGCCATGGCCTGTCGACAATTTGCCTATGTGCGCACATATATACGAACACCCATATCTATACTATATATGGAAAATGTGGCCTGTGTATCGAGTTACCCAGCCGTCTATGGCAAGCTGTAACCGCAGTAATTTATAGCGTTTGACACGTGAACTGAACTGGTAGCGCCGCCACCCCTGCAGTAGCTCGCTGCGTGGACACACGACCGTCACCAGCCACCAGCCACCAGTCAGTAGATAGCAGACACTGTACGCTGCTGTCAACCTGAACTCATTGCATTGCTGTCTCTTCGCTCTGGTTGCAATGTTAATTGTTTGTTTGCTGTTTGTTGTTTGTTGTCATTGCTGGTTAAGTGTTGGGGTGGGTTTGACTTAGCGATGCCACAATATGTGATTATCAGTTTTACTAGATGATTTGTCACGCATTTTTTCGGGTACTCTGTTCGAGAGTGTGTGAAAGTTATTGTGGCAGAAATAAATTTCACAAAGAAGTCAACAATGCACCATTGACATTTTTTAATATGATCATAGGAGAGTACTGCTGTTTGTTGTTTTCCAGTCGGGCAACAATTGTTGTAGGTCAAAAGGGTGCATTGGCGTCTTTTGTGTCAACCAATTGCGCAATTATCGGTTGCATTGTTCAGTCGCACTAGTAATCGGACAGTGACAATATGTTGAAGGTCGTTTAGGTTTTATAGTTTGTTTACAGAGACAATATGTTGTTGTGAGGGTCCAGGTGCGACAGTTAGATAATTATTTAGTGTGGGAAATTCTCAAAAACTTTTTGTAAATTTTTCTATGTGAAGCTTATTTTTGTGTGTGTGCGTGTATTGTAACCTGAGCCAAGTTGCTAATTGGGGGTTACAACCTCAGCAGGTTTAAATATGTAATCAACCTTCCTAGGCATAAACTTAGACTACTTGTCGCGTTCTACACTGGCCACTGC
Source organism: Bactrocera tryoni (assembly GCF_016617805.1). Lineage (NCBI taxonomy): Eukaryota > Metazoa > Arthropoda > Insecta > Diptera > Tephritidae > Bactrocera > Bactrocera tryoni. The sequence continues at coordinate 1,052,915 of NC_052503.1, forward strand.
AAACTGAAGAACCACTTACACAACATGGGCCTAGCTTCTAGCGTAAATTGCCGGTTCTGCGAGAGGGAGCCTGAAACAGCAGAACATCTGCTAATTGACTTCATACCAGTCCGCAGACGAAGGTTAAAGACCCTTGGATTCATGTTTCTAAGTAGGAATCATATCGCATCGCTGGCACCCAGCAGTATATTGGATTTTATCAATATGCTGGGACTAGGGGAGTCTTTGTGATTTAGGAGAGGGCACAATAGACTTAAGGTCGCGGTGAATTCCTCGTCTATCAATCAGTCAATCAATCCGATATATTCGGAAAGTTAATTTGTTGTTGTATTTATAATTTTGTTCTTTTCTTTTTAGCTCTGATATATTTTATTGAAAAACTAGAGGACCCGTCCCCAGTTTACTGTGGCTGATACATAGATAATACAGCTACTACCATCTATATGATTTCTATTAGTTGGATTATAACTATTAGTTAATGAGATATAGCATTTTTGTGAAGTAACTTGTGTTATTTAGTTTACAAAAAAATAGATCATATAGCATTTCGTGTGTTAATAAAGCATTGCTTTCTGGGGAATATACTGTCGAATATGGGCTCAGGGAAATCCACCGTTGAAAAAAAATTTGCTAAGGTGGAAACAGGCGGAATGAGCACCGAGGACAATTATGCTCTAAAGAGGCGAAAGCTCTGTGCAAAGTGGGTGCCTCGCAAGTTCATAATCCAATAAAAACAACGAATAACTGATCCTGAGAAGTGTTTGAGTGCTCTTTAATCGTAATAAAACCGAATTTTGCGTCGGTGTGTGACAATAGAAACATAGCCACCATTTCCCAATGGAGTCCCATCGACTGTCATTCTAGTGTACTACACGTGGCGAACCGGGCGTGGAAAGACGTGGAAAGAAAATGCAAAGTTGTCGCTATACGGCGCATATTTTTATGAATTAAGACACTGATTTCTTTATTAATTCACGTCTAAGAATACAATTTACGTGTTTACCTCCTTCACACAACCTTCTAAGCTAACAGACTGCGTCGTATAGCGACAACTATGCATTTTTTTGTTGTTCATGGGATCAGAGCCCCATATTTTTGAACACTGATTCTTATGTAAAATTGAACAAGGAATCGAATGAAAAAGTCAATTTAAAAAAAAAAATTGGGGGAAAAGCACAAAAAACGGGATTTTTGGAAAAAAAAATGTTTTTTTTGGATATTTAAAATTTTTTTGGATTTTGAAAATATTTTTATCAGAAAGTTGAGATTTTTTTACAAAAAAATGGATAACTGCAAAATTTTTTTCACTTAATTTTGAGGTCGTTAAAAAATAAAAGAAATTGTCATTTTTTGTTTGATCTCAATGATCTTTGACCACTAAAAAGTTTACAGATATTCTTATTTTGGTCTATATTATGATACTCTAAAGTTTCGTCAAAATCGAAGAACCACGGGTACAAAACCATGTCGCCAATTGATGGAATGGCCCATATAGTATATAGATATTGTGAAATCTCATATTTGTGTTTCGAGCTCAGGTTTGATTTTGATATATGTAAATAATGCTAAAATCCAACCAAACATGCTTAAATACCAGGTCGTTGCTGAATTGAATTGTAATGCTTCACTTTAGTATTACACGAAAAATAACTTAAAGTTGGTAATTTTTTCCGAACGAGAAGAATATAGCGATATTATTTTTATACTCTCGCAACAAAGTTGCTAAGGAGAGTATTATAGTTTTGTTCACATAACGGTTGTTTGTAAGTCCTAAAACTAAAAGAGTCAGATATAGGGTTATATATACCAAAGTGATCAGGGTGACGAGTAGAGTTGAAATCCGGATGTCTGTCTGTCCGTCCGTGCAAGCTGTAACTTGAGTAAAAATTGAGATATCATGATGAAACTTGGTACACGTATTTCTTGGCTTCATAAGAAGGTTAAGTTCGAAGATGTGAAAAATCGGCCCACTGCCACGCCCACAAAATGGCGGAAACCAAAAACCTATAAAGTGTCATAACTAAGCCATAAATAAATATATTAAAGTGAAATTTGGCGCAAAGGATCGCATTAGGGAGGGACATATTTGGACGTAATTTTTTTGGAAAAGTGGGCGTGGCCCGGAGTTCTGCCCCCCTACTAAGTTTTTTGTACATATCTCGGAAACTACTATAGCTATGTCAACCAAACTCTATAGAGTCGTTTTCCTTCAGGCATTTCCATATACAGTTCAAAAATGGAAGAAATCGGATAATAACCACGCCCACCTCCCATAAAAAGGTTATGTTGAAAATCACTAAAAGTGCGTTAACCGACTATCAAACAACGTCAGAAACACTAAATTTTACGGAAGAAATGGCAGAAGGAATCTGCACCCAGGCTTTTTTTTTTAAACTGAAAATAGGCGTGGCCTCGCCCACTTATGGACCAAAAACCATTTCTCAGGAACAACTAATCTAATTAATTTTACTGCAAAATAAAAAAATATGTAAATGACGGATAATGAAATCTCGATTATCACTTCATCATGCGAGAGTATAAAATGTTCGGTGACACCCAAACTTAGCCCTTCCTTACTTGTTATCGAAGGGTTTTTTCTATCTACCAGAAGACACTTGGTTACACTTTGATCGTATGTAGTTTGTTGTTGTTGAAGAATTGTTGGGTGCATTTAAAAAGTTTTACGAACAAGAAGGAGATTTCGGCTGCACAGGTTCATTTCTTATTACATAAAAGGGTTATAAAAAGATATTTATCTTCATTTTGATCGATCAGTTTTTACGACATCTATACCTTATAGTGGCTTATTATCGGCGGATCCCACAAATTAGTATCTTCTTGGAAAGAAAAGAAGACTGACATTCTCAGTTCGTTATAGGGTGCCAGGGCTGGAGAATTCTGTGGATAGGTGTACCAACATAACGCAACAACATTCGAAAATCGAATATATGTAGCATACATAAAATTTAGGATACTATTGGTAGAAATCTCGTACACCTGTTAATGATTCATTAAAATGTGATTATGTATTTTGCTTTTATTATTCTTCCAAATTCGAAAAGAAAAGTTGTGCTTGGTGTTTTTAACGACAGGGTGGGCTAAGAAGATATCTTTGGTACAAAAGTCGGAAAATTCTGCCTCCATGGCGGAACATCCCCAAATGGGTTGAGGCTGATCGATTTCGCAGGGACCCGAAATATGGTTGTTTTTAGTACCAGATTACATTAAACGAAAATTCATCACGCTAGTTGTCTATCCCGGAATCGAAAAGTATCTTGTAGCGAAGTTACGCACCCGACTGTGTACATACATACTTATGTACGACTTCGAAAAGCTACTATCACAACCCACAGTGAAACGGTCTTCTACTCTACTCGAATTGCACTCCTGAGAGCACTCATTACCAACTCGGTATAAGGGAACTGTGGGACGGCATTTCAAGCCCCTTACGTACAGCTGCAAGCGAAACCATTGGTTTTCGTAAAGGTCAAGAGAAAAGCTGGTACAAAGAGGACTGCCGTGCCGCACTTTTTTAGTGAACGGTAGTGAAAGTGTAACATCTGGTGATGGCTAACGCGATTATCTAATCGACGACGATGAAAAGATGTTCCATTGCCCGCCTATGATGAGGTTCGAAAAGCAATTACCTGCCTCAAGAACAACAAAGCGACAGGGACCGATGGCTTACCGGCCGAGCTGTTCAAATACGGCGGCGAAAAACTGACAGGGTGCAAACATCAATTTCTTTGCAAGATATGGTCGAATGAAAGCATGTCCGACGATTGTAACCTAATATGCCTAATCCAAAAAGAAGGGCCAAACAATCTGTACCGATTACCGTGAGATAAGCCTCCTGAATATCGCATGCAAGGTCTAATCGAGCGTAGTGTGTAAAAGACTGAAGCCCACCGTCAACAAACTGATTGGACCTTATTAGTTTGGCTTTAGAGCTGGAAATCTACTATTGTCCTGATTTTCACAGAAGTGCTAAATAGGGAAGGTACCATCTTCTATAAGAGTTTACAGCTGCTGGCGTACACCGATAATATTTGTATTATTGGCCTCAACAACAGTCAATAGAACGATGAGATGAACGAGATATATGGCGACAACGACATAGTTCAGCGAAACAAGAGCCAGCGGCTGCGCTGGCCAGATCATGTTGTCCGGATGGAAGAGAACACTCGAGCTTTGAAGGTTTTCGATTCAGGACCCGACGGTGGAAGCAGAGGAAGAGAAAGACCTCCACTCCGTTGGAGAGATCAGGTGGAGAAGGATCTGGCTGCACTTTGTATCTCAAATCGGCGCCAAATAGCGAAAAAATGAATCCACTGGCACGCTGTTGTTATTTCGGTTATCTACGCCAGTAAATAAGAAGAAGAAGACAAATATAAATTTGAGAAATATTTTAATTTTGATTATTAAGCATGTTATCTACACTAATATTATAAAGAGGAAAGATTTGTACCTATTTTTGTATGTTTGTATGTTTGTAATGAATAGGCTCAAAAAGTACTGAGCCGATTTAAAAAATGCTTTCACCAATAGAATGCTACATTCTTCGAATTTGACATAGACTACATTTCATTTTGAAAAAAATTAGGGATCCTTGGTAAAATTTGAACAATGCAACCGAAGGTGTAGAAAAATGAGTCTTAAAATGTCTTTCGTCGAATGCGCTGCCGAAAATATTAGCGATAGAACAAAATAATGTACAAAAAACTCCGCGGTAGCATATGTCCAACTATTGTAGTTATGTCACTACAACAACTTTTTTCATTTTAAATATTAATGAAAATGCTAACCAAATTCAAACCATGCTATTTATGGGTTTATATTAATGTGTATTTCAACTCAAAGAATACAGTACAGCCAGTGGAAACACCGCCACCAACAAAATTAACATTGACGAGTTTTTTCTCAACTTTCGTCAGTGATCCGTTTACGAGAACGTTGCTCTATTCGGAAATACCCTGATATTACACATGGAATGCATCGTCGAAGAAATAGTTGCGCAGAAAGCAAGGCCAACCAGTAGATTGAAATCAAGATGTGTTCTCAACTAATGCATTAGGACGAATTTACACAATCCCCCCGAAAAACGACGACTGCTTCTACCTTCGGTTGCTATTGATTAATGTACGCGGTTCAACTTTATTTGAGTCATTGCGTACTGTGAATGGTACGGTGTGTGCAAGTTTTGGAGAAGTAAGCCAGCAATTACAATTGCTGGAACACGTTAATCACTAGAATGAAAATGAAGTTCGCACACTTTTCGTGATAATCATTTCGACATATCAGCCTTCAAATCCGCGTCAATTATGGGATACGAACAAAAAAGACATTGCCGAAGACATTTTACATTGTATTCACTAAAAATTGTAAATCGTAGAAATCGGACATTGGCCAAATTATCGTAACTACGATTCCTTAAGTGCACGCGCAATGTTAGCTGCCAAAAATACCGATGTTGTTGACTTAAACTGGAAGATTCAAAGTCAAATTCCGGGAGACTTGCGCTCATACAAATCGATCGATCGTCTTGACAATGAAGACGGCGCCGTGAATTATCTAAATTCTTTGGACAGGCTTAATATGCCACCGCATCATTTGCGTCTCAAAGTAGGATCGGTCGTTATTATGTTTCGCAATCATCATGCCACGAAACTGTGTAATGGAACCCGACTGATTGTGACGCACCTATCGAATACAAGGGGCAGAATGCTTGATTCTACGAATTTCTTTGAGTTCTAACGATTTCCCATTTCAGTTCAAACGTATTCGTTTCCAGTGAAAATTGCATGTGAGATGATAATCAACAAGACACACCGATAGTCGCTAGAAGAGTGTGGCATAAATTTGGAAATTCTATGTTTTTCACAAGGGAAGGTTTTCGTGGCGTGCTCACGAGTTGGAAAATCATCTTTTCGGTGCACCAGAACAAAAACCAAAAAATGTTGTTTATCAAGCTGCGTTACATTGAAAAAAAAAAAACAAAAATTAAATGATAAATTTAACTTTCTTTTCATTTCAAAACACATAATTTCACCCAGGACAACGGCTGCGGGGTCAGCTAGTAATCTATATGAAAAAAGAATTCCAAATTTGGTTAAGAATTATTTTACTATACTAACGTGTAATTACAAATACAGAACCACTTGGCATGAGCAGTAAAAGTGTTTAGCCATGCGCCATAGCCAAAAATTAAAGAATAACTGCGTAACACATTAATGGCGGAAATAAGTAGCTGCCACTCAACAAATTCGCATTATTGCATTTTGATCCGCAAAAAATGTCTGGTTTACGCACAGCAGCGTGGCATGGTCACACCACGTGTGCGACCAAAAGTACCAACATAAATGTAGGCACAACAACAAATGCAACAATAACAACATTTATGCTGAAAAAGAGCAAAAAAAAAAAAAAACAAAAAAATACTAAAAAACAGCAATGAAGCAGCGGGCGTTGCTAAAATCATAATAACAACAAGAAGTTTATAAGCCAAGAAGCAGTTAAGTTACTGAAGAAATGAGCAATAGTTGGTGGTGGAAGCTGGTGGTAAATCGAGCGACACGTGCCAATCGCGTGTTACATCATTCATACGTCATTAATGGGCACGTGTTGTTGTAACAACAACAATAACGCAAACAAATATGCGCACACGCAAGCATATCAAGCGTCTATGTGGATTTTGTTGGTATTGGTGTTGTTCTTGTTGTTATTTTTATTATTTATTGTTGTTGTTGCGTGTTAGTTAATGTTTGTTGTTGATTTAGCAGAGCGTTGGAAGCCGTACAAATATCGTGTTGCATCAATATTGCTGCAACACAGCGACAGTCAATATGTTGCTTAAGAAAACAAATCGCGCACTGATTGCGTTTCTTATTATTAAAACGGTCGCGCCCAATCAAGATAGCGAACGCAACGTATATCTGCGTACAAATAATACTACGACGATTTGTGGACCAGCGACTGGCGACTGGGTACTGGTCCCTCTGGCTTCGGTGAACATTAGTAATGCCGGTTGATTGAGCCATGAGCGAGCTGTGATGTTTGCGTTGATGTCTGGTTGACTTTCGGTGTTAGATGATCAACACGCAGCAAGTGTGGGCGGTGGCAGGGACGTGCTGGTGGTGATGCACAGTCTCAAGCGCAAGAAATGGCGTGTTTTTGAGCCACCCAACAACAACAAAGAGGGTAAATCGCATTTTGGTCATAACACTGAATGGTGTTTAATGGATTGGAGTATGACTTTAAACGCGTACCAGTGCTAGCAGTGTGTGTATGTATTTGTATATATGTATTGCGTACATTAATTCAGAAAATGTGTCGGTAATTAGCATACAACGCCTCGAAGCTTTACTTGAATGTGCCACACTCCTCCCGCACTTAGCTCCAAGGGTTATTATTTGCTGCTCGGACATTTTGCACGCTCGGCTACGCTTAATGCGTTCGACAGCAAATTGCTTTTGGACCACCCACACAACTTTAGAGCTTGGTCACGCTGGCATGAAGCATGAAGTAAATGTCTAGAAGAATACTATATACATTCTATATTCTAGGTTCTTTGCTTAGCACGTAGCTTAAATCCCATGAATGTATGTGCTTGTGTGTGTTAAAACCTCTCATTAGTTAGCACAAACGCCTTTATTCTACACACCCAGAGCAAAATATTTAATTATTTACCATGGCGTATGAGTAACGTACTCTATTAAATATACATAAGCCCTTGTAGGTGTGTATTGGATGGTGTATGTGAATGTGAAGTTAACATTTCGCAACGGCAAATAAATGATATTAAACTTCGGCAACAATTTGATTTGAGTGACTACACCAACAATGTATATATATATATACATACTATATATTCTTTTAGTATTTCTACAACTACAATTTTCGTTATTCTTTAAGGCGTTCGTCTGATATGCTCCGTTTGCCTTTTCTTGTTATAAAAAGCAGAAATTTCAAGTGTGCAAAAGTTCAATTTACGTGCCGCTTTAAGCCAACATACACACAAATCCACAAAGCACTATAATCACACTGCCATGGTTGTCAGCAGTTGCAAACAGAATTGCGCTTTCTGTGTGGAGCCGTGCGAGCTATTGGTGTGGTTGAAATGAATGGCTCGTAAAGAGATTGCCTTTGGCGTTTGCAAAAGTTTGCTTTCTATTTTTGCACGTTTTTGCTTCTCAACTTTGTTTGTTGTTGTTGCTTTGAGGCGTTTTTAATTTGTTTTTTTTTGTTTTTCAATGAACTCAAAAATTAATTAAATACCTCACACTTTTCATTTCCTCTCACAACGCCGGCTGCTGGCACGCTGGCGTCAAAATGAATTTTCCAGTACACAGCCTAAGAGGAGCAAAATCACTGGCTGCTTTTGTATCGGTGTGTGTGCATAAGTATGAAATATGTACGTATGCAGCAAGACTGGTAGGAAATTTAAGATTTGTTTATGAAGTAATCTGGTAACACCTATTTTCCATTTAGCACAAATTTCTGGAAACTCAATGATTTTACTTTCGCACTCTCTAGTTTTTCAATTTCATTTGAAAAGCAATACTAATTTCTTTAAGTAATGAAGAAATCTTAGGTACTTACTGAATTCCTCTATAAAGTAAATAAAAATGTTGTGAACTTGAGAATCTTAACAAAACATTGTCGAAAAAGGTTTCTATAAGCTCTTTTTAGTTAATATGCTCTCATTATTCTGACATTACACTCCGAAAAATATGTATATATGAAAAAAATGGTTTTCTTTAGCCATCAAATCGTATTATAAGGTGCTTTTTTAACTTTATACAATGTAATAGGACGGTAAATGCGTCAAAATAAGTATTTCACCTCGCTTCTTATATTTCGGGAATAACAATTTGATATTTTTGATATTATTTCATACTTTTGACATACGACCGTCATTTGCGTTGTTTACAGTAACTTAAAACATTTATTTCGTCCAAAAACTGGAATAATATTACGAACATTTTTGCTCTCTTATTTTCTGCAGTCTTCGTCGTGGATTAACTGAGCAACAGTTTATCGGTGAATTTAATTCATCTGCATAAAGTGTTTAGCGGTTGTACGGTGTGACTATCGAGGTCGTAAATTACTCTAAAACGAATTTCGTGAATGTCGCCAAAATTAGAACTTGTTCCGGAAACTATTGATGCTCTGCGTAAACTGATACTGAAAGGTCGTCATGTGACGTTTTTTGTCATTCAAGATGGTAAACCGGTCAGAATATGAGTGCAAGCATTTCACTAAGTGTTATAAAATCCCAAGTTATATGAAATAAGTCGATTCGTATCTTTTTCTATTCTTATTCCTTCCTTTTTGATATCGAAATTGTGTAAAGTTTTCTAAAATGTCCAGCAGAACTGACATAAGTTACGAAACAATATAATATCCTTTATATGAAAAACCATAGAAAAATTGATAACCTGGGGTTTTGGACTGCGCCGAATTCTCCGAATCTGGCTCCCAGAGACTTTTTCCTCTACTCAGACTTCAAACAGATGCTCGCTGTATAGGAATCAATCAAATCAACGGCAATGTCTTCATTCTTCTTCGCTGAGAATGAGACACATTTTTAAGCAAATTACAACTTGAAACAGCAAAGATTTCGACGACCAATTGCTTTTTGGCTCTGGAAGGCAACTAAATTGATTGAAAACATGGAACTTCGCAAACAGAAACTAATGTTCTTTAAATTTTGAAATAATTGAAAGTCAGACTGTTGGAAGATATTAAAAGTACTACTTTGATGGAAATCGTTTATTTGCGTATCGTATTTAGTGGGTAGTACCGTTTTCTATCTTTGAGGTAGTAATTAGTGCGGAGAACTAAAAGTTTTTGAAAAAGAGTGTTAAGCAATAAGAGAGCTTTGAGAAAATAGGACCTCATTAACATGGCACTTGTAGAAGCTTTCATAGAAATTGTCCTGCGAGGCCCTTTACATATGTATACTATATGTATATCAATATTTGCGAATTGTGCGAACGTACAAGGTATTTATACGCTAAGCTACAAGCTTTAATATTCCCATAACTAAATGACGTGCTAAGGGTACATAACATACATACATATGCACATTATATATGTATATGCGTATATAAGCGCTTGTAGTTATGTTGAAATGTTTAATTTGCAGGCGTTACTAATGACTTGCATACACCGTTGCACACCCAAATATACACATTTACACATATACTATAAGAACATACAATGCTTACTACAATCAGCCAGTAAGTCGGCGGCGTGAGTGGGCACCACTTAACTGTTCCTTCCTCTATCATATGCCAACGGTGTGCGTAGAACTCATTCGCATTCCTAGCCATTCATTCTCAAAGACTCCTTAGCCTACAATCAAAAACACTATGACACACGCCCAAACGCTTAAGGAAAGTTAGAGAAAAAATCGTACTTATTGAGCACAGTGTCGCCGGCCCGCCTTGAACCGACCGCTCAATCGTCCCGTTAGTACTTGGGCGCTGCACCCACGCTTTGCGCCTCACGTTTGCGGCTACATGAGTGTTTAAAGTTAGTAGCTGTTTGCTTGCATTATGAGCACCATAATAGTTGCCACCAACTAGTAGCATATCCCTAACTAAAGAAATATGTAAACATACACATACACACATACATATTGATATATATCATAGTTGTTATACCATAGTGCTAGAGCCACCATTGTGTTGTTCAGTCTTCGCGCTAACGAAGCGCCCCACAAGTCACTGCTCAACGCCACCAAGTCTTGTGTCAGAATGAAGGAAAGAGCAAGCCAGCGTCTGTGCATGCGAGAAAGAGAGTGCGCGCGACGCGAGGAGTTTGACGTGGTGTGCGATGGTGGATACCCATTACCCCAGCAATATTTATGTGTGTGTTGGATACGTGAGAGAGTGTGGAGTGCGGCGACAATGACGACGAAACGGTAATATCCTTGTGTTTGGTGGAAGGAAAAAGGAAGTGGATAATACATCCGTCCTTGTTGCTTCGTGTGTCACCCACTAGAAAGGGCACCGCACGCTTACTTCGTGCTGTTGGTGCTGGCAATGGTGTTCTTGTGTGGGGAGCCGTTCAGCGGAGAGAGGCTTCGACTTGCCATACACATCCAAACAGAAAATGGTGTGTGAGAAGTTGATTACGGAATAGGTATTAATTTTTCCCGAGTTGTGGCCCTACGATAGAAATTTTATGCTGAAATTTTGAAGCCTTTTTCAAGTTTTGACTGGTCTTGAATTTTTAGTATTCCCCTTTTTTCTTGTTCTATTCCTCTGATATTGTCCCGGAAATTCGCCAGGTATACGGCTAATAATATCCCTGTTCTTGTCCTTAATGTGAAATAAGCTGTTATATTAGGAGGAATAATTCTCGGTTATGTTTTACAGCGATGATTGAGAGACAGTGACATTGATTATAGCTTACGGTGGTTGTATGATATTTTTTGTATTAGAAGTAGCTTTTTATTCAGTGATCGTAGGCTGATACTGATGGAAAAGATTTAAATTTTTAAAAATAATATCGTATTCGGTCATTAATGACTACGCCGAAAATTAATAATCAAATCGTTGATATGTTGGAGTTCTTCTATAATTATTCATATCAAATATTTCGATAGTTAATATATTATAAAACAGGTCTGAAACTGGAATCTAATTTTTTTCCATTTATCAAATATTTTGTCCATTTGTAAAATTCTTAAATTTATGTGGTTAGATATTTTCCAGAACACAATAGTTTCTTCTTGTATCATAACAGTGCCTCGATTGGAATGAAAAGTTAGTTTCAGGCTATATTTAATCTTTATTTAATGATGTTAGCATTTTCTGATTAGTTTTGATGATAATAATATCAAATAAAAAAAAAATTGTGTTCATGAAAATGGCTCTAAATATTTGTTTCACTTTTGCTAACAGTTTTTATTTGTAATGTTTAGATTTAATAAGAATTTATATATTTTGAATATTTAAAAATACTAAATATGTATATCTTTACTTTTGACAAAAGTTCGATTTCCACGTATAACCACAATACGAGTATTATAGGTATAGTGATGTACGCTTATTAACCCAGATCGCACTTGCAGACTTTCAGCGGTGCGCAATTTTGCATATCACATTTGTATATATTTTTATTTTATTTTTTTGTTTACATATTTTTCAATATTAATTTGTATGTTTTTCAATAATTTGGCAAAAATTTCCGACTATTTTCCTTGTGCGTTTCCTTTCTTCCTACCCACATATCCTGCCTAGTCGCACGCCAGCACCGCACGCGCTCTCACTCTCTCCGCAAGCAGTTGAATCTCTCGTCAACTCATTGATGCGTAGAAACATTTGTAAAGCTCGTTTTTGTATTGAGAATAATCAGCGCACACGCACGCAGTATGTATGCCTATGTATTTGTGCATCTAGAAATGTGTGCGTACGTCGACTGGGTTTGTGTGCGCGCTGTGCATGTGTGAGTAGGCCACACCTTGTCTTGACGCTGATTGGTGTACCAACGGAAAATGGGTTGTTGGTGTGTGAGCAGGGCTTCAAGTGTTGGTGTTGGCAGCAATATGGGTGCTTTATGCATGTACCGTTATTAATGTTGCACGTATGTGTAGTATTAGTGCTTATAGTGTATTTCTCTTGATATTAACGCGCTAACGTTGGGATTAAGCGAACATGCCAACAACAAATGCAGAGCAACACCCCTAAAGTGTAGTTGAGGCTATGAAATCGAAACGACACTAGTGAGCAAAACCAACTGGGCAAACCTTTGGTGGGTGGGTGTTGTACATGTGTGTGTAGCGAAGTCAAGCTTCGAGCCAACCAACCCACATTCACCACATCCGCAAACTCACCCCTGTTGCTGGTGTGCTTTTCGCTCAATGCGGTTGGTAGTGGGTGTGTTGGCGGTGCACAGCATGGCAGGGGGTTGTTCGGTGTGGCACGATGCGGCGACTGCAATCGGGCTGCGGCAGAGCCCGGTAACTGGGCAGGATATGCGCGATTTGGTGACGGAATGAAATCAATTGTTACGTTGCCGTGCCACAGATCGGTCGCAATCCGGTGTAATAAAGACGAACGTGCAAAGTATTCCATACATAAATATATTACAAAAATAATACGAGCTGAACTGAAGTGTTTGTTGTAGTTTTACATTATCCACATTGTACTTTAAGGCCTACAGCGCCACAGGTGTAAACATAAGTACATAAATATTAGGAAATAATCCTTGAGTAAAAGCAAACATTTTCAGAATTGAAAATTTTCAAGGGAATTTCTATTGATGAGGCACAGCGTTGCTAAAAAGACTAAGCAAATTGTTGTACGAACAGCGCCGACTTAATTAATTACATATTTATTCACTTAAATACAGACAAACCTATGCGCAAACATAACGGCAATACGATTACGCACTTGAAAAGATATAAATAAGTAGTGCTGAAGTGCTTGTGCCGACAACGAACAGTCAGCGTTCCAGCGAAGGCGGCGGCAGCGGCAGTGACCATAGTTGTCCGGAAGTCGAGGTGTCCGGTAACGGTAACCGGTTCCGATCGTCATTTTTCCCGTTCCTTTTCCTGTTCCGCCAGTGTGCCAAAGTAAGGTACCATCTAGCCCGACCGCGCGCTACCAGAGGCCAGCGCGCTCTTACACATCTACGCTGGTGTGTAACATTTGAAAGCGCTCACCTATACATTTACACTTAATATATGTATTACAAATACTTAGGCATAGTCACATATAAATAAATTCACATTCAGTGAATGCGCGTTGCTACATTTGAAATAAATTAAATTGAAGGAGTGTCGGTTACGGCAATTCACATCTTGTGCCGACCGCCCACAAACATTTGCGAGCGCGCATTGTTCCAGCGCAAGCTTCACGTGAGCATTAGAAAAACTTTTGTGTGTAAGTTAGTGAAAACGGCGAACCAAATTGTCGGTCTCCGGTGTTATTACCTTCCGGTGTGACCGGCACAATTACATACAAATATAAATATTTGAAGGATTCGGTTGCGGTTTGACGTGAGCGCATGTTTCCACATACTAATTTTGCCATTTTATTGCTCATAGTGTATTAACTTGAAAGCTGTTAAACATTTTTTGAGCTATAAACCGTTTTGTTCTTTCGAATTCTTGCGACTTTTATGACTAATTTAAATTTGTGTTCTTTTGCGACCAACAAAAATGTTTTTATTCAATTTACATTGTGCTATTCGCTCTCAAAAACTGTAAAAGTAGAAACTGAGCTGGTTTGGTGCAACTCTTAGTGGAAAGTTAACTGTAAACAATTGTGAGCGCATCGCGAGTTTTTTGGTGCAACTGCGCACATTTGCCGTCGGCGGTGTGCTGGATAACGCAAAAATTGCCGCCGCCCATTTGTGTCCTGGTGCCATGATGCTTGACATTAAAACATCAGCTGATTATTTGTCACGTTCGACGGGAAGTTTTAGCAATTTTTCAATGTTATTCGCAGGTGAGTTCCGCAATATATTGTAAGATGTTTTAATTTTAAGCAGTTGTGAAGTCTTATAGTTGGCTAATGGTGAAAGTAGTTTTCTGGATATATGGTGAATAAAAATATTGATGAGATTTTGTGACGAAGTGAATTCATGATTGTTATATGGTAAAACTTAAGTTTTATTTAGCATAGTTAGAATAATCCGATAAAATATCCACCATCAGAAATGGATCTATTTTATTGCGATTTGGTAGTGATTCGCAGATGGAAATTCGGTCCATGGGGCTATTTTCGGCGTTAAGTATAAGAAGAGCGCAATTTTATACTTTTTTTAATGAAAATGTTAAAAAACCAATTATACATTGTGACAATTGAAGAATAATCTGTTAAATTTTCATAGAGAACTATTAAAAAATGCGGCAAAGACAACAATTTCCCTGGATCTTCTCGGAAAAAAGTTGAATTGTGCTGTCTTTCATAAATTCGTACCGAAATATGTGAAATCAAAATCATATCGTTAAATAATCGATATTTCAATTTTTCCCTTTTTGGAACACTTTGAAGGAAAAAACGAGATTTTTTGCAAAAATTGGTTTATTTGTTATAAAACTCTTTACTCGTATTTCGTAAATTGTAAATTACATTTAAAACTTGAAAACGTTCAGGTCAGTAGTTTTGAACTTATCCCTCATAACCCTCTTACTGAAAGCGTGAGGTTCGGAAAACACATTCTTAAGCTCTGAAATCTGATGTTATACGCTCAAAAGACAGGTATAAAAGTACTCATAACTTCGTCTAGTTTGCTCCAAACATCTTGAAATTTAGACATATCATTCTTCAGAAATTATGCATTAATTTCAAATAAAATGAAAACCACTTAACTCATGTGACACTTGTACATCGAACTACTTTTTCTTATTTGCATGCTTTCAAACGGAAATATTTAGTTCCTGGACAATCGAAACAGTGCTAACCAGACGGTTAAACTTGTCGATTTCCACTATTTTATCGATTATCTTAAAAATTGATCTTTCAGATATATCAAAGTTATCGGAACTGAATCTTTGTGTGAAATTTAGTACCTACGAAATCTTATTGTCAGGCGATCTTTACCATAGAAAGAAATTTAACAAAGCTACTTACGTGTTTTAAGTTTTTAATTTTATCAAGAGCATAAGTATTTGAGAGGCTGAAAGCATACAGTGAAGGTCATGAAGTCAATGAAAGCTTGTTTTATTCGAGTCGTCCATCCAAGTTAAAGAAAAAGAGCTTGACAACCTTCGTGTGGATATTGTTTTGAGTACGAAGCGTGCATCTTAGTTAAAACGGCGTCGAGTAGAAGTCGCAATAGAGATGCTTGATGATGGAACTAAGTGCACTACATTCATTAAACGCATTATTGTTGCTGATGAGACATAGGTTTATGAATATGACGTTGCAACTGTCTAAAAATTAGCCGATACCGAAAAAACCAAGTATACCATGAATACGTTCCACGGGGTCAAATGGTTAATAAATAATACTACTTGGCCGCGAAAAGGTGTCTATGTGAAGCAATACGTTTCCAAGTACCGGATTTGTGGGCGGAAAATTCATGGATTTTCGACTACGATAATACGCCGTTACATTCGAACCCCATTGTGACTGACTTTTTAGCAAAACATGTTTATCGTTCAGCCAATGTATTAAATATATTTGTTTCCCCTTAACTTTTTGCTGTTTTCGAAATTGAAAAGTCCTCTTCACACAGTGTCTTTTTGAATCCGCGTATTCTTCCTATTTCAAATATCTGGCATATTTCTTTATATACATACACATTCTTACATCCTTCCTTAATTATAAATGTTGTAATTGCATTTTATCGTTTTCATTGCAGATTCTTCGTACAAGTCCTCTTGGGGATCACATGGCTCCTCGCAGTCGCAGGGTAAGTTAAACTACATTCTATAGACTTTGCCTAATTTATTATTGTATTTGCGCTGTAAGAGAATATAACTGTTGCATTTGCAAAAGAAAAATTTAACAGTTTGCTTTTTATGTGAAACCTGGACGACAATAAAATGTGATTTGTAATTTAAGGCTCATATGGACTTAGTGCTTACTTACAGTAAAAAAATAATGTAAATAACTTATACATATGTATAACATTGTTAATAAACTTTTGAAGTGCCTAAAATTACTGAAAATTCACTGTAAAACTTCTAAGTGGCAATAATGAAAGTTGTTCTTGGTTTCAAAGTTTCTCAGCACCTGCGGTAGAACGCGCCCATTTACAGGTTCACACCCATGATACAAATAGTACATATACACCATACATAGATGGAGATGGGTGTGTGTGCATGTGTCTACCTTAGTTCAATAAATCGCCGCCTACAAGAAAGACACACTCATACACACATATATATCTGTTAAAATGACAGCGCAAAGGTGTGAAAATCATTTCTTGTATTCGATTAGTCCTTGTGAACACGCACATTAAAGGCGTTGCCCATTCATGTGTGTAAACTTAAGCAAATGTATGCATAGAGGAGAAAAATACACTCATACATACATATGAACATAAGTACCCTGCAAGAAAGTGTCATTGGCAGCAGTTGGCTTACAATAAATATTTTTCACTCCAATTCATGCCATTTATGCTTTTCCTAAAGGGTAGCTGGGCATTATTAATGCGCCTAAATGGTTATGCCCTTCTTCCCCTCACAAAAGCCATACACACATACATACATATGTATGTATTTGTGCATTTTGTTTGACATCATTCGACAATTTTCTACAATAAGCTCACTCAAGCGTGCAATTTAAACAAATCGACAATCAATAACAACACATAATATATTCATACAAATGGGCTCGTACTTGCACACACACTTGCATACATATGTTTAGTCAATTGAATGACTGGTTGAAAGATCGGATGGAGAAATCGTAATCTTAACCAGAAACATGGGTTTTGCACGTAAATATATGCGCATTTGGGTTGGGCGATTTGTTTGAAGATAATGGCGTGAAAAGATGATTGTGTATGAAAGCGAATTTACTTAAGTTATTTAGGTGTGAGGATAGCTCTTGGTTTGTTGATTGACATGTAGTGAGAGGGAGGGGAACTTATTAGCTCTCTAATGTGCTCAATCTGATTGATCTTTCAACTAATAAAATATGTGTGATATAGAATAGATAGTAAGTACTCATTTCACTAATTTTAAAGTAATCTATCAGTGATATTTTGATTACAATTTAGTGGAAGGTAATCGGAAAAAAGTATTGTCTTTTTGATGAGTATGCTCGACAAGTCTTTTACTTTTCAAACATTGTTAAAAAAGTAGAAAACTGAAGTAGAAGACGTTATAAGTCTCGACTAGGATAGTCATCAGTGCCGTCTGCGAAAGACTCTTAATGGCTTCAGTGGACAGATAGCGCGTTTCGCGAAGCGAATTTTTAGTTTCAAAAACAAAAAAGTCATAAGAAGCCAAATATGGCACTTACGGTTGCTGAGCGAGAACCTTTGTTTGGTGTTTGGCCAAAAAGTCAGTCACAATCATTCTTGAATGAGACGGCATAAATTTTTGAATTTTCAGTACTTTACGATAAATTTGTTTACTTAGACGACACAACACTGCCAAGTAGTACTTTTATTGACCGTTTGAACCTGTGTAACGATTTCATGGGGAACCGCACCACAATAATCAAGAAAAGCACCGACTTCATTTTTAGAGCACCATTCGCTAGACTATTGAATACTTTCGACATCATATTCATAAACCCACACCTCGTTACTAGTGCTGATGCGTTTGATGAAAGGTTCTCATTTTCGTTGTCAAGCATTACTTTTTTGACTTCTACTCGGCGTCATTTTTGTAAAAGATTCAGCTCTTTTGGTACGAGTAGAGCATTAAAACGCTTCCTACCCAAAACATTAACCAAAACATGTTGAATCGATCCCTAAGGGATGTTTTTAAAGTACTGTTCCTTTAATTAATTTTTTTAAGTTGTGGCAGTCAACTACTTTTTTTCTTAATAATTAAATCTTTTCAAAACTCTTCTACAATATTTTGAACGATTTCATAACCGTGATTCCATTAAAAACACTAAATTTCAAGCAAACTTGTTCTTTAATGTTTTTTCTTAGTAAAAATCGTCTGACTAATTTCTCGTGTCGTAAAGAAGCAAATAATTGGTATATGGCGATCAAACCTCACACGAACATAAAAAAGCCTTATACCAAATCTGGGAAAAGGATACAGATTATAATATGGCTCTTCATTTAAATTTTCTGTTTACCAATTTTTTATATTTACTCAAAATTGTTGCCATTAAATAAATTTTGTGCAACATTTCATATAAAAAGTCACTCTTATACATCGCTACGCATAAGTAAGTGAAAAAGTTTGTATTCAATCACTGCATGTCCTGTCAAGTTTCAGCTTCGTTGCATGTGACTCACAACATAAAGCACAAACTCAATGGAATACGAAAACCCAAAAGTTTGGCTTTAACACCATCCCACACACGGCCTTAAAGTCACTCCACCTCCCCGTTGTGCGTTGCACGCTTGTCGCTTGAGTGGCATCACAAAGGACATCATCAGCGACATCACTGTCACACCACATCACACCAATTCGCAACGCCAGCAAACACATTGTTGTTGCTGCACAAAGTTAACTGTGATTGCGCTTTTTGTTGCTGGCTGCGTACACTCGTGCGTTGTTGTACGCGTGTTCTCGCAAAGTGACAACCAAAAGAGAAAAATAATAGCACGAGCATGTTGTTTTTGTCTGCCGTATTGCTGTTGCTGTTGCTGCCGGCGGTGTCACAGTTGTGTGCCATCGCCTGTGGGTGTAATTTCTATAGCGCCTACTTTTGTCACTTCTTCTTCGCTTTTTTGGCAACACAACAACTTTCATTGTTCTTCGGCTGGCCGCTTTGTGTTGTGTGCGATTGGCTGTGTTGCGCTCGTGGTTTGTGTTGTTGCATGTTTTTCTTTCGCACTGTTGCGTTCTGGAACAATTTTAAATTGAATCGCTTGCGGCATTGTTTCATCGCTTTGTAATCACAATCTATTAAAAAGTTCCTCATGCCAACAACCTTTGGTGGTGATTTCGCTTTTTGAGTGTCATTTGGTGTTTGTGCAATGCTCTGAAAAAGGGTATTTTATGCACCGATCGGTTTGCGGTTGATAAGATATTAGCCCCGAGGTGGATTCTTAAGCTGACAGTCATAATTTGATGATTTTATGTCACTTTGAAGTGCTCTCTGCAGAAGACATGCTCGTTGTAGGGAGAGAGTAATTTAGTTATGTAAGTACCATAATTTAGAGTTCAGGGTTTTGTGATATTCAGCATATTACGGTTTAGTTTTCGGTTGACTGAGGACCCAAATATTCTGTACTTTATGAAGGTTGTATGTAATTTGGATTTGTTTATAACACCAAAGTATTGAGAAAAACCTTTGGACGTCAGTTTCTAGTCGTTCTTTGACAATGCTAGCTTGTGGAATTTTATAGTAGTATTCAGTTTCATCTACTTGGCCGTGGTTAAAAGGATTCTTCAAACCTATATAGTATGTCTCCACAAAGTTCTGTTTCTCAGTTTGTTTTAACGGTATTTGAACTAAAAAATATTTACTTTAGTAAACATAACCAAAATGACTAAAATACAATACGGTTCCATACTTTTGCTTTATTTCTTGAAATAGCATGAGGTCTATTGAAATAACCCAATGGGATTTGATTCGACGGTTTTGTGTGAATGGAAATTGCCGAACTTTTCTCTAGAGTTTTCATACCATATACTAAGTGAAGTTACATAGGTGCTATTTAAACTGTATATGGATTAATACATACATTTATTTCTAGCATATAAAACATTTGTTACCTCTTGTTACCTCATCTTGATTTAT
The DNA here is from genome assembly GCF_016617805.1 of Bactrocera tryoni. Classification (NCBI taxonomy): domain Eukaryota; kingdom Metazoa; phylum Arthropoda; class Insecta; order Diptera; family Tephritidae; genus Bactrocera; species Bactrocera tryoni. The sequence continues at coordinate 1,073,260 of NC_052503.1, forward strand.
GCTAATACCGTTACTATTGCTTGGCTTCAGCATTCACCAAAAGCTGACACAAATAGATTTTCTTTTATTTCCAAGCTCGAAGCAATGAGGATCTTAACGGATACAGGATTCTATAATAAGTTTGCCACCAAGTTTGTCGGAAACTCTATAAGGTGTGTATATAAAAGAACAGCGTCACGGGCTGACTCGATTTAACTATGATGTTTGTCTGTAACATATCTACGCGAAATAGTCCCTTAGTTTTCGGGATGTCGTTCTGAAATTTTGCACCGTCTATATCGGATCACTATAAATTAGAGTTGCCATAGAAACTATCCAACTAAAATTAAGTCCTCTTTGGAAAAGTTTTTATTTTTAATATATTTTAACGCAGTATGACATGAGATGGTCCGGGACTAGTCCTTAAATCTCCGAATAAATTGTTTAGATCGGACCTCTGTAGCATGTAGCCGTCATACACACTGACCGAACCAAATCGTCATATAAGCGATATTTTTATACCTTTTTATGCTTTAAGAAATGTACCTGTGGAGGGGTGTGGTCGAAGTTACCGTGTTCTCTTGTTATTTTTCCTTTTAGTATAGACTTGTATGTAGGTTCCAAAAGTTGAAAAATCCCTTCAATTCAAATTCTTAACTAGCACTCGAATAATATTAAGTAGTCGAAAAAGCTTTTTCGTATTTCTAGTCAAACTTCAAGCTATTTTTTTTACATTTATAATAAAAAAGAAATAAACAAATACTATGTGTACCATTTTGATCACCTACTTTTATAGCGAATTTCTTCTTTATTTTCACTCATTTTTGAACAGCTGTAACTTTTTTTCAACTTCTACTGGATATATACGACTGCAACGACATCTGTTGACAAAATACGAAAAGACTTTTTCGACTACCCAATATTTTATGAAAAAAATCTGAGCATGTGAAAATATGTGATGTGATAATTGCGCTAATTAAAAGTTGTCTGGCACCTCTCTCTCTTTTTATTGGCATACTTTCTATATATCCAGAATTGAGAAAAGTTTAAAATTGTATGAAAATTAAATTAAGATACTAACCTCAAATTACAAAATTTAAAATTTTTTAATTTCCTTTTAGGCTACAGCTCAAATGCGCTAAGCAGCGTGGGCGTGAGCGTCGGCAAGTCTTCGCTTGATCCGCATTCACATCTCAGACAGCCTGGTAAGTACAAAAAATTTATTTTTTAACTACGAATAATTTGAATACGCTCTATTCTCATATTACGCTCGAAAAGAATGAAAACTAAAGAGATTTGGAATATTTTACCCTCATAGTGTACTGAAAGATGTGGGATTTTATGCCAAATTGCCGCATGCCAATTCCACTGAGTGCCACTTAAATGAAAACCTTAAAACGAGAACAAAAAATAGAAGTAAATATTTTAAAAATGCTTTAAAAGCGCTGCAGAACGAGTGAAATCTATTTGTGTTGCATGCGTGTGTGGAAATATTGCCACAAAACAATGCGAAATCAAAGCGACATTGACACAGAGACGAAACAAAAAGCGACAGAACGACAACAACACTTAGGCCACCACACGCATCAAGTAACTATTGTTGCAAGTGAATGTGTGCAATTGTGCGCAAGGTAAAACACTCCATACACTCCACTTTAAAGTGTGCCCAAATACTCGAAAAGCAAAAAATCCAAAATAAAAGCAAAGCTACTTCGTATTGTGAGTGCTTTGAAGGCTGAATGACTGGCTCACTGGCTGGCTAGCGCATTAAGGTTGCCACATTTTATAAACATATTTACATGCAGTAGCAAATCAAACCGAAATTCGCCACTTCACAGACACTCGAAAGACAAATAAAGAGTTTTATATTCGAGAAAGAGAGTGTAAAATGTGGAGGAAAATGAAACATAACTAGAAGCGACCGAAATGAAACAATTGAAATGCCTTGAAACGTTCTCAATTAAGGTTGAAGCTGTAGAAAAACTGCGAGCTAGCGCAGATTAGGTGAGCCAGGGGTGGGCGGAAATCAGCGAATTCGAATATAAAAGTGCAACGAAGTGTAGTTGAATTCGTACACGGAGGCTTGGTGTTTGAGTTAGTGCTCATTTGCGGTATCTGGCTTGTCAAAATTGACATTCAATGCGTTTTGATTTTTATGCGGCATACATATATGAATGGGAAAAATACAGTTACAAGTATATGCGTGAAATGTGTCGAAGTGTCACGAAGATGAACGCGTGCCATTGTGGACAATAGGAGGCACGCGTCAGAAGGTCGTACAACGACTAAAACTAACATACTAAAAGCCGAATGTCTGACTTTTGTTAAGATTTCAATGGAGAAAGGTTTTTTGGTTCGCAAAAATGCACAAAAAGGCAGAGAGATGTGCATATATGTACCATATAGTAAAATCTACATATTATCGGTTATATCATGCGTGAGTAGACTGATATATTGAACAAAGACTTATGCTAGAAATTCAGTCTGCTCCGGACAGGAAGCTGGACTGACAGGCTAGCAGCAGAGTATACCAGTTATAAGAGAAAATGCGATTTACGAGCGCGTGCTGAGCGTCAGACCAGTAATTGTTAAATAATAAATGCAAAAAAACTCGACGCATATTAAGGAAATGTAACCTTCCTGCAGCTATTGTGCAAGCCATTAGCGAGCGGCGAGCACACATTATTGCGTTTATTTTGCAAATGCAATTGCTTTCCGCTGAGTACTTACATACATAATAGTCGTATGTATAACATATATGCTTGTATGAATATAACATTGAAACAATGCGAACGCTGAAGCCTCGACAGTAATGCCGCTTAATAAAGAATCTGGGCAAATTTTAGTGAATGTGTGCCTCATGAGTGCTTACAAGTGGTGGTGGCAGGATATGAAAAACATAAATACTGTATTTCAGCGTATGACTGCCGTCGCATACATATTTACGAATTCATTTAGTCGACAATAGTCGCAATGTTGGGCAACAGGCTGAAAACTTTCAAGCATCATACGCTTAGAAAACAACACTCAAGTTTCGGTACTCGCAAATGTATTTTCGAAATGCATTTAGGCAACCGTCGAGTGCTCTGCTGTGTATGGAAAACTTGCGAAGAAGGATATGCCTGTATAAATGTGCGACCAGAAGTCCTTGGGTACACTTATTCACGTGCCATTTTTTTAATAGAAATAAATCGGAAACGCTTGCAGGCCGTACCGGAATTGCACTAAGTAATGCATATTTCTGTATTCCGTTATAAATATAAGTTATAAGAACGTGTAAGTTTTTTCTTTTTTCAATCAGAAATGGAATTATGCAGATATTTTATTCTTGCTTCACTTATGATGTAGGAAGACTTCGTAAAGTATGTGCAAAGTTCTGACATTGTCATATATCATCATCTTTTATACTCTTGCAACATGTTTCCACAAACGGTTGTATGTATCACATAAGCCAAAGCATCTATCCCGCTATAGGGTTATACATATATACCATATATGTATAAATGATCAGGGTGACGAGAAAAATGAAAATCTGGGAGACTGTCTGTCTGTCCGTCCAAACAAGCTGTAACTTGAGTAAAAATTGAGATATTTTGATGAAACTTTATATGCGTAATCGGACCATTGCACTCCCACAAAACGCCATTAACCGAAAACCTATAAAGTGTTATAACTAAGCACTTAATTAAGACATAAAACTTTCATTTGACACAGGGGATTGCGGCAGCAAGGGGCACCTGTGGGGAACAAATATTGAAAAAGTGGAATGAATGAAACTAGTTTAACCCGGCGTAAAATACACGAAAGTAAACATGAAAGTTCAAATTTGGGTTTCCATAGTGCATAGCATATCAGACTCTCCAGGGCACAGAAAGCATCGATGAATGAAATATTCATCAATATTTTGTTTTGTAAATACTTTTCTCTGGACAACTTTATATCATCTATCTATCGCCTTCAAAATAGTTTTCAGAGGCAATAGAAGCATTGTAACGCTCGTGGTACGAGTCACGTTTCATACCAAAAACGTTAACCAAAATGGTTGAGTCGACCCTTGAGAGATGTTTAGATCTTCTTCCTGACAAATCTTGTCTCAAATAATTATGTTTGTAGTGTTCGTAGACTCTCCAAAACACTCTTGCAACATTTTCAAAGATAGGAAATCATTTTCTCGATTTGGTTTGCACGCATGGTTTAAATATACCCGCCCGGGACATATGTATTTGTTAGATGGTATGTGTACTCATATGCATCGCTTAATGAATGTCTGAAAAAAAAATTTCTGAGATCCCTGTTCAGTTGAAACGAGGTCATATATATGTATATATTCAGTTAAGGTTGGTCTTATAATTGTGAACTGAAAATTAGACCTTTGAGTGTTTCCTCTGATAGAACTTGCTTTAATTTTCTTGTAATGTATTTATTACATACATATAATTTTTAACACAAGCAAAGTGTTCATTTCATTATTACGTACATTTATAATAATACTTGTAAAGGGCCTCGCCTATAAAACGAAGTATATCGTGCGAGTGCCGCTTTAAATATATTTTAGACATATAAAGTATGCAAATTAAGTATTAACAGTATTTATTTATTTAAATTGTTTTTTTCAGATCCATATCAAATGTTTGGGCCTACCAGTAGTCGACTAGCCAGCTCTGGTGAGTGACGTAATGCTATACATATGTATATAAATTTATACGGAGTTGTGCGAATACAGTTATTATACTATTTAGTTGAATGTTTTAGGCGCGTATTGGTTTTAAAGTCATAAAAGCATAAAGATGCAGGTGTTGAGATTAAATCGGCGCACGCACGCCAACAGCTCGAACACACTCCAATGTGACAACTTAAATGTCAAGCGGCTGTCAAGTGAGCACGTGCACAACTTTGGTAAGAGTATCGAGCCAACTTATTGCCTGGTGGCTGCATTCGGATGGGAGTTTACCCCACGCATTTTGCAGGTTAAAAAGTTTCTTTGTAAGTGCGTGTGTGTGCACAGAAGTAAGTTAATAGAAAAGCTACTTAAAATTCACTTTCAACATGCTATTACGAAAAATTCGTGCAATGCTGTTCATTTGCATAAACATATGTACATTTGTATGAATGCAGCTGAACGAAATTCTTGAAAATATTTATTAGTGTGAATACAAATCCCTATTAGGTGTAACTGAGCCAAGTGTGTGATTTTTATCACTCAAAAGTCATTGTCTCTGGCAAGCGACCACGGCACTGTCTGTCTGCGTTCAGGGGGTTCTCCCGAAACACCTTTGAATTAATTATAGTTTAACGCAACTACAAATTATTTGAGTTACCCTTGCAGATCTCCATCCATAACGAAGTGCGACTGGGTGTGTGGCGTGCGCCGACCAGACAAGGTGTTTCGTGAAATTATCCCTTTCGTATTTCGAACTAGCTACATTTTCATAGGGGTGCGGCCCGAATTGGGTTACATGATTTTTTCTTCCTGCCTTTGTAAAATTATCATATTTTTATTGTGTGCAATTTACTTGTATTTTTGTGTGTGTAAATCTGGCGCACGTGATCTAGAAAGTTATCATTTGACTTTTGTGAGAAAAGAATCAAGTTCTTGTTTTCAGACAGTGCGAAACGGTTTGGCGCATTGTATGAAAGGGTTATGTGTTAGGTGGCATTTAATGAACTATTATGTTTGGTTACGTGGTTCCAGATTGTAGCTGTCATCAATTACAGCTCTTTTTGATCGAAATAAAGTGTTAATGTAGCGCGCTTCGAGTTCATTAAAAATTCATAACGTATGCCTTTTGTATGTTTTATGGGCGTGGCTGGCTTAAATAAATGCCCATTAATCTTGTGGGCCTATAGGGTGGGCATATATATATATTTACCTCTTTAACGGTCAGTTGACATTTTAAGCTTTTATATTCGGAGCCAGAATTTTATTAACTCATTAATGAGTTCTGTTAGAAAATTTTGTGTGTGAGATATATATAAGGATCAGTGAAAACCATTTTGAAAGATAATTTGGGCATAAGAAACGCGAAAGCTCGATTGGTATCAAAATCTCTTAATTTTTTCGAAAAACAGCGTCGTCTGTGAAACAATGTTTTTCTACTCTCGGGATATCATAAAACGTATTATTACTGGCGATGAGCCTTGGATATATGCTTACGACTTAAAAACAGACTATTAATCGATCGAATATCGGGGCGAAGGTGAGCCGAAGCCGAAAAAACCACAAAGCAGGTCAAAAATCAAGGTTATGTTGACAGTTTTGTACAGTATCGAGGTGTAGTGCACTCCGAATTCCTTTCGACCGGTTGAACTGTTAACAAGGAATACTATTTGTGTGAAATGCGCAGTTTGCGGGAAGCTATTCGCAAAAAGAGGTCGGAAATATTGGCCAAAAACTCCTGGTTTCTGCACAACGATAATTTTCAAAGAATATCCTGCCGCAGCCATCGTATTCGACTGATTTAGCTCCTTGTGACTTCTGGCTTTTCAGCAAACCACTGCGGGGAAACCATTTTGTGTCAATTGAAGACATTAAACCTTGAAGGCTTTTCCGGATAATGAATTTAACAACTGTTTCTAGGATTCGAAAAAGCGTTGGCACAAGTGTATTGGGGCCAAGAGGTCTTACTTTCAGGAGGACGACATGGATTTCGAAGAATAAATTAAGAATTTCAAAATTACTATCTTTTGCCCACAGCAATATATGTATGACCAAAAACTTGATATGACAGAGCGTAAAAAAGTTTTGGAGAGATAAAAAATGTAGTATCCTTCTTTTCGTATGTGCAGATTAATTGATACATTTTATTAGTTTTTACTTCAAGCCCATACATTATTAATTTTGGACTCTTGAAGGATCCTTTTTGACATCGGCTACTACTTCGGTTACAGGTTAGGTATACTAGATCAAACATTGGCCTTATAAAATGAGCAGTGAATTTTGGTCAAACTTATAGTACAAGTAAAATGGTTATAGAATCACCCAAATATCTGTTCCCAAATCAGAATCTACATATGACTCAATACTTAATTGCAAACAGAAGAAAACGCGGAAGTATCCACGGATATGTTTAGGCCTTCCACTATCGATTCGGTCAGAACTTTAAAGAAAACAAGAAAAAATCATTTACTTCGGCTGCACCGAAGCTATAAAACCTTTCACTAATCAAAAAGATCCGGATAAAAGGGCGTGTGGAAAACTTCAGACCGATATCTCAAAAAAGAAGTTTGATTTCAACTCCTTTTCAGTAATATTTGGAACAAGTTAATAACTTCAGAATTATTGCAAACAACCAATGGTTTGGCACATTTTCTTCTAAAATTGCATTGTAACATTACTGCCAACTATATTTAAATGTTCATTTATTTTCTGAAATGATCTTTCCTATGACGCTTCTAAGAATTTTAATATCAACAACTTGTTAGTATTTTCAAAAATAAATCTGACAAAAAACAAATGTGCTAGCTTTGTTCTAGTTAAAATAGTCGGATATATCACTAACAAAACTCACGTAAAGTCGCAATCAACTCATTTAAAGAATTTCGATACTGAAATAAAATCTTGAAACCCACTTTATTTATGGATTTTCAGCACGAAAATTGTATTCATAACGGTAACAAAACGATACCTTTGGCTGCTCAAGCAACGGCATTAGACGAAAGAGTTAACAAAAACATGAAATTTAAGAATACATAGGCACACAAAAAGTGGATTTTAAATGTCCCACTTCTACATATTTTATTTCTGACTAACAGACGAAATAAACAAACAAAACACGAGCAATATTTATAGGCAAGACATAACCTGGCTGACTGCTTGGCATATGCTGACCTTATTTTGCATAACCTTTACAACCGTGAACCACAATTGCGAAATGTTTTTGACTCGCCAACCGCCAGCCGCCAACAACCAAACGGCTACCAGCGCCAAAACACGACTGCTGCACACACACATACTTAAGTCTTTGTATGCGTGTATTTACATGGCTTCGTCAGCTAAGGGCGTGCATGGGGTTTGTGTCTCAAAAATCCATACTTTCTCCAACCAATTCAACGTCGAAAACGCCATTTTATAACGTCCTCGTCTCCCCTGAAAGCTAACGGAATTAGCATAAAAATGTCCTATCGCGCCCACTATTTTCCGGCGCGACAACCAAATTGTGTCCATGTGCGGCTGCACGACACTAACAACTGCATGTGCGTGCGTGTATACCATATATAGTATATAAGGTTGGTTGGACTGTGAGTGGCCCGCCTGGTCCCAGTTGCCTCGTAATGGTGGCGCGTTTGTGTGTTCGCGTGCATTTAAATTTGAGCTCCATTTTGATGAACCTACAGACTGACTTGCCAGAACGGAAGGACGGCTGTCTGAGTGGGTGGTCATGTTGCGCTTTCGTCTTTTATGTTATTCTCATTCAATTTTCCTTCTTGCCACAGCAGGCTCGTGTTGTTTCTTAAAGTTGTCGTGACTTCTCGAGACTTGCACGCTATCAAGGCGTTGTATTTCAGTACGAAGCGCCAACTTGTACTCTACTGCCTCGTTGTACCTTGTTGCTGGCCTGCTCACAGACCCTACATACAAGCGCTTGTGTTAATTCTCTGCAGTTTTTTAGCTCCACGAAACTTATTTTCTTCGCTGCCTTCCTTATTTAACTGCACTCAAGTTGTACTGTCGTTACGACTATGTCTAAAAAAAGAAAAAAAAAAAAGAAATCGTGGTAAAATATTGTGAAAACTCATTTTCAGCTCCGGTTTGACTGCCGTGCGCTTTCGCTCTGATGGTGGCAAAAATGCTGTTTTTGATTAATTATGGCTTCCTTTTTACACGGAACCGCTTTGTTACAGCAGGTCCGGTCCGCTTGGACTACGTGCTTGGGACGCTTGCTTAGACCCTGCCACGGAGTGACGTTAGCCTCCAGCCAAGTTTCGCCTAAATGCACTTAAGCATGCAACACGAAAATTATTGCAACTTGCTTTTGTTCAGATTTACTTCTGTGATATGTGTATGCGAAAGTTATTGCTTCACTTTAGTTTAATATATTATTTTTTTGAATATCCTTTTTATAACGGTGCAGCGCACTAAGTGAAATTGTAAGATAAAGAAATTAAGGGCGTTACTTGCAGAGAGTTCCTTTTTCGGTGTTTTTTAAAGTTTAAGGGAGATAAATGTCTAAGATTTATATATAAATATATAATATATATTTTTTGGGGTATTTGTTCATAGTGTACTCTCGATACTCAGAATATTTATTTGACGTTTAATGACGTCACTAATCGTTTTGAAATATTTTGTATGGAGTTATATTGATTCTGTAATGGAAAACTTTTCACAGACCAGAAGAAGTAGAGTTTGAGTACGCCATATGGCTGCCACACATAAACATCATGGACCGAATTTCCACCTGTGTATCGCTTCCGTTTCAGAAAAATGGTTAATTTATGACAATTTCAAGTGAAAACGGTCTGGTCGAATATTGGTGAGCCGACGCAAACAGAGTCCAACCCTGGACTGATGGTCAGAAAGGTTTTGCTATATGTTTGGTGGGAGTGACAGGGAAAGTGACATCTATTACGAACATCTTTCTTACAGCAAAACTCCTATGTCAGACCTTCTCTATCAACTGCTGCTCCATCAGAAGGAAGAAATCGCTTAGCAAATTTACCAATAGGAGAGGAATTATGTTTCATATAGACAAGGTCAGGCCACACATATCATTAGTGACGCGCCAGAAGCTCCAGAAGCTTGGTTCCTGTTTATGGCGAATGATATTCGTAGTGAAAAACTTGCCTATAGGGACGATGGTTTCTATGATATAAAATTACCTTCAAAATTGCAACAAGTTATCAACCAAAACGTTGCGTATTTGACTTAAATCCAAAAAAGGGGATTTCTTTTTGTTAATCCTTATAATAAAAATTTTAAAAAAGGATTGGCTCAATGTCATATACAGAAAATCTCATCATGCCTAATGAGATGATTTTTTTTAGATATTCTCTACTTCCATATTTTTATACCTCTCTGTATTCATTAAAAATGATGGTAACATCGACTCATTTCTTTTCAATTATGAATCATTTTATGCATATCTATAACATATGTATGTAGGGTTTTCACAAGTCTCATAAAGTTATAAGTTATAACGATTCCAAAACATAGCATTGAGAATTGTAAATGTGTAAACAAATTTTTTTATGAAATCTAACAACATTTTTTTTAAACAAGTGTAAAAATTTATAATTTTACGATGCTTTACGACGGGTTGTGAGTACCCCAATATACCAATAGTATAAGTACATACTTATGTAAGTATATGTTTTAGATTCTTTAGAAATCTTCTCAAATACTGCGACTTTTTAGAATGTAGTTTTTGATATTAATACTAATCCACTTAAAATTTAAAAATATTTACATTTTCGATCCAATTAACTTCAAATTCAATAATATTTCTCAGAACAAAATATACATATGTATATGTAAATATTTAATGGAGTCACTGAAAATGTTGAAGGTGAATAATACTATAGAATATTGCTTTATTTACGCCATGCTTTTCAAAGTATACGCAATCATAAATCGCTTAATCATTTGGCAATTAGGTGCTTTGTGGCAAACAGTAAAAGCGTTGAAAAGGAGATCGAATTGAATACAAGTAAAAGACGATAAGACAATACCCCATAGGAAAATCAAAGGTAATATTTGCTCAAAAAACCATTAGTAACATATGTTGGTCTTAATTTACAGGCTTAGACAATAATTGAATAGAGGTAAAAAATTTCATGAAAATATCATGTTTCGAAATAACTTATCCCAACTATTTTTATACCCTGAACAGGGTATATTTATTTATAAATTCACTTGTCCGGTTTACATAACTTTGAGTGCTGCTGAAAATCATTAATTCATATTTCCCAACCGGGTTCAAACTCTTCGCAATGAGTGTGCGCAGCAATAAGGGATGAATGATTCTGAATACACCACAAATTTCGAATGAAAATGTCAGCCCCAAAAGAAAGTGCGCTGTGTCTTTTAGTGTATGTCTGGGCATAGCTTGACTGTATGAATGAAAGTGTGGTATATATATAAATATCTATGGGCCCCTTTGTTATTGAGCCTTTCATGCCTTTTTAACACCACTCATGTGTGATAATGCCAACAACATCATGAATATTGCGTTAATTGCAAATCATCGTAAGCACTGACAAGCAAAGAAGCAATAAAAACAGTGTACTGCCTGTCTACAGCAGAACTGTGAAGATGGAGACAGTTGGGGTATTATATTTTAGAGATCTTAAAGCTGATTTGAGCAGAATTTGCACGTAGCTTATATTTCTGTGGCCAATAATTTGATTGTAATAGAGAGGTTTTAGGAGCAGTATGAAGGTATGTATATTCTGCGTCTATTTCTGTACACAAGTATGCTTGAACATCATACATATAAATATATTTCTATATATGGATTTGTACAATATCGTCATATTAATAATCTATTGTTTCTCATGATTTGCAACATTTTACGGTCACGTGGCTGTTAATTGCTTTTAAATGTGTTGACAACATAATTACTTCAAATAACAACAAAACAATTGTCTTTTTAATTTAACTGACTTCTATTTTTCACTTTTTGCCGCTTCGATTCTGCTCTCATGAAAAAAAAACATATGAAGACGATAACTAAATTATCTAATCGCTTTGAAAAAAGATAACATGTAGATTGCTGATTAGAAAGTTCTTAACGGATCAATCTTAATTCGATTTCGGCTTATTTTTTAACATCGGCTTATTCGTTTCGCCTTTTTTCTCAGTTTCCTTGAATCATATGTCTGACCGTTAAAGCTAAGTTTTATGAAGTAAAACGAGAATCGCACTTTTAGATCCATCACTATATTACAATTAAAATCGTAGTTTACTCCGTTTTCAACGTCAGCTATGAAAATAGGTAGATATTTCTGATATAGCGATGGTTGCACTAAACTAAACTAAGAATAAAGGAGCTTCAATATTAGTACAAATGGCAAAAAAAATTTCTAAGTATTGGAAAAATACGGTTTTATGCAATAGAAACTTCGAAATATCAGAACTTCCGGAAATAGTAATGTAAATAAAATTGCAATAAGCAAATAGTAACCATCCGTAAATGTTGGAAATATTCAAATCATCGGAATTCAGTTAGTTTTACTGTTGTATTGCTATTCTGAATGTCTTTGAAATCGACAGCAGAATAAAAACTTGAAGAGCTGAGCCGATTTGGCCATGTAAACGTACTTTTCTTCTCAAGAAGCTGATCATTTGCTGGAACCGCTGATATCAGACCACTACGAGGTGTGTTCAAAAGGTATCGCGAATTTTGTGTTTTTTCAAAAATTATTTATTTATTCATGAATATCTATTTTGGCCCCTTGAAAGTAATCCCCATGAGATATTATACACTTGTGCCAACGGGTTTTCCAATCTTCGAAGCACTTCAAAAAAGACGGCTTTCGATGCCGTCTTTATCCCGTCAAGAGAAGCGTAACGTCGTCCTTTCATGAGCCTCTTCAGTTTAGGGAACAAGAAAAAATCACAGGGGGCCAGATCTGGGGAATACGGTGGCTGCGGCATCATTAGTGTGTTGTTTTTGGCCAAAATGTCGCGCACAAGCAACGATGTGTGAGCAGGGGCGTTATCGTGGTGCAAAAGCCAATTTTTGTTCTTCCACAAATGCCAATCGATATATTTAGGTCCTCAGCTACTTCTCTAACGGTGATTCGTCGATTGGCCAATACCATTTTCTCCACTTCATTAATTTTTTCAACTGTTTTTGAAGTGCTCGGGCGTCCGGCACGCTCTTCGTCGTTCACATCTTCTCGCCCTTCTGAGAACATTTTGTACCACCGATAAACGTTGCTTCGGTCCAAGGTAGCTTCTCCGTATACCACAGTCAACATTCGGAATCCATCCGCGCACTTATTTTCGTTTTTCACAAAAAATTTGATACAGGTTCTTTGATCCGTTCTGTTCTTTGATCCAGTTTTTGTCAACAATTAAATGAGCATTCAAAATGGCCGAGCTTGTCGGCATAAGTGAAAGATATGAGTACCAACATAACGCCACAAAAAATTCGAAATTCGAATATACGTAACCCGCGAAAATTCAAAATTCGCGATACTTTTTGAACACACCTCGTATATCGTATAGCTGCTCAGTCAGCTTTGTAAGGTTGGGTTAGCTTTTAAGATTAATCCCAAGGATACAGTTTGCACGTGGACAGTAAGAGACGTTTCTAAACCCGCACACACTGACAAAATTACCAAAAGTGGTTTAATCTTACTTCTTAAAGCGCTGCGATATACATATTTTATTTCAGTTTCTCGGAATACGCGTATATGTATCAATATTGTTACCGCTGGAGCTTTATAAATTAGATGCCGCTTTAAACATTTATCTCATTGGGAAACTGAACGTATCGAGTGTGATCAGTAGATTACTCTATCCGATGGTATTTTTGCATCGCCGATTTTTCTTCGATTATGAATCGGAGTAAAGTGCTCGTATGGAAAATTCTTTTATGTGACGAGATATCTTCACGCCTTTTGGCAAAGCTTATTATCCAAGGCAACGCTTCAACCTTCGAATATTTTGTTTGGATCGGACTATTATACTGTCGTACAGACTGATGGTTTATAACCAAGTTCTTTTATGTAAAACTGTTTTCTATTTTAAATAATATAAAGAGTATTATAATCGAACTTAATTTTTTTCTTATTTTAATGAATACTTGTATATGTATTAATAAATGTTATATATACACATATATAAAACCCCTCCCACTCATATAAATTTCATTTACTTTAACATCAAAGCAAAAATAAATCAACTAATTGCTTCCGCTTTTTATTCAATTAACATTTTTGTCGCGGCTTTAAGCGCAGTTACTTTTATGTAGCCTCTGCCTTTGAAATTAACACAAACTACTAGGCAGCCGCTAGTCAGATTACATATGTAGGAGAGAATACTTTTTGGCCTTAGCCACTTTGATGCCACATTCGTGTCGTGGAAAAGTGGCTGCTGCTGAAGCAAATTAACTGAAACAGAAGCTCAAAGCAAAGTACCAAAGCTCTAAAGCACTTTTGCTCTGGCAGTAAGTGCCTTTGAAAATAAAAGGGTAACCTGAAATAGTTTTTTGACTGCTTTTTACTGTTTACCTGTAAGTGTTGGAAAGTGGAAAAATGATGCAAATATTTTAATTTATTACTATAAGCAACGCTCGCTGACTTGCTTGCTTTCTTCTTATACTTTTCATGTCCTTTATATAACACATAAGTAAATTTGTATGAGTACAGTTTTGTGCACAAAAAGAGCCCCAGCTGGCAGCGAGGGTTAGAGCACACCAGAAGGTAGTAACGGTCCGTCTCCTACTGCTCGCACGTAATGGCCTGACGTGGGTAATTAAAATATTAGCGCATGAATTTTTATTGCAAAATTATTTTCCGCTGCAAAAGTGTTAAAAGTTTAAGAAAAACTTGACATTTTAATGTACGCTTTGATGTTGCTGGTGGAAAAAATCAAAAATTACAGGAAATGTTGCATTAGCACACGTAAGGCAAGCAATATGCAATTATTGTAGAGAAAATGTTTAGTATTACAAAAACGCATATAAAACTGTAAATGTATGCAATATTTTTTCATTGGCTTGTGATTTCGATTCAAGTTGATGGATGATGGAATGCATATGAAAAATGAAATTATAAAGAAAATAATTGTTAAGTTGAAGTAATGGACTTAATGTGGCGAAGTCCATTACTTCATGGTACTCTCTTACTACTACCCTAAATATGTTTAGCGTAATCAATTTTTACAGTTTTGAGCTTTGCTTTCAAAGTGATGAAGCTCCACCAAATGTCATATGTATAACAGCCTCTCAGATCGATGAAGTTTATAATTTTTAGTTTTAATTAGTAAAACTTCAATGAAAAATTGCTCAGGCAGCTTTTATAAAGAATTAACGAAAAATAATCTAGAAACCTATTAAATATTCACATATACGAGTATACTACGGCCAATAAAGGAAATCCTTATACAACAGCTAAGCATTGTGAGTTTAATGATTTTAAATGCATACATGTGTTTATTATTATATACTATATATGTATATACATATATAAAGGAAATTGTACTAAGTCATTTGTTGGAGGTACCGGATATGACTTATGGTGAGTTAGCATGCTAAAAGTAAAGTACTGAAAAAACTAGGCGAAATTGCTAATTCCACGGTTATGGTTGTCGACTACCAGCGGCGACGCAGTGTCACACTTTCAGGCACTAGTAATTTGGAAATGACGCAAAGTGGTCGACGTCAGAATTTAATTAATATAAATGGGGAAGGAAATTTATATTTCGTCGGGGTAAAAAGAAAGAAATTAAAAACTATGTAACAGAAATTTAATTAAAATCTTAGTTTTTGAAAATCCCAATATATATGTTGCTATATATACATACATATGTACATCTTATTATAAGCTCTAATTTTCTATATGCTATAGAATTATACTCAAGAAAGGTATAGGTTGTAGATATACTTTTTATTTGATATTTTTTACACTTTAAATATTATCTTTAATATGACAGTAACTTCTTTGGTTTATTTCCGGGGTTTAAATGAAAATTGGTGACCACGTATTTTTATGCCTTGCACAAGTTTGTAGCACCTAGAGAAACGAGAAGACACTACACTTATGAGTTGAGTTTTTGCACACGTTTTGTTATCTCCAAGAAGCTGTTCATTTGTCAGAATCGCTCATATCGAACCACTATTGACAAAGGCTGCCCTACAAAGTGATCGATCAAAATCAAGCATTTGTACGGATCTAGTTTATTTGACACAATGAATGACAAGATTTGGCATGGATTACAATCTCCGAAAAAATTTATCAGAACGAGTGACAATATCAACGATCAAAGATCTTGAAATAAATCTTTGGTATTTGGGTTGGGTATTATGGAAGTCAATGCTTTTTTGAATCAGAAAATGAGGAAGCAAACGTTAGATGGTAGATTTGTTTTGATATGTGGAAATTATCCGATTTAGTTGACACCCGTTAGATAAAAATTGATTTTATTACCTCTTTGAATACACAATATTTTATAAAAAATTTAAAAAATGGAATATGCATTAAATAAATATAGACTTTTATACTTTATTTATAAATATATTATTATTAACCTATTTTTTTTTTATTTCACCTCAAACAGGTTCGGGACAAATACAGTTATGGCAATTTCTTCTTGAACTACTATCCGACTCCGGCAATGCGGCTTGCATTACCTGGGAAGGCACAAACGGTGAATTCAAATTAACCGACCCTGATGAGGTGGCCAGACGTTGGGGTGAACGCAAATCAAAACCGAATATGAATTATGATAAGCTGAGTCGTGCGTTAAGGTAAGTTGAATGCACAACAACAATAATCTTTTATGAATTAGAAAAAAACGACTCATAAATATGAAAGTCTGAATAGAGCAAAACGAAGAAAAAAATCAAAACTTTTTTTCCTTACTACAATTGTTGCTGCGACGCACGGCACAAAGCACTGACAATCGACTGAATCGACTGTGACAAATCCGATTTGTGACAAAACAAAAATAAAGGATGCGCACATTAAAAAGACAGTTGTTAGTGTGGTTTAGGTACAGCGAATTAAATGTTAATACCTTCAGCGTTACATAAACAAATTGAAACGGAGCAGGGTGGTTCGTGGAATTTTCACTGTGACTATATATGAGTAGATATGTGTGTATATGCCCGTTAGGCTCACCCTTCTCCATAATGATGCCGCTTTAGTGCTTAATTAGTAATCACTGCGGCGCACAAGTGGCCACATAGCGTGAATGCCACATTGCCAGCGCTGCTGTGATGACTGCTCAGCTTGAACCACTTTATTAAGGTCGGTCTTTAGGGCACATGATGAGCGAAATTATTGTCTTGAACGGTTGTGATTGGAATACTTAACTAGATTATGTTGTCTTGAAGACTGTGTGTACAATACATAAGGGCATATCAGGCTCATTACACACCTTTCGAGCGCTATAGAGCTCATTGCTATCTAGATTGCACATATGTATGTACACTTAGTAATAGCAACGTTGTCCTTGTGTGAGATTAGTTCTCTCAAAATGCGAGCATGTGTACAATTTGCCGGCATTTATCAGGGTAATTGGGCATTGATTAGTGCTATTGGTCTTTGTAGATATCCATCGATTGCTTATTTTTTCAAAAAAGAAACAAAAATCATGCAAAAATTGCTATTTTCAAACCAAAAATCAAAATGTTATATTTCTGCATTTTCATTGATTGATTTGTGTGCTTTGCGATTAAAGTGCCGAACCGCCCAATCATTCTGAATGCAATAAAATAAATTTTGTTTGTATTCTTACGTTTACTAGGTAAGCTCACATATGCCATATGTCACTGTTTTCCGTGCGTATGTATGTGTATGTTGCAACAAATTGTTTTTCGTCTGCCAAAATCAAATAAAAGGGCACAGCATACTTTTCGGATTGGAAATGAAAAAGTAAATGAAAAATTGTGGTGTGTTTTGTGCACCCGCAGTGGTGATGGCGAAAGCAAAAGCCAGCAACAACAAAGATGAAATGTAATTTGAAAATTTTTATTTGACAATAAATGCCCACTGTGCAGTTTAATTGCATTTATAAAGGTTTTTTAACAGCAAAGGGGAAGTAGAAGTATAGAACAATCTTGTATTTGCGAAGTGGTAATCTTTTTTTGACACATCTTTGACGTCATATCTTTTTTCCTAACGAAAGTTAACCTAACTTTTATTAGAAATTTTTTTGAAGAAATCAATATTTTTTCGAAAAATACTATTTTAATTTGTTTTTTGATATTATACAGATATCAATTAATTCTCGCTCATTTCTTTACTCCCCAAGGAGCTGTCCAGTTGGCGGAACCTATTTGGAAATTCTCTCAAATTGTTGTTTGATCTCTTTCAATATTTATAAACAAACAAGTCATTTAAACTCTTCACATTCACTTACAAATAAAAAATGGATCCACACAATTTGTACATAACTATACAGTTTTCCGCTAAAACTATTTACTTTTTCAAAAAAGTTTTAGCTACGAAATTCGTCTAAAATCAAAAACTGACCGAAACACCAAACTAATTGAAGAATATGAAAGACGAGAACTACAATTCTGCCGTTTAACTCCCTAAAAACAAAAACAAAGCAATCAAGCTAATCCAACAACACCCCTGAGCAAGATTGATTGGCAAATAAACAAGTAGAGAAAAAAGGATTAAAGTAAGCCATTTAGTGACAGCTTCAAGTGTCCAACAGTCAAACAACACCGAAAAGGACAAATAACACACAACACACACATGCAAACACTGAGTGTCAAATGCTGACAACGACGCTCCAAGGTACCATACCATTTTAGGGTTAATGTTGTACATTAACACATGAATAAACAGCTCAAATGAGGCATTAAGGCGACAGCCAGACACTTTGACGCCAACAATGAGGATGTGCCGTACATGCTTAAAAGGATGCCGCGCTGATCTGAGGTTGATGTAGCTGATGACTAGCTTTTACTTAATGCTATTGTTGCCTGATTGAGCTAGTGTTAATCACAAACACTCCCATGACACATATGTGCCGCAAACACACATACTCCCACACATATGCACCGTGGTATGGTATAACAAACACACCGTAAACGACAAGTGTTTGAATGGTTAATTTTGTGCGCATATAAAAATGAAAGCATACTTTAGGGCACATACGAGCATCTGCAGAAGCCGCTGACTTGAGTTTCTTAGTAAACATCAAAGTTAAATTGAGCGTTGAACAGCATAAGAATGATGCACTTTTAGCTGTCTACGCGCGATGAGATGCATTAGTGATTCGCTTAACTCCTTCACTGCTACCGCCTTTTAAATGCCAAACATAAAAAGAAGCCAGCTTTGACATCACACATACTCACACACACACTTCTGATTGTGAGTGAGATGAATGTGGTTCAAGTAAGCATAATCGGTAGCTTCATTATCAGCAACACCAACGCTGGCAGCATTATCACTCACATTATCACCAGTTTTCTTTCAGAGGTGTGTGTTGTTGGCATTTCTGCCAACGACATCAAAGTGATTGTGGACTGAAAATCATTGGCAGCCGCAATTTCACTTGACAACATTTGCATGCATTATCGACGACTCCGCTTTTGATTGTTGTAATATACACACATATCTACATATGTTGTTGTTGTGGTTGGCAGTTGTGTGTAAGAAAATTCGCAAAAATCACAGCCACCAAATTGGCTTAAAGATACGACAATTCTTCCATTTTTTTGCCTTTATTTTTTTGTCTGCAAATCCGCTGGCACTTTTCCACTTGAGCTGGCATTCCAGTTGAGATTACTTTGGCTTATTTGCGTATTTACACATGCGAAGTGACAACAATGACAGTACTTTCGGTCATACTCGTATGTCTGCACTCGCACACCATTTGAAGTATAAGTGTGTGTTTGCATATACATATATGAATATGTGCGTGTGTATTGAAGTGTGTATGAGTACTTTTTCTCTTTGCTGATTGCAAATGACAGCCCAATTGACAGCATTTTTTCTCTCATTTTATAAAGGATTCTTTAAAAGGGGTAAATAAGGCTCTATTTTCTATTCGGACAGCTTTTACTAAATAATATGTACATAGCAAATTGGGTGGAGAATTGGTCAATTGGCATTGATTTGGGCACTTTTGTGTAAATATGAAAATATTGAAAAGGACGCTGATAAAAAGTAAATACATTTTCCGCTATTCGCTATAAAAATATACATGCTAAAGACAGTTACTGACCTTACGCTCCTACTAGAGTTACACAAAATACTAAACTCAGCTATATTTCAAGGAATAGAAGTTTTGGAAGACAAAAATCTTAAAATATAAAAGAACACTTTATAGTATAGTAAAATTTTTTGTTGCCCTGGATATTTTGATAGTTTCAAGTGTGCAGATTAAAGTTATTCATGAAATATTGAATGACTAGAAGTAGATAGACGAATACTAAAATCTCGTGATCCCCACTCTTAGGTTCATTACTGGGAAAAATTATGCGGAAGGCTTTAAGATTTAATAAAAACTAGCTGGCCCCGCAGCCGTTGTCCTGCGTGAAATTATATGCTTTGAAATGAAAAAAAGTTGAAATTATATTGTGTCGAAAATGATTTATTTTCGATTTTTCTACATTTTTTTAATGTAGCGCAGCTTAATAAACATCATTTTTTTGATTTCTGTTCTGGTGCGTAAATATAGAAAGAAGATGGGCTTCCAACTCGTCAACACGCCACTGGCCAATTTTCCCTGGAAATTGAATACGTTTGAAAGGAAATGGCTGTCCCTTGTATTCGATAACTGCGTCATAATCAGTCGGGTTCCATTACACAGTTTCGGCGCATGAAGATTGTGAAACATAATAATGACAGATCCAACTTTGAGACGCAAATGATGCTGGGGCATACCAAGGCTCTCCAAAGAATTTGGAAATTTCACTGGATAATTTACGGTTTCGTCTTAATTGTCAAGACGATCGATCGATTTATATGAGTTCAGTTTAAGTCATTAACATCGGTATTTTTATACTCTCGCAACAAAGTTGCTAAGGAGAGTATTATAGTTTTGTTCACATAACGGTTGTTTGTAAGTCCTAAAACTAAAAGAGTCAGATATAGGGCTATATATACCAAAGTGATCAGGGTGACGAGTAGAGTCGAAATCCGGATGTCTGTCTGTCCGTCCGTCCGTGCAAGCTGTAACTTGAGTAAAAATTGAGATGTCATGATGAAACTTGGTACACGTATTCCTTGGCTCCATAAGAATGTTAAGTTCGAAGATGGGCAAAATCGGCTATAAAGTGTCATAACTAAGCCTTAAATAAAAATATTTAAGTGAAATTTGGCACAAAGGATCGCATTAGAGAGTAGAGATTGGAAAAGTGGGTGTGGCCCCGCCCCTTACTGAGTTTTTTGTACATATCTCAGAAACTACTATAGCTATGTCAACCAAACTCTATAAAGCCGTTTTCTTATCGCATTTCTATATACAGTTTAAAAATGGAAGAAATCGGATAATAACCACGCCCACCTCCCATACAAAGGTTATGTTGAAAATCACTAAAAGTGCGTTAACCGACTAACAAAAAACGTCAGAAACACTAAATTTTACGGAAGAAATTGGAGAAGGAAGCTGCTTCTAGGCTTTTTTTAAAAATTGAAAATGGGCGTGGCCTCGCCCACTTATGGACCAAAAACCATATCTCAAGAACTGCTAGACCTATTTCAATGAAATTTGGTATATAATATTTTCTTAACACCCTGATGACATGTACGAAATATGGGTGAAATCGGTTCACAACCACGCCTTCTTCCAATATAACGCTATTTTGAATTCCATCTGATGCCTTTTCTGTATAATATATATGTACATTAGGAACCAATGATGATAGCGGAATAAAACTTTACACAAATATGGAATTTGAAAAATATGTAAATGACGTATAATGAAATCTCGATTATCACTTTATCATGCGAGAGTATAAAATGTTCGGTGACACCCGAACTTAGCCCTTCCTTACTTGTTGGCAACTAAAATTGCGCGTGCACTCAAGCAATTGCAGTTACTATAATTTTTCCAATGTGCGGATAAACATTCGTGATGAGTTCATCTACCGTTGAAGTGAATTGACAAAAGGGATGTGAAATTGATATCAAACCATTGGAAGTATCAACCGAAATTTGCCCATTTCCAATTCTTAGCGAATACAATGTAAAATGTCTTCGGCAATGTCATTTTTTCGTATCCCATAATTAACGCGAATTTGAAGGCTGATATGTCGAAATGATCTTCCCGAAAACTATGCGAACTACAGTGGCATGCGAAGTAACTATTGTATTGTCCTCGTCTGTTTCCAGTGATTAGCATGTTCCAGCAAACGCAACTGCTGGCATGCTTCTCAAAAAGTTGCACACACTGTACCATTCAACTTCGATGTGTTGTTAACGTCGATATTCACGCCTCTAAATGCTAAATGTTCTGCCATTGTCGTCTGGTGAGCGACGCCGATACAGTGAATATCCATCATTTCCCACTTCCGTTTCCGAAAGAAAAGCGCATGAGTAGTGTTTCGTGCATTTATTGTCAGACATACAAACCAAAGTGGGATTGTAAGGTTCCCAAAGTCCATGAACCATATTGGTTTTCACCACTTCGTAGAATTCTGGATCTATCTTTGAATCAGGAATTTCCGCTGAAACAATTTCATCAATTTGATCTGGTGTAATCACCATCCGCATCCAAAGAAGAATGTGTGTGTGCGGCAAACCTCTGTTTTGCTACTTAACAGAATACATTCAGCATCTAACAGCACCATATATACCATAGGTTGCTTCAAGATAAAGACCATCAAACATCACAGCTATTGTTTAATAAGTCGTGCTGTGATATCGTTACGATCGCTAGCTGATTGACCGCGATCCATAATTCCGCACGTATGTCATCGCATTTTGGGAGTACTTCTTGCCATTCTTTGGGCTGCCATACGTTGATGGCAAAAAGAACACCGACCAGTATTAGCGCGACCTCTTCGTGGCTTCGTAACAAATTTCAATCAGTAATTGATCACTTCGTCTGAAACACACATAAAGTTTTCACTGAATAATTTTCAATAATTTTTCCTTTGGATAGCCGGAATAAAAAAGCAAGCGACCGCAATTGAACGATTCAAATAATTTACAAATCAAAATATTGATAAACAAAACAAACAAAAATTGAAAAAAATGTGTATGGAAAATGTTACCTTTTGGAATTGTCCAATTTTCCGACTTCTCCTCATGAAAAGTATAAGGTATTTGTTTCTAAGCCTTTCCCGATCCACAACAAACAACCTTTAAAAATTTCATTAAGATTGGTTCAACCGTTCTCTTAGTGTTACTAACAAACATTCATTATACTCTCGCAACAATGTTGCTAAGGAGAGTATTATAGTTTTGTTCACATAACGGTTGTTTGTAAGTCCTAAAACTAAAAGAGTCAGATATAGGGTTATATATACCAAAGTGATCAGGGTGACGAGTAGAGTCAAAATCCGGATGTCTGTCTGTCCGTCCGTCTGTCCGTCCGTCTGTCCGTGCAAGCTGTAACTTGAGTAAAAATTGAGATATCATGATGAAACTTGGTACACGTATTCCTTGGCTCCATAAGAAGGTTAAGTTCGAAGATGGGCAAAATCAGCCCACTGCCACGCCCACAAAATGGCGGAAACCGAAAACCTATAAAGTGTCATAACTAAGCCATAAATAAAGATATTAAAGTGAAATTTGGCACAAAAGGATCGCATTAGGGAGGGCATATTTGGACGTAATTTTTTGGAAAAGTGGGCGTGGCCCCGCCCCCTACTAAGTTTTTTGTACATATCTCGAAACTACTATAGCTATGTCAACCAAACTCTACACAGTCGTTTTCTTCAGGCATTTCCATATACAGTTCAAAAATGGAAGAAATCGGATAATAACCACGCCCACCTCCCATACAAAGGTTATGTTGAAAATCACTAAAAGTGCGTTAACCGACTAACAAAAACGTCAGAAACACTAAATTTTACGGAAAGAATTGCAGAATGAAGCTGCACCCAGGCTTTTTTTAAAAATTGAAAATGGGCGTGGCCTCGCCCACTTATGGACCAAAAATCATATCCCAGGAACTACTAGATCGATTTCAATGAAATTCGATATATAATATTTTCTTAACACCCTGATAACATGTACGAAATATGGGTGAAATCGGTTCACAACCACGCCTTCTTCCAATATAACGCTATTTTGAATTCCATCTGATGCCTCTTCTGAATAATACGAGTATAAACATTAGGAACCAATGATGATAGCGGAATAAAACTTTACAAAAATACGGTATTTGAAAAATATGTAAATGACGTATAATGAAATCTCGATTATCACTTTATTGTGCGAGAGTATAAAATGTTCGGTGACACCCGAACTTAGCCCTTCCTTACTTGTTTTTATATAACGTTTGTATGGGGAAAAGTAAAGGGCTATTTTTAGGGGGTTTCCGGAAATTATTCGAATTTTTCGCGCCGTAAAAACCATCTTTGAACTTCAACGAACATTTAAGAAAAATAATTAGCAAAATTGGTCCAGGCGTTATTGAGTTATGCGCGTACATACATTTTTGGTATTCATTTTTATTAAATAGACATACATAGATACATATGTAGATACATAGATTAAATGTGAAGATGTCTAGATATAAATTGTCTAGTTGAACTCAATGAAAATCTGTACATTTCAAAAGTAGCTTTCATTCCTTTAAAAATAAATGATCCCGAAATCATTACAATATATTAAAATCGCACAAAACCAAAACAAAAACACACCAGTTTGGGGAAAATGCGTTAAAACCAAGATACTTTTGACAAATCCTATGTAGAACATATTTCTAATTATGTATATCTATATTATCAATCAGCCAAAATGCGAAGGTAAATGACCTCTTTAAATAAAAACTCGCTTTCAGAAGAACAATTTTTATATAAGGAACCTTTGTCCTCTTCAGCAAGGGCGAAATGGTTTGGTTGGTTAAATATACATAAATGTTTATTATTTGACGGTAACAGAAAAAGGTTTATTGAGTTTGGATTGAGTTTCATCAATTTTTTTGATAAATGTCCTCTAACAAGATTTTTAATTCTTATATTATTTACTAATACTTAAGTCGCTCTATTCTTATTTATATAGTAAATAGTAACCGTATAGGGCAACTTTCAAAGTATATAGTTTCAGACTGGAAATATTAATATTTTACTTGAATTACTACGCAATTCCTTAGTATTGACAAATTTGTATGAAAACTAATGAACACTTAGAAAAGATTGAAGTTCGCCTGGCATTTTTACATATGTCGTTCAGTGTATAATTTCTATATACATATACAATAGTATAAACAATATATATATACAGTTGAACTTCTATAATTCGAAATTTCAAATTTCATATAAACTTCATTCCATAACTCGAAGATTATTTAACTCGAAGTTTTTTATGTATTATGGTAATTCGAGTTAGGGGAATTCAACTGTATATATAATTGCTTGGATTCTGATCCTCTGTTTGACGATTTACATTTTAAGGCTTTCTCTGGGTATGATTCTGGAAGTTGCAAAAGCATAAAATCTTCGGTTGCATCCGAACTTAGTCCTTCCCTACTTGTTAAGTTTAAATTCTTTGCTTAAAACAAATGTTTATATCAATTTGTCATTTGAGGCAATGACAATCGTAAATTTTGGTCAAAACCTGTCACAAAATCTAGATAGCATTGAAGATGGCAATTACACCCCATTAATATGGCATCCCCAAAATTAAACATAGTAGCTAATTGTTGTCTACAAGTAATTTTTTTAATAAGAGGCCAATTGTAAAGTTAGAGAGCAAAGAATTGGCAAATCGATGAAGGAAGCTAAAAATATCTTTTTTCTTAAAGTAAATCTACACTAATATTATAAAGAGGAAAGATTAGTACCTATTTTGTATGTTTGTATGTTTGTAATGAATAGGCTCAAAAAGTACTGGGCCGATTTAAAAAATTCTTTCACCAATAGAATGCTACATTCTTCCAATTTGACATAGGCTACATTTCATTTTGAAAAAAATTAGAAACAACTTTTTTTATTTTAATGAAAATGCTAACCAAATTCAAACCATGCTATTTATGTGTTTATATTAATGTGTATTTCAACTCAAAGAATACAGTACAGCCAGTGGAAACACCGCCAAAGCAAGGCCAACCAGTAGATTGAAATCAAGATGTGTTCTCAACTAATGCATTAGGACGAATTTACACAATCCACCCGAAAAACGACGACTGCTTCTACCTTCGGTTGCTATTGATTAATGTACGCGGATCAACTTTATTTGAGTCATTGCGTACTGCAAGTTTTGGAGAAGTAAGCCAGCAATTACAATTGCTGGAAGACGTTAATCACTGGAATGAAAATGAAGTTCGCACACTTTTCGCGATAATCATTTCGACATATCAGCCTTCAAATCCGTATCAATTATGGGATACGAACAAAAAAGACATTGTCGAAGACATTTTACATTGTATTCGCTAAAAATTGGAAATGGTAGAATTTCGGTTGATACTTCCGGTGGTGCGATATCAATTCCATCTTCCCTTTGTCAATTCACGAAAGATGAACTCATCACAAATGTTCGGACATTGGCCAAATTATCGTAACTACGATTCCTTAAGTGCACGCGCAATGTTAGCTGCCAAAAATACCGATGTTGTTGACTTAAACTGGAAGATTCAAAGTCAAATTCAGGGAGACTTGCGCTCATACAAATCGATCGATCGTCTTGATAATGAAGACGCGCCGTGAATTATCCAGTGGTATTTCTAAATTCTTTGGACAGGCTTGGTATGCCACCGCATCATTTGCGTCTCAAAGTAGGATCGGTCGTTATTATGTTTCGCAATCATCATGCCACGAAACTGTGTAATAGAACCCGTCTGATTGTGACGCACCTATCGAATACAAGGGGCAGAATGCTTAATTCTACGAATTCCTTTGAGATCTAACGATTTCCCATTTCAGTTCAAACGTATTTCGTTTCCAGTGAAAATTGCATGTGAGATGACAATCACCTAAAGATAGTCGCATAGTGTGAGGCATAAATTTGGAAATGTTATGTTTTTCACACGGCCGCACAGTGAGACAACGCCGGCATCAAATACAAGGAGTCATTGTAGAGCTCTGAAATTTTGCACAGGTTATTTTTGAGGCAATTCCAGTTTAAAAAAAAAAAATTAAGAAAATTCGCCCACTTTTACGCCCACCTGCCATACAGTCGAAATTTGTAAAATGCCGTATTGTCCGTAATACTTTAGGTATAACTTTCAATTTTGGTATAGTTGAATGTTATATAGTTACAAACATTATTTGAAATAAAAATTGAACTTTGGCCCACTTTTAACCCCATCACCCATACTACCTCAACATAAAAAGTGCCATATTTTCTAAAATATATTAAATACAACCTTCAAATTCTATATTACTGTAATTTATATCATTTAAAATGTTTCATGCAAAAATTACAATAACACGCCCACTAATACGCCCACCTCCCATTGAAATGCAATAAAAAAAACAATATTTTTTTTCATTCAATCAATAATTTTTTAACATCATCATGGTATTCTAATTTTTTCAATTTGTTTCTCATTCTAAATGAATTAATATAAGGATCTGATGATATTTGCAAATAGTGTATTACATCTTCATTCGTAGAAATACGTGAATTTTTACGAGAATGGAATAGCCTACAGTTTCTATACTCCTTATTCATTGCTTCTTGCGCTTCTTCGGATAACATTCCTGTAGCAAAAAAAAAGTACACGAGTACACAAAATGAACATATGTTTGAGCAAAAAAAAAACTGGTTTGGCTCAGCGGATGGAAAAAATGCTCAAAAACCAACAACAACCAAAATCAAAATTATGCTCACTATATTAGGCTGCTTATGAGCTTTGGACAACAAAAACAATTATAATGCAAGAGACTATTTTCTATTTTCCTGTCAGGCGACAAGCGGCACTACAATATAACAATTAAAGTAACCACATTAGAAAGTGATCATAACACAACTTAGATAAGAACAATATCTTGCACTATCAATTTAAATTAAAAATTATGTAACTATCTAACCCAAAGTCAATGACCTTCAACAAAATTATCTATCAAATTAATAACGTTAATTTATGTAAACAAGAATATTTTTATTAAAACATAAATGATCTTTAAAGCATAATTCTGAATAACTAACAAAAAACAAATGTAATTTATTACTATTCTCTTGCACAATAAGGGAATAGTAAACAATTAAAAAAAATAAAAGTAAAAAGTTGTAAACATGCTATTGAATGCTAACATACGTATAGGGACAGAATGTGCGCGTTACGTACTTTTTGTAGTTTTTTGTATGTTTAATGTGCTTTTGCAAACTTTTGCTATATGTCCTCTACTTTAAATTAAAGCTGAGATTTCAAACTTTCATTTGGTATAAGTCTTCACCTAGGGCGAGGGGCTGCTCTATATTTCCTAGGCCATTGAAAATGCAAAATATTCAATTTTTGCACCACAATTCTGTTGTTAAGAAAAAAAAAATTGTGTTTTTTTTTTAAATTTATTTTTTCATTTACTCATTCTACAATAACTAAATTAATTAAAAAAATACTTTAAAGTTACATTTATTATGTATTTTTATTTGAATAAGCTTTTGATTATTACATATTGAACTAACATATTTCAAACGCGTTGGCATACCTCAACTTTGACCTGCTCTAGACCAAAAAGTAATGAATTTATGAGGCTGAAATTTCAGGGAATTGTTACTCATATATCTGTTAATATACTGTGAAAATTTCATCCAAATTGGACGACACGTCAAAACCATTTTTTGTCGCGGTTACTATTGGGCTGTCTCACTGTGGGCCGTGGCGTGCTCACGAGTTGGAAAACCATCTTTTCTGTACTTGTTGTTTATCAAGCTGCGTTACATTGAAAGAAAAAAACAAAAATTAAATGATAAATTTAACTTTCTTTTCATTTCAAAACACATAATTTCACGCAGGACAACAGCTGCGGGGTCAGCTAGTTTGATAATATAATTATAATATTGTGCGAATAGTGTAAAAACTGATGACATCAAACTAAGAGTTCTGTAATAAATAATTATATGTATGAATGTACCAGCAATACATATATCTAGTAAAAACTTAAATAAATATGCAAATTACTATAAATGCATTAACTGTTGATTCACGATTAAAATTGTGTATATAAACAAACATTTTCTTTGACACATTTTTAAACAAAGACATACGTAGTTAATTTGCAAGGTAAATTGTTTTTTAATAAATATGTTAAATGGAAGATAGAGCCAGCGGAGACAGTGATCGGCACATTCTTAATACAAACATAATTACCATTTGTATGGGCGCAAATGACATTCAATGGCAACGTTAAAACCATAAAAGTAATAAAAATAAAGACAACTTTTATTTTCTGTTGACAACTGACAATTTTGCTGTCACTAATTGTTTTCTTTTTAATTACGACAAGCAAGGTACTTTTTTATTTTATTGCTCTTTTGTCAGCTTCTGCTCAATAAAATGGCAAATGAATGCGCCTGTCGATTGTCAACTGGTTGTTGCGGGTAAAAATAATAATATAAATAAAAATGAAGAAATTCGAAACAGAAATAATTGTTTCAAACAAATTAAATTCGTGCCAATTGCCATCGAACGCTTTTACGAACGGATGAAAATTGAAATCAAAAAATTCTTCAAAAGATAATGAAAAATTGCGAACTCCTCAGCTACTCAGCTACTCAGCAACAAGCTACAAAATAACCATAGACATTTTTGTTATTTTCTCTGCTTCTTCTTGCTCGTTGCTGCTGTTATTGGGACACACTGGCGCTTGCAGTTTCGGTTGATTGCCTGACGGGCTGCATTTTGTTCATTCCTTTCGACCGGAAGTTGCCTCCACTACTCAACTCAGGCGAAAGCTTGCACTCATGCGTGTACATACTTTAATACATATGAAAATATGCATGTACATATGTATGTCTGAGTGTTGCAGAGCAATCAATTTTCAGCCAACACAACTCTGTGCTTTTTCCAATGGCCACCTTCCATTTACTGTGCCAGCCTGTTGTTCTTCATAGCACACTATATATGATACTCGTATACATACATGCATAAGTATTGATATGGACGCTGTAAATATAAACATCCATACATTTGCTGTTTCCATTTCGTTAACATTTTTACTCCGAACGACACTGCCGTTGCTTCAATTATTTGTTTTTGTTTTGTTCCATTCAATGGTTGCGCCACTCGATAGAAATTGGCGACGCCATTGCTGTTGTTGCTCTTCCAAAACCTTTACAATTGGATCGAGTTGATTTTTCAATCCCCTTCGTTTGTCAGACTTTTCAATTCTTAGCACCACTCCTCTGGGCTGTACATTTTTTCACTTTCTCGGTTTGTCTCCTGCATTTTCCAAAGCCTTTGTTCTTGCTTTTTGGTATTCGCTCTTTGTTCTTGAGAAGAGAGTATATGCCCATTCATCGTGCCAATTACTTTTTGAAATAGTCAGATCTTTTGTGTTTTAGGCAACTTTTAATTGTCAACTTGTTTCATGTTCTCACTTTATACGGAATTTATGAGGAGTTCGAGTGTAGCTCTATACGAAAACCAAATATGGACAGTCGTCAGTAGTGACCAATAGTTCATTAACCAGCAATATAAAATATTTCGTTATATTTTATCATGGAAAAAAGAAAAAAAATATTAACGAAGTTATAATACACTTTACAGGTGCATTTCTTATAGCACGAAAGTGTATAAAAAGATCTTTAAAGTCGTGTTCGACAATAGTTCATTTTAAATTTTATGAAAATAACTTGTCAAAGAAAAAAACTTTTCCATACAAGGACTTGAGTTTGAACACTCTGTTTGTATGGGAGCTTTGTCCTATTGTAGTCCATATTCGACAAATGAGCAGTTTCTTGAAATGAAAAGGATGTAGGCAAAAAAACAAAAAAAAGGGTGTCCGCAGTTTCCTTTTTGTTGTTACTTCGTGGCAAACTTAATATACTACGTCAGGGTATAAAACAGTGACTTTAAATATGACCAAAATACGTAGGTTGCCTTTTATATTTCGTGAAAAAACATAATCATAAATCGCTTTACAGTTTTTTAAAAATATTCTCCTTTGAGACTCAAAACACTGAAAAAATTTGCTTACAATCAAATCCTCAAAGAATATTGATTGTTTCACTAAATTCGTCTTGGAGGGATCTACGACCTCGATTGAATTAACCACTGTTCCTGAGATAGTCCTAGTCGATAGTTGCTAAAATAATTCGCTCGAAAATTCTCCTGTTTCAGTTCCATTTTTACCGAGATGAGCTTTTTAATTTACTGTAATTGTAATACAAATAGCGCTCGTATGTCAATATGTTCTGAGTACGCCAGAGGGCTACCAAATCCCGAAATATAAAAGGCAACTTACGTATTCAAAAATCTTAACAATAGATCATTCAAGTAAACTTAATCTTAAATTATCTTTTATGTATCGATTAACTAATTTCACTAAATATAGTTACCACGTGATATCAAAAGTTGTATTTAAGGTTACTATACGAAAAAAGAACAAAGGACGAAATAGACAAATTGTTTTCCATATTTTTTGTTGCCTTCGTGGGACGCCATTTGATTGCATTTTAACACCCTCTAGCAATTACAGAGAATTTTTATTACATTTCGTATTTGCAAAAACAATATTTACATAGTAACGGGATATGTGTGTGTAGAGATGAATGTGCTTGTGTGCACAGTAGTAATCTCGGTGACTTAATTACTTCGCACAAAAGTCAAGCAAATAAATTTGAAAATGGCCAAGGACGAGCCGCAGCGCACAAAAAGAGCGCAACTACATATGAAGAAAGGGGAGGCGTACAATTTTGCAATCAACAAAGGAATAGACATTTCCAAATATGTATAGATCCATTTATATGTGTATGTATATAATCATAAACATTATAGGAATATGTGAATGTAGAGAATAATATGGGACATAATACAGTCCCAGATACAAAGGGATGCATGCACATATTTATATAGATTACAAGATATACAAGTATAAATATTTAAATGTTATAAAAGTAACTAAGATTACGTAATTTTATAGCATTTTAAGTTTTTTTTATAATTACTTACTTTGGAAGAAAAGTGGTTTCATATTCTAATACGAAAGACGTTGATCGACACTCTCATTTTAGTCACCTTATTATTGGATAGCCGTCTTAGGCAGTGTTTTAGTTCGATATTTCAAATAATGATATTGCACAAACCAAACTGATAGATAAAATATTGAATAACTACTTATAGTATTGTGCAGAAAATATGGGAGGGGTGATGGAGTATAAAAAGCCAAATTTATTTCTTTTATATATGTAACTTAGTATATATTATACAACTTCTTCCGAAAACAACTCACGAAAATTGAAAGGTTCAAACAGTAAATAGCCACAATTCTTTTTGAAAATTAAAGGGTTTTATAACGGTATTAAAAATATTAGTCCTAATTTTTGTTAAAGGAAAACACACATAAAGATTTGTTTGTATGTCCAATAAAAGTATGAAAGTATGCAAACTTTCTTAAAAAATTTTTCTCAACATACTGGATTTTCAACTTTTGTTTTCTTATCAAATCAGATTTGAATAATTAATTAACATCACATTGTCTACATGCTACGCACACTACGTCTCGCCTTGCTTTATGCTAAACATCATATTTTTGCATAAAAGCTTATGTAAATTTTCGCAACAATTTATGTTTGGTCCACACTGCACGTTTTCGAAAAACAAAGTTGGAAATATTCTACCACTCCAGCTCTCGCTAATTAATTCTTAATTTCAATTAATTTTTTCCAGTTTTTGATTTTTTCCTGTTATACATATACTACATACATACTACGGCTCTTAAAATTATTCGAATAACCTCAAACCCGGTTATTCAAACATCCTGTTTGTAACCGTTCGTATGAATATAAACCGGTGGCATACTTTGAAGGAATTATTAGAGCAAAGTTGTATCTCGTTATATTAACTACTTCTTGATTTGTGTACCAGAAAGTGAAAGAATCAAGAGGATTTTAAAATTGTGTTATATGGGAAGTAGGCGTGGTTGTTGTCCGATGTCGCCAATTTTCACACTGTGACATAGGAATATGAGTGAAATGTTAAGTACTAACTTTAATCGAAATCGGTCGGTCGGGTTCCTCTCATACCATCTCGGAGGTAGAATTTTATGTCTCTGGCGTATTTAGTTATTGATTTATTGCGCTTTTAGTAGTTGTGAACAGTACCATTATATGAGGAGTGAGAGGGGTTATCTTCCGACTTCATTCATTTCCACACTGTCGCTAGGGGTTCTTATAATATTTGAGCTGAACAAGTTTGGTTGTTGAAGCTTTAGTAGCTTAGGAGATATATTGTATACATTAAACTTATTGGAGAGCGCGGCCACGCCTACTTTTTCGAAATTACTACAGGTGCCCCTTGCTACTGCGATCCCTTGTACTAAATTACAGCTTTATACAACCGTTAAGTGAACAAAACTATTATACTCGGTAGCAGCAGGTTGCAAGAGTATAAAAATGTGTAGAAGTCGAACACTTACTATTGGAATAGTCGACAACGAACGGTTAACCATGATTATTCGGATACCGCAAACCGAATATTAATATTCGAATAATGCTCTATCCGGTTAGTCGATTAGTCAAATACCAAGAGCTCTAGTACACACATAGTATATGTATGTAAGTATATGTACGTGTTCATATGTAAATTTATAACCAATTTTCGGCATTTTTAAATGGTTCGACAGGATTGTAGGTTGTAAACAGGTTTTGTCAAACTGAACTTGTAAGCGTGCCAAGCTGTGAAGGGTCACAAACCTTATATTTTAGTGACAATAAAAAGTTCGAAATTTGCCAAGAGCGAATTGTGGGAATTTTGTTAAGGTGTTTGAGCTAGAAATGATAGAAGAAGGCGCAAATATTCAAATATACAGAATATATTTATTAGGCGTGCGTCTGCAATTTAATTTTCTTAAAAAATTTCTACCACAAAAAGTTGTTTGTTCGTTTGAGAGGTCAATATGGAATTTGATGCACAACTGCAGGAGATTCCATATACGAATATTTTATTATTCTATTACAATCATACTGAAGGTATTGATGCTAATATTTAAACTTGGATGTCTTTATTTAATTTGAACAATTATTCAATAGTCGTTTTTCGTTCTGAATCCGCTCATATTTATCATAACTTAATCCAAATATCGGTGAGTCGTCAAAAGTTTCTAAAGTCATCAGGTTGTTAATAGTATCAGTTGGTGTTAACTTCTAAGTCACGTGTACTTATTCATTGAATAGTAAATATATTTCTTTTCAAGCAGATTACCTTGATTACCAAATTCGAATATCATAAACAGATCATAACTAGAGCTGCCACAGCTTCCCTTGCGACGAAATATTTCCTGTAGAAATAAATTCGATTTTATGTGAATGATTGAAAAATTAATATTCTCTGCCTTGTTAGTGAGTGAACCAGTTTAGTTTTAGCACTTTATTATGCGGAGGTAAGATTTTTAAAAGCGGCTCCCGCCTTAATTGGCTAAACGTTTATGAATCGATTAAATGAATATTAAACACGCCAAATAGTATAGTTTTTTATTATTGCAGCCTTGAGCATAACTCTAACACATACCGTTATAATGTTTTAGCATTACTAAATATAATACATTCTTATCTCACCAACAGATATTACTATGACAAGAATATTATGACAAAAGTGCATGGCAAACGTTATGCGTACAAGTTCGACTTTCAAGGCTTGGCCGCCGCCACACAACCCGCCGCCAGCGATCCCACCTACAAGTACCAGAGCGACTTGTTCATGACACCATATCATCATAGCGCCAAACTGAGCTCATTTATGAGTCCGCATCATGGTATGACATCGTCATCAGGTATTTTACACGCTTTACTTTCCTTCTCATTTTCCCAGCACCAATTATTGTTTACGTCTTTATTTTATTGCCTTTGAAATCGTAAACTTTTTATTACACTATACTGTTAGCAGAAGTTTTTTATAACCCCACTGATTTGAATTTCTAATAACACATACCCACTTCTCTATTTCTCTTTATTTCTCTATTACAGCATCGATATTCCCATCGGCCGCTTCGTGGGGCAATTGGGGCAACCCGGCCACAAATCTCTATCAGCCGCACTCGATGGGCCATGTGACGCCGTCGCATGTTGCGCCTCACCTCAGCTCCTATCCGCATTATGCATGACCATCATCGTCCGGCGGTGGCTTCTAATATGAGAGCAACGCCATCGTTAGCGGCAGCAGCGCCCATGCTGCCCACGCCGCGCATGCAGCTGCCACAGCCAGCAGTGTTGGTTCGATGAGTGGTGGAGGTGGCGGAGGCGTTAGTGTGGGCATCAGCAGCGGCAGTGGTAGCGGCAGCAGTAGTAGCAGCGCGGCTGCCATCAATGCCGCTGCCACATTGCATTGTCTCACCTCAGTGGGCAGTAGTCATAGCAGTGGCGGCAGCGGTAGCATTAATGGCAGTGGCAGCAGTGGTGGTGGTGGCGCCGGTGGCGTCGGCATTGGCGCTAGCAGTGGTGGCAGCGGTCTGGGTGGCGCTGGTGGTGTACATGCAAGTATAGGACTCACGGCGATGGGCATGGCAGCGGGCTGCGGCGGTGGTGGCGGTGGATTGAGTGCTTTCGGTAGTGGTGCTGGCAGTTTAGCGGCGTTTGGTGGCAGTGGCGCTAGTAGCAGCAGTTCCAATGGTAGTGGCGCAAATCATCACCATCATCATCACAATAGTGTAGTTGGTGGCATTGGCGGTGGCGGCAATAATTTGAATATAGCAACTGCAACCCTAACGGCTGCTCCAACGCATAGCGTCGGCGCGAGCAGTGGCTTTGGCAGTTTGGGCGGCATTAGTGTGGGTGTGGGTGTCGGTATGGGCATGGGTATGGGCGGTGGCAACCTCAACTCTCTTGTTGTTGGTAATCGATTAATGAACACAGGCTTACCGACGATATTGAAATGATGCCATTTCAATGCGGAAAGTTTTGCATAACGATGAGGCGAGCAGCGCGCCCAACCTGCCAGGCGTCGTCCCAACAAATGTGCGCAACAACAATGCTTATGCTCGTATACCGACCAGTAGGAATTGGAAGAAACAATGGCAAGCAAGCCACAGCTAACCGACCAGCAACCCCAATTCGCTTACCCCATATGTATGTGGGTGTATCTATATACAAGTATTATATTTATAAATCACAAACTGGAGACCCAATACCATTACACCATTTTACATTCATTTCGAGTACAAAACAAAAATCGTTCATGCTTAGATTAGCGGAAGAAGAAATATGTAAAATACGAACATTGAAAGTATTATCGTTAAGAAGAAGAAGGTAAAAACGAACAAGCAACAGATGTTAATAGTCTTTGATGTGTAAATGTTTCTACACATGCGACAAAAATATATAATCTACTGAATTTTTTTGCAAAATATTTTTTTATATGAGCATCCCTCTTTTGTCGTTAAGCTTCTTTAGCGCCATTATCATTGAAATATACCCCGATTTAAAGTTATATCAGAAACTATTAGATTTACTCGTGATTCGAATACTTTCATCATTCTTCGGCTTTGAAGCATATTTGAGAATACTTTAAGCATTAACCCCTGAAACAATGAAATTTGTTTTCCTATGGTAATTACTATAGAATTCCTTGAGAATGTAAATTTTGGCATACATTTTCAATAAATATTTGTACGTATGTATGCTTCGTGTATTTTCAGCAATATTAATTTCATTAAACGAAATTTATAAGCACAGTTTCTCGTGTGCTATTTTATTAATGAAGAATAGTTAAACAATAGCTGTAAGAAACCTTTAGCGTAAAAGACGCTTTTTAAAAATAAATACATTTGCCCATAGGTAATTTTAAGTTTAAAATTAACGAAAAATTTAAAAATTATTATAAAATGTAAATATGTTTGTAATGAGAAAAAGAGTTATGTAAAGTATTAATATTTTTTTATTATTTTCTGATTCCATTATGATATTAAAATGAATTCTTTTTTTCAATATTTCGTTGTAACGTTTGAGAAAAAATGTTTCAAAAATAATCAAACTAAGTATATATTTCAATAGCGATTTCTTTCAGAACACAGAGTCTGTCAATTTTAAAAATTTCCTCCTCAAAAGCAAAGTTTCTATAAAACACTTGGCGCAATTTTGCCAGATAGGCGGGTTTTTCTGGACGTCCGGGTCTTTCGATCCTGCAACAGGTTATGAGAATTTAAATCCGAAGTTTATGACAAAGATATTGAACCGATGTCGTTTTATATAGATCTCTCTACTCCAATGATTTCCCGTCGATGCACAGATTCACAGCAGCTTGGAGAGAATTCACTTTAGTGGTGTAAACTCTTTTTTAATCACTATATTATTTTTCTATGCTATTTGATTTGTATTAGTTGTTTGATCGATTCGCCACTTTCCAAGGGGTTGGGTACATTTTTTAAAGCTGTTGATCACATCAAGAATTGTTAAAAGGCAGGTTACTGTTTCAACTCCCGAGTTTTTTCTAACGCCATCAATAATTTCACTTTCACAAATCACTTACCAACGGTTGAGTTTTCGGAATTCTTAAATACAAGTTTCACAAAATATTGTTTAAATATATATCTCTGATATACTAAATTGTATAAATAAAATATATGATTATATAAATTGAACAAGGAAAAAACTCGTGTTTGAACCTCTGAAACCCAACTAACCTTTTAATAGTTTTGAATTTGAAAACAAAAATGGTCTGTTTAATTTTCAAATGTTGATGTTTTCCGTTTCTTTACTTTTTCGCTGCCAATTTTCGCATTCCTCTTCTTCCTGATTTCTAGCAGCTACTACTTAGCATTTCAGAAATAAACCTACTAAAGTTATAAGGCAGTGTGTGAGCTTCGATTGCCACTATGATAATTAATAATTTAAGGTTATTCAAATTGTATAACATTTTAGAACTTTTCGAAATAGTTTTTTCTCAATCAAAAACGATTATTTTGGTTGAAGAACTTTTAAAAACTACCTATTTACATAATTCTAATTACAAGTGTGTGCTTGTGTGTAGCTGTTAAATAAAAATATGTGTATACAGTATTTCATGTTTGTCTTAAAATGGTGGACTGTGATAGATGAATATGTACAGTTTAAATATAAATAAGTAAAAATAAAAAGTATTTTATTGATTTTAACAGACGAAAATGAACAAATAAAAGAAAAAAAAATATATATATATATAAATAAACAAAATCACGAAAAATATTACATATGTACTTTAAATGTATATTTAAAAATTAATGTTTAACGGTACTCATAAGTCTTAAAGAAAATAGAAAAGGAAGAGCATTAAGATTTCTGTGTGTATTAAATGTCTGTTCATATCTTGGTGTATGATATTATATGAAATAAATTATGATAACAGTAAATAACATGTATATCTACGTATGTGTGCGTCTAAGTGTATGTACAATTGACGGTAAAAAGAAAAATGTCAAAAAGCCACTTGCATTCTAATTAATTACTGTGTATTTGTCAATGTTGCAATTAAGAAATCGAATCGGATATGACAGCTGCATAAACAAAAACAAAATAAATGTATAAAATAATGAAAATGAAGTAAAAAGGCCAGTACTACAAATGTAGAAAAGAAATAAAGATTAGTAGCAATTCGCAGTAACATTTCTCTAATTGTATGTATTTACAAATTAATAACATTCATTATTATAAAAAATGTAATTTTAAAGTCATCTCGATGTGTATAAATGAATTAACGGAACTCCTCACATTTATTATACAAACGTAAGATTTAAAAAATGAAATAAACATAAATGTGCAAATTACCATTGATTGCAGTGTATTTGGAAAATTAAGTTTTAGTGTGATTAAGAAAGCAAAATAAATTATAAAGTAAATGAAGTTACAAAAATAATTAAAAATATATAAAAAATCAGAGTGGAAATAAAACGATTTCAAAATTCGAAATACGCTCTCTTTTTCATTGCATTTATTGAGTATTCTCTTTCAGCTGCCACTCCGCTCATACGCTCGCTGCTGCAACAGCAACTTCAGCATAAATAAATTAAACAAAAACAAGAATGTAATTATAAATTATTTAGCGACATCATTGTTCTGGCGCTTATGCCTTTTTGAACCACACGAACTCGTAATCTTTCAGCGTATTCTCTTTTGCTTGCACAGGCGCGTCCAATTTACGGAAACGCACACGCGGCTGGTAGCCGAATTCATTCGCGATATACTCAATGGTGCGTTCCACATTGTCATCGCCAATGGCGTAGAAGCTACCTTCCTTATTGCCACTATGCGAGCCGGTTTCCCGGTGACCATTGTAGTCCAGCAGATATTTGAAGCGGTACAAATCTCCCGCTTCGCCTAAAGCACTGTCAGATTTACTGCCAGCTGGACCGCCAACAAGGCCTGCAGCGCTGCCAGTTTTACTGCCAATCGAACTGCCGCCAAAACCTGCAGCACCACCAGCTTTACTGCCAGTTGAACCGCCACCAAAGCCGGCAGCGTTGCCAGCTTGGTTTCCAGGAGAACCGCCAGCAAAACCTGCAGCGCTGCCTGCTTTACCTCCAGGCACACCGCTGCCAAAACCAGCGGTACCACCTGCTTTAATGCCTGCAGCCCCTTTTGCTGCGCCGCTTCCACTATTTCCGCCAAAGTTATTGGCTCCACCAAAGCCGCTATTTCCACCATTAGCACCACCGATACCTGTACTTGCGCCGCCTGCGTTGCCTTTTCCGCCGCCAGTGCTGCCAGCATTGATCGCCGGAGCCGTAATTTGTGTGTTAGGGGTTGAAATACTACTGGTTGCACCCTTAACGCCGCCAGAGGGTTGATTGCTGGGAGCTTTGGGAGCTGCTGCGGTTGTAGAAATAGAAAATTTCAAGAATTTATAGCAAACAGAAATTACTGGTGTGTGCTCTTCACTATACTTACCGTTTGTACCGGTTTTACCGGGTGCTTGTGGTGCATTTGCGCCGGTGGTTGAGGTCTTCGCTTTTCCGGCATTTAAAGCGGTACCAGGTGGTGCTGTAAAAACAGCAATATTATAGTAACAATAATTCATCTAAAAAGTATTTTTGTAGCGAAAACGACGAAAATGCAACTCTGTGTATTGAAATATAAAGTTTGTTCTTGTGTACTCACTTGCTACGTTCGGCGCAATGACAGGGCTCAAATGGTTTGCGTTTGTGCTAAATGTTTCTAATGGTTTTGGCACTTTTATCTGAGCTTGTGTCGCGGGTGTTTTAGTATTTTGCGGAATTGCGACTGCCGAAGGAATTTTGGGTGCTTTGTTCTGTACAAAAGCCGGGTTCAAATGATGGCCGTTAGTGTTTAGTGTTTCTAACGGTTTGATTTGTGTTTGTGTCACGAGTGCTGAATTGTGTTGCGCAGGTTTTGAACCCTGTACTTTTTGTGTTGTTGTTAGTTGGGGTTTTCGTGTGATTGTGTGTGCATTGTCTGAAAGATTCAGGTGGTTAGTGTTTGTGCTAAGTCCTGCAATTGGCTTTCCGGCATTTATATTATTTGTTTGTGCCGTAAGTGGGGCAGCGGATTGTGAAGTTGGTGTTGTCTGTGCTTTGATTGTTGTTAGCTGAGGTTCCAGAAATCCAGTGTGTACTTTTTGTGTTGTTTGTTGTTGTCTATTCTTTTCTGATAATGCCAAATTAATAGCTGAGGTTATACCTGCAGTTACCCTAGGTACCACATTTGTGGTTGTTTGTTTCAATCTTGTTTCGACTAGTTGTACCTCTTGTATCACTTGCGGCAAAACTTGCGAAACAGTTTGCTTACCAATAAGAGGTGTCCCTTCTGGTGCAAGCGGCTTTGATAGGAGACTTATGTCATACTTTTTATCTTCAGGCTTTTGTGTTGTTTTTGGTGCGTTATTTTTAATAAAACAGCCGGAACAACCTTGTACACTGAAATTGTGTTTTTCGAAAGGTTTTGGTTTGGCGCGCTCTGTTGTCGTGCTAGGGGAAGGTGTAGTCGGCTTAGCCTTCGGCCGCACCACCATTTCGATTGTCTCTGTGAAAATAACACAAGTATATAGTTGTATTTCTAAAGATTGTTTGTGTACTTTAATCTTAAATACTCACTTGGATTCTCCTCATAGGGATAACTGCGCATAGCTAATATGCGAAATTTGCCCTCCTCATCAGTTGCATAGACTGTCACGTGATAAATGCCGTCGGCGGTTATGAAACCAAACTCTCCCATAACAATACCGCGCTCATCTAGTTGAATTTGATCATATTAAAGTTGGTGAAGCATTTAAAAATATGTATATTTGGGGTACTCACAACGTGTCATAAAGCATCGTAAAATCATAAAATCATAATTTTTTATACTAGTTTAAAAAATTTGTTGTTGGATTGCATACTAAAATAAGTTCACGCAAATACAACTCTGAACGCTATGTTTTCGGATCGTTATAACTTATAACTTTATGAGACTATGTGAAACCCCTAATTAAAATAAAATTAGGGTTGTGGCGGCTATTAGAATAAAGTCTACCTTTTTAAATTCCACTTTCGAATGCCAGCTTTTTTAGTTTCCAATAATGGTAATGGGCCAAAAGGCGAAAATTTTTTGCGTGAGAACTTGCGGAGAATACTAAAGGGTCTCAGAAATGTACTCAGTTGGATACAATCGGCGAAGATTTGAAGAGAATTTTTCTAGAGAAGGATGGATGGATTTAAACTAAGTTTGCTGCTTCTAGAGAAATATATGCTTTGAAAACCAAAGAAATGGAAAGTCTTATTGACTGCTTGACAGACAGATTGAAAGGCCTTTGGGATAACGACAACGTTGTGCGACGTTTGAAGCTCAAAGGTGAATTTGAATATTGGCAGTGTCATTGGGAGCAGAATCAAAAGTCAAAAGACAGCAAGTTATCGACTACTATTATAGTAGTGTTGCAGAACTGCGATGTAACCCTATATCTCATAATTCATAGTTTTATTCGCATATTCTGCACATCCTGTGACGAATGCGAGCTCTTAATGCTCTTTTTCGACACTTCGCCGCATGAAAACGTGACTGAGGACGCATATGCTTCAAGATAGATTGATCAGCATGGCCTTACATCGCACGCAAAATGACATTGAAGTCACTGCAGAAGAAGTTCTCGGAAGATTCTCAAAAGTTGGCCCACATCGTTTTGTTTTGTGAAATTTTTCTATTCAATAGACGAATTGATTACAGTATTATATATTGCAATAAAGTATGTCATCCGCACGTCTATGATTTATAATGTTTTTTTTTTTTAATTTAGTAGAATTTGATATTAGAAGGTCTATTAGAAATTTTTCCACCATATTAATATAAGAATCTTCATGTTTCAAGTAAATGTTTAATAACCAAATTAGGTTTAAACAAAATGTGTTTGATTTATTTCAAACGAAAGTCGTTAATAACATAATGCTAAATATTCAAATCAAATATGAATTGATATTTATTTTCAAGTTAAAAGAGAAGTAATAAATAATCTTATCAAATCTTTTCAAATATCCTCTATCAGATCTTCATAACCTATTGCAGCTTGAATGTTTACAAAAATGTCACACACCAAGGTACAAAGCAAATGGCATAGTTCTTCAATACGAGATTTTTGTACTACTTCCTTTTGCAATTTAGAAGTATGTCTATTATACCCAATATCAAAATACAGGAATGGAACTTGTTCAACAGCTACATGTTATCATATTTTTTATGTGTATATTATTATCGCATTATTTGCATTTATTATTTTTTGTTTTGTGTTCTGAGTATTTCGGTTCTGCAAAGTTTTGATGTTTCGCCTAATTAGCAATAGTCTGCTATTCATTGGAAATAAAGTGCTATTGTTCCTTGTTCAACTTGATTTTTGGACATGCGCAGATAGAAAGCCGTAGAAAACAGCGTCGATATTTATTACATAATAAGAGACTTTGTATGGATTGTGTTAAAAAGCACTTTCGCTGACAAATTTTGTGCATTTTGACTAGCGAATTCGGGTATCTAGTTTCTACTGTCGTGCATCAAGTTTATGCTGTTATACCAAACTATTTGCTTATGAAATTAACAATCAAAATTTTTTCTCTTATATCCAAATTACATATATACATACATGTGTATATCCAGAAGAGAACTTATCTTTAATACTACTTTTAGGTCCCGTCGGTGCTCACCATAACTTCAAAACTACAGCACCGATTGCTTTGCAACACTATTTCTATACAAAATTTTGGAGGTAATTGGAGAGTGTTTTTTAATTGGTTAATCTTTTTTATTTTATAGTAATCTTTTTGCAAAAAATCGCGTTTTCCCTTCAAAGTTCCCAAAGAGTAAAAAAATTTAAATCGAAACCCCTTTCTTCGACGTATTTTGAACAAAAACGATTATCTAACGATATAATATCGATTTCTTGATTTCAGATGATCCAGCACCGAGTTATGAGTGGCACTACAATTCAACTTTTTTCTGAGACGATCCAGATAATGGCTTCCATTGCCGTATTTTTTTTAAATATTTCTCCAAGAAAATTCAGCAGGATATTTTTCAAATTATGCATAATTAACGGATCATGACTGTTTCATAAAAAACCATTAATATGGGCGTTCCTTCACACGAATTAATCCTAGCTTTACTTTACGCCTACTTACCACAGAATACAATTTTAATTTCCATGTGGTTCATTTAGTTTTTAGCGTACAAATCAAGAACCAATCAATATATCCAGATAAAACTTTGTACAATTATTACCTATGGAATGTGTCTGAATGACTAAAAATTGTTCAAATCAAAGTATAACTATTCAAGCCCCAAAGAGGTTGGCTGACTTTTGCCGTAAATGTCGGCCAATATGTGAATTATCTTAATGTTAATAAAAGGTAGAAATGTCCAAAATAGATAACATCGAATCAACACTACATTTATATCCCTTATACCTATTAAACTAGACTTTCAATCTTCCGGGTGGCCTTATACCGTATATATGTATGTATTGTCAATTCCGATCTTCCTTGTTGACGTTTTGCATATTAACTCAATATACAAGTATTAAAATACAGTTATTAAACTACCAAATAAAAGTACCAAATTTGATTACAATTCGATCCGAATTCGATTTACTCGAATAATTAATATTGAATTATTAATACGGACGGAGACGTAAAAATGAAAAAAATATGAAAAAGGGTCGTCTTTCTTTTTGA
The DNA here is from genome assembly GCF_016617805.1 of Bactrocera tryoni. Classification (NCBI taxonomy): domain Eukaryota; kingdom Metazoa; phylum Arthropoda; class Insecta; order Diptera; family Tephritidae; genus Bactrocera; species Bactrocera tryoni. The sequence goes on from NC_052503.1 coordinate 1,117,257, forward strand.
ATATATCTCATTAGAATTCAGAGGTAAACGACATTAAGATATTTGTTGCAATAACCGCTTTGTCTTCTGTTCTGAAACTAATAGCGTAATTATTAATTTGAATGTCTTTTTTAAAAATCTGTAAAGGCCGACAATATAAATTGGGCAATCGCTCTCTATATGACATATCAATTACTTAAAGGGCTTTGATAAAAAGCGTTTCCTTTATTGTTGAACCATAAACATTTCAATTTCATTAAAGTAAAATACTTGTAATATTTTTTTGTCGCACTGTTATGGCGCAGATAATCCAATTGTAGCGATTTCGTCAGCTGCTAATTTTAGATGTCAATATCTTTGAAAAAAATAAACACCGCAAACACCTGTTTCGATATAATGCAGTTACGCTTCTGATCGCATGTCCAGATTTTAGATTATTTTCTACTTGATATTCACAAATTTCACCAGCCAAAATGTCAACACCTCAAGATGATGGTGTGTTATCTAGCATTCTGCGTCTTGCTAATTGAATTCCCAATAATTGCGGCGTATGCCTGAAAGATCTATAACAATAACTGGTTTCGGAAATAATACAAAAACCAATTTATAGCGATACAATTTCATTTATGAGCGGCGCATTCGCAAATCCATATTTACTTTCCTCATACGCCATAAAAGGCTGTCTACTATTGATTTAATTAAAGAAAACGCGATGAGTTGTGCGTGAGCTAAATTTATTTGTATTATCTTTATTATTTAAAATTAAAATTTAATTCAAACTAGACATGCATAATTTTTTTTAATAAACGAATTAAAATGAGAAAAGATTAACCTTGTTTGCACTTAATTATTTGACACTAAATAATAAATTACGTCGAGAATTCAATTGTTCACAAATCTGCTACTTAGTGTCAATTGACAGTTCTTTAGCACAGCGAACGTCTTTCAAGCGCCAGTAATAATAAAATTTATCAATCAATCGGCAATTAAAAGGTGATTTATTGACACTCTCAAATTAGCCAAGTCAGTTTCATTACCGCCCAATTTGTCTATGGACGCCAAGTGTTGGAATGCTTACTGGTTTTTGCCGATTTTTGTGTGGAACGAAATGGTTTTATGCAAATTTCAATTCTAATCTGGGCATGAATTATTCGAAAAGCCAAATAAGTACGCAATTTGTTCATGTTTTTGTATAGCTTGTCGTTTGATTGTTTAATTGACAAATTTTGCAAAAGACAATAGCACACAAGTTGTAAATTTCATTCTTAAATAGAAAACATCTGCACAAAAAAGAGCATACAAATGATTTCAAAAATTTGTTAGACGAATTTGTCGGGTCTTCTTGACAAAATCCAAGAAGGGTAAAAGAGAGTTACATATACTTAAAAGGTAATCAATCTAGGTTGTTAAGTGCGCGTAAGTGATTTTCTTGAAACTGTGTTTTCACGGTCGGTTGTCAAGATTTTTTAAAGCCACTCAACCAATCTTATTGAAATACAAGTCACCGAGATATAATTTAGCAGGTATTGAATGAATAAATTTTTAATTACAACTATTTAAAAGGAAAGTCGAGAAATTTTCACCAAACTTTTGTAAAAACGCCTGCCAAAAAAAATGTTCACTGTTTTTCCTTCAACCAATTCTTACATATATTTGACAAAATCTTTGTAAAATACGTGTATTTGCAATAATACAAGTTTTGAATAAAACATTTCATTTTATATTTGAAAAAAAAAAAAAAAAATTATTGAAAATAGTAACCCCATGTAATCCATTAATGCAACTGCAGGAAGTTTTAGAAATGATCATTAAAATCTGCAGGCTTTAAATTTTTTCTATATAAAAAAAGTGATGCCGAAGAGTAACCTAGTAGCCTCCATTTTGCATCAAAATATCTATACAAAAAGTATTTTATACACTCAAATACATGTTTAAAGCGACATGAAAGAAATAAAATGCTTCTTCTTTCCATACTCTCAGAAAGAAGTAGCAACTTTAGGCGTTTTAAGCTCTCTAGATTGGCCCCTTATTTCTATGTACTATTACAATTTTTATTACAATAAGGTAAGCTGCCAACAGATGTTTAATATTAGCTTAACTATTGTCCAATTGAAATATTAAAGAAAGAAGTTTTTGAAGTTATATTAGTTCTATTTACAACTAATTGCTCTTCATATAAATTTGGTTTGTTTTGAAAGCAACCACTATGGTTTAAGTTATTGTATTTTCAAAAACTTTCAATACACAATTTTTTAATCCAAAAGTTTTCTTGAAAATTCTACTGAACGAGCTTAAAAATATGGCAGAGACTCCTAAAATATACAGTCAAACCTGGATAAGCGTGAGTTCAAGGGAGCACAATCTCATTTTAGCTTATAGAGGTTTCTCACTAGCCCAAACTTCTCGCTAATGCAGTTACATGGGTAGCGTTTCTCTATCACAGAGGTACGCAGTAATAACAAGCCACAGCAAGTACGAATGTAGTAAATGTGTAATATGTTAAAATTATGTGCTTAATATGCACAACATTTATTATGTACATTTTTATACTCTCGCAACAATGTTGCTAAGGAGAGTATTATAGTTTTGTTCACATAACGGTTGTTTGTAAGTCCTAAAACTAAAAGAGTCAGATATAGGGTTATATATACCAAAATGATCAGGGTGACGAGTAGAGTCGAAATCCGGATGTCTGTCTGTCCGTCCGTCCGTCTGTCCGTCCGTCCGTCCGTCCGTGCAAGCTGTAACTTGAGTAAAAATTGAGATATCATGATGAAACTTGGTACACGTATTTCTTGGTTCCATAAGAAGGTTAAGTTCGAAGATGGGCAAAATCGGCCCACTGCCACGCCCACAAAATGGCGGAAACCGAAAACCTATAAAGTGTCATAATTAAGCCACAAATAAAGATATTAAAGTGAAATTTGGCACAAAGGATCGCATTAAGGAGGGGCATATTTGGACGCAATTTTTTTGGAAAAGTGGGCGTGGCCTCGCCCCCTACTAAGTTTGTTGTACATATCTCGGAAACTACTATAGCTATCTCAACCAAACTCTACAGAGTCGTTTTTTTCAGGCATTTCCATATACAGTTCAAAAATGGAAGAAATCGGATAATAACCACGCCCACCTCCCATACAAAAGTTATGTTGAATCACTAAAAGTGCGTTAACCGACTAACAAAAAACGTCAGAAACACTAAATTTTACGGAAGAAATTGCAGAAGGAAGCTACACCCTGGCTTTTTTTTTAAATTGAAATGGGCGTGGCCTCGCCCACTTATGGACCAAAAACCATATCTCAGGAACTACTCGACCGATTTCAATGAAATTCGGTATATAATATTTTCTTAACACCCTGATGACATGTACGAAATATGGGTGAAATCGGTTTACAACCACGCCTTCTTCCAATATAACGCTATTTTGAATTCCATCTGATGCCTTTTCTGTATAATATATATGTACATTAGGAACCAATGATGATAGCGGTATAAAACTTTACAAAAATACGATATTTGAAAAATATGTAAATGACGTATAATGAAATCTCGATTATCACTTTATCATGCGAGAGTATAAAATGTTCGGTGACACCCGAACTTTGCCCTTCCTTACTTGTTTAATAGTGTGTATATGTTTTATGTATCTATGTATTTTATTGGAGCTATAGTTCTTCCTAAAAAATATACATAAATAAATAAAGCTCGACTGTCGCTCGTAGAGGTGTAGATAAGTTGCAGTCTCAATTAAGGACGTCCATGAGAGAAAAATGACTCTCTCTTGCAGTGGTTTCTGTTTCTCGCTAATAGAGGTTTTGTTAGGTTAAAATGACTGGTCCTGACTATTACTCTCACTTATAGAGTTTTCTCACTTATCCAGTTCTCACTTACCCAGGTTTGACTGTATACATATGTATATCTTTTTATGTACATCAAATTAAGCTTTTAAGAAACATTGATATCAATAAATATTTATCTGAGAAAATATGTATAAGTTTGTTAATATTACGCTATTATGTAGAAGATGTATTTCTGGATTATATTTTCTTTTTATATTCCTCATAAAGCCAATTTTGTAAATTTTTGTTAAGAAATCTTCAAGTCGAACTACTTTAACACCTTTAAAAAAAAATAGCAATTAATTGTAAGAGAATTCTCATTACAGTGTTACAGGGCAATGCTTCCTTTAAGTACAATAGCAACCTTAGCAGATTTTTTTATGGGGATAAATCTCATTGCGTTGAAACTAAAATCTATAACATGAATATTTTCATCTTTCGTTAACACCAATACGTGTAACTTAAAAACATGTATCTATTATGTAAAATAAAGAAAATTATGAATATGCATAAAAACACAAAACTTGGAAATTTCTGTGTCCTTTTTGGTAAGATCAGCTCTTCGTCTTATAAATAACCGGTAATCATTTCAAAATTTGCATTTAGTTTTTTATCGTACCAGTTTTTTATGGCGTTATTTCTTCGGTTTGTTTGCTCGTTCTTTGTAGTTCAAAATGTTGTATAAGGCTTTCGAAATGCTATAAAATTTCATGCCATAAATTACACCAACCTCCATGTTGCATAATGCCATTTCTAAATATTCTACACATTTTACTGACCTTTCAGCACTATTCTGAGCATAATGAGGCAATTAGTGTGCGCTCATACACGTACGTACACGTTTTTGACACCCACACACAGGCATAAGCAACCAACGAGATTGACTAACTGGTGTCTTTATAATGTTTTCAAGCTGACATCTCTGTGAATTATTGTTTGTCGTTTAAGCTTAGCGGTGTCGACTATACTTAGCCATAAGAAGATTGATGCTTTTCAAATGCACACATGCGAACGTATGTCGTTGTTTGTTGGTTTACTGCTGCAACAATTGTTGATTGCTGCATCGACAGACACAATGATGAGTTGCTAAATACTCGACCGCGTCGGTATCGAAAGGTTATCTAACTGCAAAAGTGCAAGTGCACGAATCCATACATATGTATATAGAATATATATAATATATGCGTGGCTATCTATTATACGAGTATTTTCATATAATGCATGTTTTTAAGAGTAACATGAATATAAGCGCAAACAGCTCACCGAGGTAATATTCCAAAATCATAAAGTTTTACACAATCAGCACTTTTATTAGTGGCATTTTACTAGCTAATTCGTAGTCACGGGCGTGCACATACAGACATACAAGTATACTTATATACTTACTGGAATGCATAAATATATGTAGTCAAGAGAGCTTACTTTAGCATCTAGAAATGATTTAAGCCATCATTTCAATATGACTTTGTGTTTATTTATATTGCTTAGTTATCTTTGTAACATTCAATCTATTGAAGTAAGATAAATATGTGACTAGCTGTAATTTTTATTTACACTTTTGTTGTAAAGAAGACATATAATATTTGTTCTTAGTCAGGACTGAACTTCGAAAGCATGTCGATGTGAGTTTACTCAGCGAAAAGCTAAAACAGCCGTGGGGAGAAAATACGAAAGAAATTTCCTTTGGAACAGGAGTCGTAAGCTTGTGCATTGGAAAATTCTAACTAAAAAACTTCTAGAATAGGGTGATTTAACTGTATAGCGTCTAAATCTGCTCAGGCCATTTATTTCTGGACCTGTGGGAAGTGTGAATAGTATTATCACTAAGTCGTTGATGATACCTACCTTGTCTTAATAAAAGACTTCTTTCGAATAACTGAAGACCCTCAAAAGAAGAGAACACCATAACTATGGTTGCACGGAAGCTAATACTTTTAACAACTGCTTTTTTTATGGGGATTATAGCATTATGTTTGGCAATAATCTATACCAAATTTCGTAAAGATATATTGTCAAATCAAAAACTTTTCCATACAATTATTTAATTTTGATCGATCAGTTTGTAAGCCAGCAGTACATTATAGTGGTTCTATATCGGCGTGTTCAGTAGGGTCTCCGAAGTTTCCCTCTTGTTTCCACAAACTCCATGACAAACTTAATATACCTTGTTCAGGGTATAAAAAATATAGAAGAACCGATTGCTCTAATTAACTCCAACTTTTGAATGTTCTTTTAAATGGTGTTTACTGTATGTATGTTAACAGTTAATATTATTATCTACATTGAAACTGTAAATTATGTCCAAAAAAAAAGTATCATACTTGAGGTTTGACTACTACTTTGAAAATTTTTAAGCAACTGAACTTTCTATCGCCTAGTTAACTACCACCAAAAAGTAGTAAACGAAGTAGAACACATTGCAACAACAAAACAATAGCGGCGCCACATCTTTAGCATGCCACCATTGTAATACGCACCTTTTTTCTCGTGACGATGCTGCTGCTTCTCGATTGTGAAACCAAACTCGTAAGGTCGTTGAGTTGAGGCAGCCTCTGTGCTGGGTAAGTAACCAAGCAGTACCGTTAACTTTAAGCAAAATAAAAATAAACATATTTAGTGCCAAAAAGTGCCAAAACTCGATGGGTGAAGAAACAACTTACGACCACCGCGCCAAGCAATGTCGACACTAAAGGCAACTGCATTTTTTCGGCTCGTCAATATTGATGAGCAGACAAGTGAACTATTGCGTAACGGTAATTATGTACGCACAAGTTAATTTATTTCTCTTATTTCAATATTGCAAGCAATAATTTAGCTTTTCTTACAACCTATTTATTTTTTTGCACACAAACTCAAATTATTTATTAAGATTTTGGCACACTTTAAGGTTAGGTACACTTGTTTAATTATTATGAATTAAATTTTTGTTGTGATTTTCTATATTTTTTGTGGACACGCACTGCACTGCACTCAGCCGACAATAGCACTTTGCTGCACTTCGTTCTACGCCTGCGCGTTCGTAACTATTGGCGCGTTCAATTGGGTGCTCGGTTTTGAATATTGTGTGTGAAGACGTTTTTAGCGAGTTTAGCAATAGCTGCGCGCCTGCCTGTCTGTACGCTTACTTAGAGCAACGTGTCTGGCCGCCGTTTTGAAACACACCTCGTTGTGTTCTGAGCGAAATTGACAAAGTTAATAATATTAAATAAATATTATAAAACATTAGAACAGCACAAACGAATGCGCAGCCGCAGACGCAACTTTATGATCTTCACTTGCCCTGGTGTTGGTGTTGGTGCTGATGCTGTTGCTTCCTTTCTTGCTTTGCTATAACCACCAACACACACAGGGATAGTAATGCTAGTAGACTTTACTTTACGCCTACTACATGGCGTGTGTGTATATGTAGATGTCACCTGCTCACATAGAACGCCAGCGACAGCGGCACTTTTACTCGCGCTGGCGGTGTTGGGTGGTTGCGCTCACAGACACAATGCAAAAACAACGTGCATGAGAACCTGTCATCTATTGTGAATGCGTCGCACGTGCCAAACGAAGCAATTCATTGAATTACTGTAAGCTCTCGGTGAGCATTTATATGTATGTGTTTGTGTGTGGCTACGTTTGTGAAGCTGCTTACTCAAAAGTCTGTGTTATCTTTTATCAGCATTTTTTAGCTTAGTGGTGCGAAGGTAAAACGTGCTTGTTTGCGGAACCGCAATTTGTTGTGCGCTTTTGAAAGCAAAAACAAAATAAATAATTAAAAAATTTAAATTGTTTGGCTTAGCAAACGTCTTAGTTCTCGCATTGTTAGTGTAAATTCATTATTTTATTGTAATGAATCATCTCGTCATATCTTGCGCCTTATGGGTGCTATCGGATGTGAACACAACCTTTTCGGTATTCTTGTTCGATGTAGGGAGAAGTGATTTTATTCGTCTCAAAACGTCAGTTATTTTTCTAATATATCACGAGATTTTTTAATTTTCTATTTTCTAAGTAATTTTTGTTTTATCTTAAGGGTCTCGAATTGTTCATATGATTTTCCCATGCGAGTTGTCCATTCACCTCTGACAGCAAACATAAAAGTAAGTCTAGCAAGGGTGCTCCTTATGGATCGAATGCAAATTATTTGTTTCTTTCTCTATAAGTCCGATATTCCGTAATTATTTCTTGCTCTTAAATATTCTGCCTGGGAAACATCCCTTTCATCGATTTAAATCGCCGAAAAGATAATTTGTGGTACTTAGTGGTACCAGTGTCTTGGCTTTTGAATTGATAAATATTGACAAGTTTGATTTGCAGCAGACGGAGAGGATAATAAAGATTTTTAGGTGTTGAAAAACTGAAAAGGCTTCAACCTCAATATTGCAAAGGATGGACAAAGAAGGATAAAGTGCTTAGTTGTTTCCACCTCAGTTTCCTTCATTAAACTTTGACAGTTAGCTTCCGACAAAATTTTAGTAAAGTAGTAAACCACTGCGGCAAGATGAATCCTATTGAATAGGAGTCTATACTTGAGAGAGAGCTCCTTACAGATATGGAGCACCGTAACGCTAAATGACTTTCGGTTTTCACGGCCTTAGGCTCCTACGGATTTTTCGATAATGCTCTCGTCAAATTGAATTTTGAATAAAAATGAATAAATGTGATTTTACAACAACAGCAATCAAATTACAGCAGCTAATATAATAATGTATTAGGCAAACATGAGAAAATAATTTTAAATAGCTGCAACATATGCTTAGCTCCTGTTGATTTTCCTCAAAAGAAGACACAATATATTGTGAAATCTGAAAGTCTGAGAACCAAAAGGCAAAAAGTGAGAATGGCATGTTTTTTATTTTGCTTTTTAATGTAAATACATGCATAAAACCTGCTTTTAAGATATGTTTTTGATAAACAATTAAGCTTTATTCTTCATTCAATTCAAACCATTTGCTGTAACAGTAAACTCTTTTCATATGAATAAGTCATTAGTTCTGATCAGACGTACTAAATGGCAACTATCTTTTACACTTAAAAATCATGAGAAAAATAGTTCTTATTCTTTCTCCTCTTCTTTTAATGCCGTCTGCTCATTCCCATATAAAGACTATAGAACATTGCAATATTGCCATTAAATTACAAAGCACACCACATAAATCTTTAGAATGTAAATAGTAAATTGGCGCCAAAGACAGATGTTGCAGATAATATGTTGTTGCGCAAGCGAAGTTGCCACATTGGTCATACTTTACAAGTAAATACCGGCGACTTGGTTCTACCTTAATTGGAAGTACAATCGGTACTCATACAATTATGCAAGTGGCTATTATAATTTGATTTTATAAATATATTTATTGTATATAAGCAATATTTTATATGTATCTATATAAATAATGTAAATTGTTATGTTAATTAATACATCCGCATTTTAAATGCATCATTGTAAAGAAATAATAAAATAATTTATAAGAAAAAGTAAAATACACTATCTACCACTATAGCATGCTGGACATGCTAGTATTTGAACTTACTTGAAAACGAAAGCATCGAATCAAAGACCTCTTCTGTACTAATTCATATGCAGAAACCATATTACTAGACTCTCAGTAGACAACTCGCTAAATATCATCAGGAACACAATTTCCCTAAGCTACTTCAAGGGTTGGACCCTTGGAACTCTGGATGAACCCCTCAGGCCTTGGAACACTAGCAACACATATGCCCCACAAAGGTATTTTGGGGTAGTGTTGCTAGTGGAGAGACAAAAAGCTCCTACTACATATTAGGCTTTTTAGTAATATTGAAGAAGTCATCACAGGCCACGTATTCATAAGATCTTACTTTCGAAAATTCTTAAAGTAGATTCGGCGACAACAAAGCATGTCTTTGCGAATGACCCGCCTAAACCCGGCCGAAGGGAATATCTTCCACGTCTCTCAATGCTTCGACTTAAGAGACATCAGGTATTTTAGTAAATTCACTTCGATAACGTTTATTTTTTTGTTTTTTATTAAGTTTAGAACACTTTTGGAGTTACCTATCAGTGCCCCTCTTTCAGTTTATTAAGATTCTATATTGATTATAAGTTTATAAGAAACTAGATATCGAAAAGACGAGGAAAACAACCGGTACCATTAATTTAATAGTGACCTAGTTTCCAACAATCTTTAAGTCAAACCGAAATTTCAACAGTAGAGAGAGACTAGTTTTGAACTCAAGCCAGATATTCGGCCTTCAGCCATTACCTGCGCAATTGCAACCGTTCTAAATGATTATTTGTTGTATTTCCTATGCAATTGTCTACAATAGTTTTGTCTGTGGAAATCCGCTAAGACTGGTGCACCTGTACTTTGGCAATTTATTTAAATAATTTCATTTAGCAGATTCTTTTCTGTACAAATGTTATTGCAGCATTTTGTGTTCACCTAAAAAGCAACCTGTCTTACAAGGCTACAAATGGCTTAAACACTGTCCTCACAACGGCTTAAAGGAAATTATTTTGTAATAGACTTTTAATCGCACTGCCCATCAACGAAGCAACAGCTAACTGCATTTAAAGCCGGATTGCCATTTTGCCACACCAACATACATACATACACAGCAGCCACATTTAAGTGCCATAAAATCAACGGCTTCAAAACTTCTGCTAAATGTTGTCGATATTAACATTGATTACTTTTTATTTGGTCAATGGCATTGGCGGTGTTGCTTGCGACTGACGATGCCCAAAATGCATTAACTGCATTATTCTCTTATGTCCGTCTATGAATATTTCATACGATTATGCACATTTAGCGAGTATCCATCGATTTAGCTGCGATATTATTTATTCTTTATTTTCTGTTTTGACTAACCCAACCGTGTCTTCAATTTACTTATGAATTAAAATATTTTGCTTGGATATATTACTGGGAGGTCGTGTCGATAATTGATATCGTAGCTAAATGACAATTATTGGCACATATAAGTAGATGTTAACAGACTGGTAAGTTAACATACTATAAATATAAATACACGAATTTGTCGATAATTTAATGGCAAAAAACACTTTTAGTAACACAAATAAGATACCCCAAGCTACTTAATTTTAGTTCGTCTTCAATATCACAAGGGTGTAACAAGAAAGATTTTTATGATGTCGATATAATATTAAATTTATACAGGGTTTTCCAATAAGAGTGATATTATTTCTTTTCAAAAACAGAAAATAGCATAATTGGAAATTCAAACGTTTTTTATTTGATACAATTTGAGTACAGTTTTCGACCACCTTTTCTACTAAATCAGATTGTATGCCATGAATAGCACATTCAATATTGACTTCTAAACCTTGAAGAGAGTCTAGTTTATTGCTAAACACCTAAATAACTCCACAAGAAGTAGTCAAACCGTATTAAATCAGAATTTCTTAGAGACCATTCAATGTCACAATTTCTTGAAATAAGCGAATCGCCAAACTTTTCTCGCAATAATGCGGTTATTGCACGTGCTGTGTGGCACGTTGTTCCTTCGTTTATCTTTCCATGATGAACTTATGAACATTACTGAATACAATAAAATATTACAGATCATGACATATTAAAAATCTTTACACTATCAAAAAAGACCAATGATTCCAAGTGGAATAGTCCCCCTTGTGCCAGCGCTTCTTCCAATCATCGAAACATTTCTGAAACTCGATTTTTGTGATAGCCTTTAGATCTTTCAGCGATTTTCATGAAACTTGTAAACCGACGGCCTCTTAAGATTCATATTGAATTTCTGGCTCTCATCTTTTACTTGTCAAGAATTTGTATGTAAAAAATGTTTTTGTATTAAAGTTTTTATATAAAATAGAGGCTTATTGATCTGAATTCTGAATCGTCTTTTTCAAGAGGACCTCGACTGGCAATTGGAACTACTGCGATCTGAAATATAATAAAAATATGATATTGTATATTTAAGGCTTGCTATTCATATACATACATACGTATGTTTTAATGTAATGCATCAAACTATTTATTAAAAGAAGTTGCAATAATAACCAAAAATCGAATTACACACAAGATAATGCTACTGACTACATTACAAACCTCAAGTGGATATGGGTAGTTTCCGAGTACGGTCGGAGCCCGATTTGAATAACCCGTTTTGAGAATCACGTGCTGCGACTGAAGTTGCCTGACCCGAAAGCTTTAACATTATAGCGGATTGGACAAGGAATTTTTTTGTAAAGGGACAGTAAAGATTACTTCATTGCCAAAAAAATTAACACATACACATATAAATTGGATGTATCTATGCAACGGGTATCCATTGAATATACTTGTAGTTAACATCCTCACCGTGTATGCGGGCTTAAGACGATTGAGTAACGATCCTCCGTTATTATATACCCCTTAAAAGCAACTATTCCGATCAAAATCATTCGGCATTAGCGCAAGTCGAGAATTGGAATGGTTATTTCGATTAACTGTTCTTTAAAAGTACAAGACTTCTTGTAATGGCGTTATATTTATATTTTTGGCCGCAGAACGAGCCATATAAGCTACGGGCCCAAATATGTTAGTCCCCGAGTTATCCCTCTATAAACTCTTAATTTCAAGGAAGAGCGTTTATTCATAGTTTAGTAAAAAATAGACACATCTGATTACATTTTCACATACATCATTCCTCCGCTAATTCACGAACCTTCACAACAGACGCTTCTGGTATTGCTCATTTTGTACTTCCTAATTCCAAGTGACGAGTCATTTTTGATAACATCAATATTTAGACATCATGACACCAACAACCGAAGCCATATCTCAAAATCACTTGCCCAATTACACTAATCCACGCAATATCGCAATAGACATACGAGTACTTAGCATTTGCGCATGCACAAAACAAGAATGCAGGAAATTCATTGAAAGAAACACGATTTGTCAAAAATGTTGTTTTCCTCCACGAATCTCTCACGACTCGTAAGTATACTCAAAGTTTGATGAGAGAAGTAAAGAAAAAACTTCACATGTGTGTAATTTTGCATTACTTTGCTAGTTACAAGCAAAAACTTATGAATGTGTGTGTGCGCAGATGCAGATACGAGCATGTTTGTATGTATGTATAGGTGTGAGGTAGTGATGAGCATATTTGTTTTCATATCAGCGAATAAGTTGATTTATGCAAAGCAAAATGCTGCCAGAGCGATTAACCAAACATTGTCGTTTGTCAATCGAACAGCAGAACGAGATGAGCCGGTGCGAAATCAAGTGGCAAGCTAAGCCAATGTGTCAATGGGCAAACATAAGCGAGCCGGATGCGCAAATAATTATAAAGTATAATATGTGAGAAGCACAAGTTTATGGTCATATGTGAGCGCATATGTGCTTCTCTTTTCATAGATGTATACTTAAACACATACGTGTATCTACATAGTGATAGCTGCAACAGGCAAGCAAAAAAAAATGTTGTGTAATAATTATGATGTAAACACTTTGCAGCTTTGCATATTAATTAAAAAGCTTGTGTTTAATTTAATGGCGACACATTGCCAGAAATAGAATATATTTTTTTTGATAATGGTAAACACTTTGAAATACCACAATTATGAAGAATCCCAGCTGTGATGAGGTAATGTCATATTTATTTTTCCCTTTTCGACCTGGCAATTTTCCAATACTGGTCCTGATGTTGCTGACAGTGCGCACAAGGTTAATAGAGGACTGTCTGACCTCTTTAGCAATAGCATCAAGTCACTTCGTTATCATCGCTAGAAACTTAATGAACTCGCACGAAAGGGCACTTAGGCTAATCTTATCCGGCTGAGAATCAGTCTCCGCTAGTAGATCTGTTGAGCATGTGTGAGTCGGTAAGGTTTAAGATTTTGAAGATTGCAAATTATCAAAGTTGTATGGAAGAAGGGGAGGTGGAAACATCAAAAGCACTTTTCTTCCACTGTCCATTTGAGAGCATGTCGGTAGTCATACCTTCTGCAAACCAAGTAAGATGGCTGAAATTAAATTATGTGACATAATGTAACTTTCCGACTACTTGCCAACCAGTCCACTTGGTTACAACCTCATTTAAATCTGCGGTTGAATGCATTTCATTGGCATTTTGAATTATCGCTGTTGCAATGACCTCGCAAAACAATTGCTTGTTCTTAACGTTCCGATCAAAATGCGATAACAATTGATTCGTCTCTGATTAATGTCGCTGTTTTGTATATAATTATGTATGTATGTTCGTATGCTAATTTAACAATGCTGTCAAGATGCAAAAACAACTGCAAGGAGATGTGTGCTTAAGTTTATGCTTATATCTAAATTATAGATATATTTTATTTTATTACTTAGTTATTACATAATAATAACAATACTTTTTAGCGATGCTTCTGCTACTCGATGTTATGAATGTAATCAGATATATTTTTCTCTGTCGTTTGCCGCAGGGCAACTGTAGTTGACTTTAATGTCATTGCAGCGCTTAAAATCCACGCGGTTGCAATTACCTTACAACTTTATCAAGCATAAATCCGTTATTCAAATGCATGTGCCACAGCATAAATATTTCCTGGTGTCAGTTTTCAAATGTTGACAGCTTGGGAAATGCAAATTAATAATAAATCTAACTGTAATTTAATAAGTGTTGTTGATGCAGATAATTGCTATTGATTGATGAGTACACTAATTTAACGTCGCTGTTGCCGTATACTGGTGAATATGTTTAAAATAAAAAATGTGCATAATAAGAATGCATACAACGGCAACGGCACTGTTTATAATCTTTTTCGGCTTCCTTGCTCTTTGATACTATTTGCAGATTTCTTTACATTTTATTTAAAGCCCCAGTTGAGTTTATAAATAAAAATTTTTTGGCTTTAAAGACCTAAGTCTAGTAATATATACATCCGCATAATAACGCTTCTATTAATATCAAAAACGAGAGCACTTATTTCTGTTATACTAAAAATACAGTATTATATCTGTATACGGTTTTTTGTATGAGACCTTTGAGCTTCAAAACTAAGTATTTGGAAAATTGTTTACATTTGTACCAAATAATACTTAGGTCTTAAGATGAAATTGTTAATCGCTATCTTTATTTTAAAATCTAAAATCTGTGTTCAATGGTATAAATACAATGGCTGTTCCTAAGAAGAGAAGATAAAGAGATATTGTGACTGCAAAGTACCCGGAAATTGTAATTTAACGTAAACTATTTCATTATTCATGAATTCCCACCAAATGTAATTCACTTATGCCAACGATTTTTCCAGTTCTCGAAACACTTTTCATAAGCACTTTTTGAATGGCCTTCAGCTCTTTCCGCGAATTTTGTGTATGGTATTCAGTGCATTTGTGGCTTTAAATTTAGTCGCAATCGTGGCTCAATGCAAAACAAAATCACTTTTATCGGGACGAGTGGACATTTTCATTAGTTGAAGAAGTCGAATGTCGTCTAGAACGAGACATGTCTTCAACGATCTCTCGACGGTCTTCGAAGGTTTTGTGCTATTCGTAGGCTTGTGTTTCTGATAAAACTGAGCCCTTAAGTCTTTTCGAACATTCGAAACGATTGCGCACACGAAATTTGGTTAGAAATACAAAATTTGAGAGAAATTCTTTGTTCGATATTTCACTCCATTCTAAAAATCACAATGCCCTACTGAGGTGTACCGACTTAAGCAGCTGCTGTAAACAAACTGGCTGACAGATCGCACTAATATTTGGCATACTAATTAAGGAAAGCCCTACCGGGCTTAGGAAAACATTTTTTTGAAATATCGTTTAGCCGGGGAATTTAATTACAATTTACGGGTGGTTTTTTGTCACAAGTATGAAGAAGACGGAAGAAGACTAGAAGAATTTATATACACATTTTTGGTTATTTTGGGATCCTTAAATTATAATTTAATCAAAAAATTGGTTTTCCGCCCTAGATTTGGTTTCTAGAAACAGTATATATCAAGCCAAGGTACGATGGTACTCGGAGTATATGGAAAGAATTCATAATAAAGTTATGCCTGCTTTTAAGGTATTACGGACCTAAACACTTAAAATAAAAGTTAAGTTAAGTTAGAAAAATGTTAAGCTAATAATATGAGCTTAACATTTTTCTAATTTACATTTTTTATTTTGTTGAAAATTAAAAACTTTCTCCAGTAATTACCGTTGATCAATTAAGAAAAAAATAAAATTAAATTGCGTTTGATAGGTCTGGTCTTTCTTTCGTTGTCTACTTTACTCCATTCGTATATAAATACTTCTTGACAACAATTAAATCCCTATACGAATTCTATTTAGTTTGTTAGTATAAAATAAGTATTTTTTTAAGTGTATATTTCACTAATCACAGCTTCAAGCTTTATAATGCCTAAATGTATACTATGATTCTACAGCTCCTGCTGTACAGTGAAACTTTTTGAAATCGTCACCCATGTATATGCCGCAAAGCTGTTTTCAGTTGTCTAAATTTGATTTCTATAGGCATAAAGCTGTTTTTATTTATGTAGTTGTATTAATTTCAAAGTTGATTGCGTAAATTTCACTATGATTTAATATACATACATACATATGTATGTATGTAAGTAGGTATAATCATATTTGATTTAAGTAAATATTAGAAATAAACCTCAAATTATAACTGTTTAGCTGAAATATTCTCGTTGTTGATAAGCATTTTTTTTCAAGACTTGGTACATATGAATAACAAAAAGCATGGAATAGACTATGCAAATAATTGTGCAATATGTACTAGTTAGACGAAGCTGGTTGAGCCATATACTCGGTATGAAGTCAACCAAAAGTTTGCAAATTCTTATATTGAGTATGTGCTAACCAGAGGAAGAAATCAATCGATTTCCTCTCATTTCGAATACCAGCTTAAGAATTTCTATACTTATTATTATGACTCGCCTGTTATTCCACATCTTTATATCAAGTTGGAATTGGCAGAGTTCTTGCTGAGGTATGAATGTCATATAAAAGTGAGCGCACCACAGTTGGTGACAATTTTTTATATGGGTTCTTATATAAGATTAGAATAGTTTTTGCACTTAACGGTTATTTGAATCACTTAAAACTAATCGAAATAGATATACGGTATTTATATAAATGATCAGGATGACGAGACGAGTAGAAATTCGAGTGACTGTCTGCAGTCCGACACGGCGATGACTTTAGTAAAAATTGAGATATAGCGATGAAACTTGGTACATATGTATGTTCCTTGGCACCCACGGAGGGTTGGTATTGCAGATGGGCGCGTTCAAAGTGACCTAACTAAGCACTAAATTAAGATACAATACTGTAATTTCATCCAGAGGAGAGGACATTTTTTCACATTTAGATATTACCCCATATCTGGCAATCTGTTCGGCCAATTTTAATAAAATGTGATACATATTTTGACCTTCCTATATTACACGCCTACTTTCTATACATATAACAAAAATTTAAGTTCCTTCGGACACGGAATGAATGCATCGAAACATAACTTTGCACGAAAGTTCCTTTAAGATGTGTCGCCTAATTTCCAAAAATTGCAAATATTGGGTTACAACAATACTTGCTCCCTGATACCGTATATGTGGTCCCCAATTTCTATTTAACCAAAATGCTATGTTAGGCATAGCCATTTCTCAAAATTTAAGTATCCCTTGCATTGTTTACAATAAAAAGTAAGTTTTTTTGGTGTAACTATTTTCTTTACTCTTGTTTTTTGTTTTGGTAGCTTACTCTAAGAACTAACAACTGATCACACTGACCCCATAGCGTTTAACAATAACAACACCTTGTTAATTGCAATCAGGGCAGTTGTTAGGGTAGGACGACTAGGATCAGGATTACAAGGAAGGGAAAAACAATAATTTTGGGAATTTGTACGGATTTGTAAAAAAAAATTAAACAATTGGTTTTAAATATTTAGCAACTTAAGCTTCTGGGGCAACGGGCAAATGAGCACCTTGGGGTTGGAAGCCGTTCTCATCAGCGATGTAGTTGACGGTGTAGGTTTGACCATCATCACCGACGAAAGAGTATGAGCCTTGGACAGAGATGGCTTCGGCATCTGAGCCTTCGTTCAAGAGCTTAGCTTGAGCTTGTTCGTTAATACCGTTGCTGGTCTCGTATCTGCAATGAAAAAATAAATATTGATAATTAGAAGCTTCATTGACTAAAAGATCATTTGATCCTTTCAGCTGACTTGGATAAATAAACTTACGCGTAGTTGAATCCATTGGGCTGCACGTCAGAGTCGAAACGCAAAACTTGGGCATCACCATCACCACCGGGGGCGGCGAAAGCAACAGCGAAGAGAGCAGCGAAAACAATGACGAATTTCATTTTGATTTTGATTTGAGGACTCTGCTCTTTGAGACTAGCAAATTGCGAATGTTGACATAGTGAGGGCGATTGTTACAATTTATACTGTTTTGGCCGCAACTATCTCGAATCATAGCAAAAACTAGTTAGTTAGTTTAAGTTTTTTCCTTTTAATCTAAAATGCAAATGTTCAACGCCTGTTCCATCACAACTCTGTTCACAAACAACAAAGCTTCTTTATTGTTATAGTATAATCAAAGCATTAAACTAACAAATTAACCAAAAAATGAATTAAAGATACGGTCGACATTAGTGAATATTTCTTGTTAGTTGAAGAGCTTAATAAGAATCGGCCAAAAACCGAAAAAACTCGAATATGGAAATCAACGCAACGATTTACGCACTCAAAAACATATACTTATGTATATCATTAAAGCATAAAGAAGACGGAACAGCGCTGGCTGTAGCTGTAGTTTGACCCCAATGATGTATGAAACGTAGGTGCTAAGTTGCCAAGCTTGGGGATCGAGAGCGAATCGAATCAAAGCAGAGGCGCATGTGGAAAACAAGCTATGACGGTCGTCAGTAAATCAACTAATTAAAGTTTTTTCTTTGTTGTTTAAGTACAAACCTGTGATACATTTTTTCGTTAGAATATTAAACTACAAGCATTTATATATTTAAACTCAATATTCAGATACTTGTAATGTGCGGATAAATTTATCCAGTGTACATAAACATAATTGCACATATCGACAACATAAATTTAAATATATAATGAGTATCATAAAGGGCTTGCAGAACTTTGAACAGCCCAAGAGTCGCGGTATATTTTTTATATGAAGCCAAGCGGATGTTTGAAAATCCAGATATTAGATATATGGGGTCTATTCTATTGTGATAACTCACAACTTTGCCGATGTATGCAGTATAAAGTTAGTCGGAACTTCGAAAATATTTCTAATCTGATCTGATTTATCCAATTTTTGACATATTCGAATTTTTATAGTATATCTCAAGGATTGAACTATATTTTCGGTAAAAAGTTAGGAATAGGAACTGGAGGGTATTTAAAATTGTGTTATATAGGAAGTAAGCGCAGTTTTTATCTGATTTCACCCAATTTCGACCTGAAATGATGGAACATAAGAATTTAGTTGAAATAGGTAGAGAAGGTCCAGATATATAGGCTTTAACCAAAACGTGATTTCCTGATTCTGACCTGATCGAATTTAGTTGTTGTATCTTAAATATAGCCATGCCCATTCCCTTGCGTCAAATTGCAGTTTTGTGTCCTAATTTATTGCTTAGTTATAACACTTTATAAGTTTTCTTCTATGGGTGGTCCGCAGACGTCAATCTAAGAACTTCAAACTCGTTATATCTTTTTTGTCGAAAAACCCTTGTGACAAGTTTCATTACGGTGTCTCAATTTTTTACTCATTTTATAGTTTGCGTAGACAGGCGGTTTGTATATATCCAAAAAATATACAAATATAAATTATCAGGATATGCAAACAACCGTTATGTGAACAAAACTATTATACCCCGTAGCAACACTCCATTGGGGAAAAACTGGCGCACCCTAGCACAACTCTCCACCCCTGAGAACAACATGCACTCATACTTCACACCAGGAATAATGGGATGCCCAACTTATTCCAGTGTGAGAGCGCCTCAAAATAAGCGTTTTTTATAACATTTTCCATTATGGCCAGATCGAACAAAATAACATTTTTTGGGCATTTATTAACCCATTACCCAACATTTAGTACGAATATAAATTACTAAACAGTGGTTATTTATTATATGGAGAAACTATTTAAATCTTTTTAAAGAATATTATAACAACTGACTTTTGTCCTTTCAATACCCAATAATAAGATTTAAGGTTTTTAGCTCTCAATCATTAAAAGTTTTTAATAATTTTCAATTGAAAATAATACTATGATGTTTCAAATTACAAAACATTTCATCAAATACCTTTAAATTTCACAAATTTATTTAATTTTCATTGTTTTGCATTTTTGATAAGAGGTCTTGAACGATGCAACAAATCCCTCCGTTTATATATTTCTTTGGTAAGATTTCAATCTGGCCATCGCTCGTTTCCAACTGCTAAACGTCAAAACCTCCCCAATCCAGTCAACTGTCAAAGTTTAGGTGGTTTTGACGTTTAGCAATTGTTCTCTCACTTCCAGCGAGAGAGGAGTTGGGCATCCCATTATTCCTGCTTCACACACAGGGCAACACTGCACACCTCAACATCGCGCATGTACACCACTTCACATAACAAAAGGGTGTAGATAATAGCCGCTACTCTACAATCGACCCTACGCGGCGCCACATTAATTTTGGTATTTTCGGTGTCGGCTCATATTCCTAAGATAAATTTCCCGACCTTCACTGAATGCTTAAATGGTCCACTCCAGGTGGAATGTAAATGCATAAATCACAAATTTGTTTCTGAAATTTTTACATCTAATACAGTAGTTTTCTCAACCAACAATAGTTTAGATATTTAACGATTTTGGCTTGTGAAAATCTTTTAAGAAAAAGTGAAAGGCTTCTCTTCAAATATCTTCGATGTTTAGAATCGAAGAGTAGATTAACGATCTATCATCTAGTAGAAGTATATGACGGCTAAATAAACCGAAAATTGTGTGAAACTGGGTTTTAAACTTATTATAATCCACATTTTTCATGTTTTGAAATTATGTTAATAATAAAGATGTAAATTATATTTTTTAGATATGTATATCTATAATCAAGACAACATTCCATTAAAATTCTACAGAAACTATAGCACAGTATACATTCCCTCCACTTGCCAAGTTACCAATTCAGTCTCGCATACTTAAAGCTGATCATT
This sequence comes from Bactrocera tryoni, assembly GCF_016617805.1. NCBI lineage: Eukaryota > Metazoa > Arthropoda > Insecta > Diptera > Tephritidae > Bactrocera > Bactrocera tryoni. The sequence goes on from NC_052503.1 coordinate 1,138,224, forward strand.
TCATCTTTCCGTTACTTTTAGTTTTTTTTCCGCTTTTAGAAAATGCTAGCATGACCCCTAGCAAAGTCTCAGTAGACGTGTACATCCAAATACAGTTTGTTTATATATGTATTATTTATATAGTTTTAGATGGAGTTAAACTCGATCGTCCGATCGTCTGAACGCAATTTGACTCTACGTTATACCAAAGCTATTCGCCAAGTAATTTGCAAGGGTTTGAAAATATGAACTTCAGGCTCTCTTAAGGAGTTAAGTAGATCACTAGCTCGAACTGGTATTATCACAAGCAAATATTCTTAAATGCCTTCGGCGTTTGCAGAACAGAACAATATAATCTTAACACTATTGGCCACTTTTTGAAATTAGAAGTTCTCAGATTAATATTTACAAATAAAAACATTTATCGGGTTATTTGTTGTTTCTCATTAATATTTTACATTTATTAAACCTCGATTACTTAAACAATTAACTAAGAATTGAATGAGGATTACTGGAGATGGACAACAATTCATTTTTCCTTTTTCGTTTTGTAAAATAACAATAAATTAGTCAGACATCAGATTAACAACTTAAGCTTCTGGGGCAACGGGCAAATGAGCACCTTGGGGTTGGAAACCGTTCTCATCGGCGATGTAGTTGACGGTGTAGGTTTGACCATCATCACCGACGAAAGAGTATGAACCTTGGACAGAGATGGCTTCGGCATCTGAACCTTCGTTCAAGAGCTTAGCTTGAGCTTGTTCGCTAATACCGTTGCTGGTCTCGTAGCTGCAATGAAAAATTATATATTGTTAATTAGAAGCTTCATTTACTAAAAGATCATGGGATCCTTTGAGGTGGCAGGAATAAGTACTTACGCGTAGTTGAATCCATTGGGCTGCACGTCGGAGTCGAAACGCAAAACCTGAGCTTCACCATCGATGTTGCCGGGAGCTGCGAGAGCAACGGCGAAGAGAGCAGCGAAAACAATGACGAATTTCATTATGGTTTTTTTTTAAGTTGAGGATTTACGCGTTGAGACGAGGACTAGCGAACTGCGAATGATGACATAGTGAGGGCGATTGTTACAATTTATACTATTTTGCCGCAACTATCGCAACTAACTAACTCGAATGATAGTAAAACTAGTTAGACGCCAATTTTTCCTGCATGCCGAAAAATTCAAATCAAAACTGTTTTTTTATTATTATGTTATTGTTTATACCCGTTTAAAATCATAATAGCGAGAATATAAAAATGGCTGATAACAAATCGACGGTCTAGGCCAATGAATATTTATTACTAGCGAACAGGTTTGGAAATATTAGGCCAAAGTTATGTTTAAGAAAATTAATGCATTTCCTAAGGCGCTAGAAAATATATGCGAGATATTTGCCATCAAAACTTTGCAATTTCTTCAGTCGCTAAAACCGCACTCGCGCCAAGTTTGTTCGCGTTTAAGCGTGTGTGGCGAGTATATGTTCATCATCTTCACAAGTTTTGTTTTGAATATGGTGTTTGTGCATAAATGAGTATAAAGATTTTTGATTGATTGTCTTACACAAGCATCATGAGGTTAAGCTCATAAATTTGTACCAGGGTTCTCTATTTTCCAAATTTACCGGGCCGTTTAAGCATATATGCCTGCTATTAAGAAAAATATGTAACGCGGTTAATATTTGCAGAACCAATAAATTTCTATTTAAGAAGCAATAAATTTCTTAAGTTCTAAAATATTTATCTCTAAATAAATATAGATTTTTATGCGTAAATATAATTTTGAAAAGAAATATATATAAAAAATGTATCAATTTAATTGTTGTATGATAAGCATAAATATTTTCTCTCCTGTGTGCAGTCGCATAATAAAAAACCCACGGCTTTACCTCCACCCACTCAAGCAATGCGTGGGCCCTCATGCCGGTACTTCAATACATATGTACCTATGTACATACATAAACAACACTGCAGTGTACATAAGTTCCGAAGTTATTGTATGTACATATGTATATACTTAATTAACATATGAAATATAACCAACAACAAAACATCGATTATAATACACTAACGCTAATACGTATAGCAACAAGAAGCCACAAGAAAATCAAAAGCAACTATACCACATGAAAACGCTTAAGAAAGACGTGTGTTTGTGCAGAGCATCTGCTTCTACCTATATTCATACAATGGCCTTCAAAATATCTACGTCGACCGCAGTTTGTGTGGCATCATTTTTTACTCCGCTGACGTCTTGGTCTTCGACTTTTTTCTCATCACTTTCGATAGTTACCCTTGAATTTATTTATTTATAAATGAATTTTTTTATCATCTTGTATTTTATATCTTCTCGTTTTTGTCGTTTTTATTTCTTTTATTTATTATTGTTGTTTTTGTTTTAGTTTTGCTTTATACAAAGATGACTTTTTACATATTCATATTAGCAGATTAGCAGCATGCCTGCCTTAATGTTTATAAATTTAATTTAAATATTATATTCTACACTGAGCAAAAATTTCACAGAAAAAAATTAAACTAAAACAGAAAAAACGTTAGGTTCAGCTACACCGTAGCTATATATTGTGATAAAAAGGTATAAAAAGATCGTTGTCTTGATTTTGTGCGGTCAGTCTGTATGGCACCTACATGCTGTAGTAGTCCCTTCAGAAACATTTCTTCGGAAACGTTATTGTTAAATTGAACGGTAATCCATAACAAATTTCGTGAAGATAATTTATCAAATAAAAAATTGTCCACACAAGGGCTGACTTTGATATGTTAGTTTGTATGGCAGCTATATGCTATAGTGGTCCAATTGGCGATTCTGACAAATGATCAGATTCTTTGGAAGAAAATAATTTGTGCAAAGCTTTAGATCGATATCTCAAAAACTGAAGGTCTGATTTGCGTAAGTATTCCGTAGGCAAACAAACGTCCATGACTAAATCGACCATTTACATATATATCTGGGCTATTTGCTATAGTGGCCCCTTCTGGGTATAATGAGACCATTAAGGAAAAGTGGGGATAGCGTGCAAGTTTCTAATATTAATTTAATTTTATTTTCTAACGGTTTGACCTTTCCTTTTAGTGGCGACTTCTGATGTCCCATATAATGTTATCCAAAAACCACTAGATATCATTTTGGAAATTTTATTAATATCTAAACATAATTAATAAAAACATTAAAATTTTCCAAGTTCCAAGTACCCGATTTCGGCCTTCCTCGTGAACGAGAACTAAAATACTACTAAAAAATTTCACTAGATTATATTTTCCCCAAAATACCCGAAGGTGGAAAAAATCAATAATTGACAAAATCTCTGCGTTTAAGCGTTTGAGGTATTGATTTAAAACTGTATAATATTATTTATAAAGGTATATCTCATCGAAGTGTAAAAAAAGGCGATTTCTTTTAATTTTCACACCCCTTAAACCTATTGCAGATGGAAGCTATTTTCACTTTTCAAAAATCACGCCAACTCGTGACCGCTTTATGTATATTTTAGTTATAAAGCAGATCAAACAGCATTAGTTGCAAAGAAATATTTACTCTGCTGAAACATTTTACGGCAGTACAAAAATAACTGTTTAGGAATGTGTTCATATTAAATATCACTAAATAGCCGAATCATTAGTAGAAATAAATATCTGCCCAAAAATACATTATTTTTGAATTTCTGTTTTTGTATTTTTTAACAACTTTTTCAATAATGAAAATAAAAATAAAAACTCAGATATAAAAAAATATTTTACATGAATAAAATAAAAATTGGCTAACTGAAGGTTGATCTGTTTCAGATTTAACCATAAATTGCCAACACATAAAAGCAAAAAAAAACAAAGGATGAAATGATCATGAAAAAAATTATTGGCAATAAAAAATTTGTTTTTGTTTTTTTTTTCACTGCATAGTTGATAATTCACGACATTTTGTTGTTTAAACAACAATTTTTGCTTCATCTTTCAGCTGTGCGCAGCAGCCGCTCTCATACACACACTCTCTTTCTTGCGCTTATGATCTGTCCTGCAGTTGTGTGCGTGGATTTGGCACACGCACTCGCCAACAGTTGGCAGTGACACAATTTTCGCGATGTTTTTTGGTACCTTACTTACTGTGTTTGAGATTTTAGTTTGTGTTTTATTGCCTCCCCAAATTCCATGCGGATGAGCTCACTTTCTGCCCTAATGCATAATTAAGGTTTCCAGTTATGCGCCACCCCGAGCATATAAAATGTATTTGCGGCAAATTTTATGCGCATTGCCAATCTAGCGGTGTTTCGAAATATAACTTGTTAGACTCGTGCCTATTGTTAATTGTAATAATTAATGGCGTGCCCACCGGTGATTATGCAATTATTGGAATTAGCTAACTGTTGTTTTTGCAATATTAGCTTGCACTTCAGCGAGCTGTTGTGTCACCCTTTATAATTCATCATTTGCATTTGTGGAATTTAGAATAATTAAATTACTGCCAATTATTTCATATCTTGGTTTTCTTAGTATTAGATGCCACAATGCCACTTAATCTTCAAAGATTCAACTATAAATTGACTATAAGTTAACAGATTTTCTAATAGAGATAATATGATAACTAAGTGTCGCTTCGGCCATTCTATTATGCATGTATGATCTGTAATTTTCTAATTGTATTCAGTAATGTTTACAATTTCATCATGGATAGATATACGCAAGAACAATTATTGAATTCTTCAATCATCTTCTCCGCTGAAGCTCACTTTCATCTGTGTGGTGCGGTAAATAAACAAAACTGTCGATTCTGGTGCGAAGAAAACCCACAAATTATTCATGAGCAAATATTAGATTCATCTAAAGTGACATTCACCTAAGTAATTCTTGTGGGGTTGTTTGAAGTCATAGGTCTTTAGTAATAAAGCAGACTCTCTTCAAGTTTAAGAAGTAAATATTGAACGGGCTTTTCATGACATATAACTGGATTTAGTGGAAAAGGTACTCGAATATTTGCTTCATTGAATTCGTTTCGGCAAAGAAGTCGTGGAAGCCATTTGTAAATATTTTTAAATGTATTCTAAAATATATAGTACTCGTATTTGCTTCCACAAGGCATACAACTGTCTGAAGAGCCAAAACTAGAGCCAAATTTAAGAATAAAGAAATATTCTCAGCTCAATTTGGGTATCAATTTTTAAACACTGAACACTGTTTAGTAAGTGTGCCACGAAGTAACACCGAGAAGGAAAATTCGGAGACCACACACTTTATATAAATAAATGACCAAAGTGACCAGTGGAGTCGATGAAGGCAGGTCCGTCTGTCTGAATATACACGAACTAATTCCTAAATACCACGATCTGAAATTTTGCACACGTCGCAAGCTTAAGCTTGCTCGCCGATTTTAATGCTAAACAACTAATCTTTAAATGAGGCTTAATGAAAGAGATCTTTCGTTGTTTTATGTAATAAAAAATAAATATAAATTTTCGGGACAAATGGCAGATGTCGCTGTTGAAGTTAAAGAAAATATTCCCGGAATTATTATCAAACGACTCAAGACAGGAACTTGATTACAAGACTCCAACGTTCGTTGTATTTAATTTTTGTTTTACTGAATGAGACGAGTAAAATAGCAAATTTCAAATTAAATTCTACTAAAAATGATACAAATAACCAGTAAAAAAAGAGCTAAATTTGGGTGCAACCGAACATTTGATACTCTTGCAACTTGCAGAAATCAAAGCCAGGGAAATACCTCAAGATGTAAAACATCAACCCTAGAGTCGGAATCTAAGCAATTTATATATATATATGTACACATACTATACATATAGTATACACTGACCTATTTATTCTCATGCCAAATTGTTATTTTTTGGGGCTAGATCAAGTTTTAACCCAATTGAATCCACATTAGGAACGGTGATATACTGTTATGATATATGTTATGAGTAAAATATGTTTTGAAATTTTCATTAAAATAACTCAAATATTAACCGCTATATCCAGCATAAAGTCACTAGGAAGTACGAAAATCTTTATATTAAATATATCTGGGCTCAGGGAAGTATTGACCCGATTCAACCCATTTTTGATACACAGAATCACTATTGTTAGGAAAGTATTCTGCCTGAATTTCATTTCTATCATGCTTAGTTTTAGGTGAACAAAACAATAATACGAGTACTATGTAGCAGCAGGTTGCAAGAGTATAAATATATGGAATAATTAGGGGCATGACCATGCGCAATTTTAAGTTTTGACGTCGATTAAATCTGCAAAGTAATAGGCATAATTTGCTTAATGAATTTAATATTTTATATTAATGGAATATTTACTAATTATGTGTGTGTTAGCTTCTAACTTCCGTTACTTCTTTGAGTTACCGTCATTTAATACATACATATGTTCATGTCAACTAATACTTAATGCGTTGCATGTGTTACAAAGTAGCTGCCCACCGAGCAGGAGTACTTTGCATCTTCGAAAATTGTGAAGCTTCTTTTTGCTTAGGATAGACATTTTCATTTTCTGTCAAAGTAAAATAAACATGTTTTTGGTTAGTTATTGGTGAGCATACCGGTTTCACTTTAGAGCTGAATTATTGACTAACATTTTTTTGGTGCGAATATGGACGTGTATTAAATCAAAGGAATATGCAAATCGCAAACGGTTGTTAAATAACTTTATGTTGCTTTATAAGTCATTATATTCCGTAGCTTTTTGCTAATATGCTGAAACTGAAGAAATATTATTATATTTTCGTTCTAATATTTAAAAAGAGTTGTGGTGCGGTCGTGACTTGCGCCTGACTGGTGTGAACTACCCAAAACTAGCCTAAGCTTCGCTTTTGTCCAAGAACAATGCAAGTCATCAATGAATTTAAGCGAATAAATCAAAAGATGTACAGAGCTGGGATGGAAAAGTGTACAAAACGGTTAATATAAGCGGAAATATGAGGCGAACAAAATACTTTTTCTTTCCACCCTTGCATCATGCATATTCTTCCACTTAAAAAAATCTCATGGCATGCAGCTAAGTAAGGATTGAATTGCGATTTCTCAAGCATACTGATTTAATGTGCAACGTGTTTTGTATAACTGAGTACATAAGCGTGTCAACAGTTATTTCAATTGAAATATTAAGTGTTGCTAACTGCATTAATCCAGATAATCCAAAATTTATTAAATTATGCATGAATGCAAATTTAAGAACGAGAAAGTTTAAAAAGAATAGAAGAAAACCAAACCGCATTTTATATGTTAAGAATTTGCTAAGTAATAGAAATTAATTAAACAACGAATATATTCAAATATAATATTTCGCTTACGTTAGATTGTTTTCCTTTACACTAACTTCAAGTCGATAGTGATAAGTACTATATGAAAACTTTAATATTAAGAAAAAGCTCTTATAATAGCATACAGATGACCTTGATAGGCATCCTCTATCATTTTTTGTACTGCATTAAGATATGCCTTGACCTTTAATTCTCTATTTCACTACTATTTGTGCATTACGCTAGAAAAAATTAAGCCATAAGCCAGCTACCAGAGTTTCATTGAGTTCACGTATTTTTTTTCCTAAAGACGCTTTGAAAATAAATTAAAAATTTGATCAAATGAGATTAGGCCATATCATCCCATAAGTTCAGTATAAGAAATTAAGTGTTTTCCGCCTATTTTTAACCTATATATGTATGTATACATTAAGGTGGGTCAAAAAGAGCGATTGTTTTTTTTCACCTGGTACTCTGCAAAATTGGTTGACAGACACCTCCAAGAAATGCTCTCCAAGTATGAGCTCCGCCTAAAGGCTTTCTATATTTTTCTTATTATCAGATAGAAAACTTTGTATCTCGCTTCCAACTGCTTGAAAAAGTATTTTGTTTTATGAATTTTGTTGGAAATCGATTGCTCTTCAAAAAAAGTCTATAATGATTTTTCGGAAACCGAACCGTTTAAAAGAATTAATGGTAAAAACTTGATTATTATAAACATTTTTTTTCTTATGAATTTTTTAACTCAATGAAAAAGTAATAATTTTAAATTGTAGAGCTCATAATCTTGTAGGAAATTATTTTGCTCTAGAAAACAAAGAATATGTAAATTTTCTTCAATTAAGCGATTACGAATAACTCGTAAAAGTCAGCGAAATATAAAAAATAAATATAAAAGTTTAAAAACACATAAAAATATAAAAAGTCAGTGGCCGTTTTTGTAGAGCAGAAAATTTCCTACAAAACAAAGAGTTATCAGGTTAGTATTATTTTCTTTCGAATTGCAAAAGAAGCTCGCTCCTGTTCCTAATTTATTTTACTGTATTATCGAATGAAAATGTTGTGTTTGATTCCTCAAGGACCTCCGTTTTCAGTCGCATTGCCAATTTAGCATATTTCCAGTATATACCACGCCTTTAATGACGCTGACTCTGGCTCCAATGGCCTAAATCCATCATACTTCACTTGAATATTTATTAGCTGGTTATCCAGAACAACCTCCAGAGCCTTTGTTGTGGTACAAACAGCTCAAATCAAAATATTGCTACCACCACGAAAGCATAAAAAATAAAACACACACATTTATATTTTCATATATGCATGCAATTTGATATTTATTCATATTCGAATATATTTACTAGGTACAATTTAAACACAGTTCCGGCGGCGAAATTTGCACAGTAAAGCTAAGTAACATAGGGTTATAATTTAGCTGACTAGTTTAATTGAGGGATGGTAGCCGAGTTCATCGGCTGTGAAAACAAGTTCGAATTTCTTGCCGTCCGGTGCCGTCCAAGAAGTAGAGCCATGGACAACGATGGCCGCATTATCGTCGATGGTCTTGAGTTCGCCTTCTTCGGTGCGTGAAATACCGTTGCTGGTATCGTAGCTGAAATGTGTAAGTAAAACCCCAAATACAATATCCCTCCTCTACATATGTCAGGTAAACTTACGCAAAGGAGTATTTATCGACGCCATTATTCTCGGCTTCCAGGCGCAGTGTCTCTGCCTTCTCATCAGCTTCATCGGGACGTGGCGCAGCCAAGCAGACAGCGGCAAAGCAAGCAAACAACAAAACTACTTGATATTTCATTTCGATATAAAATTAGTGATTCTCTGTAATTCCTGTAAAAGCCGAAGATATTGAATTAATCCTTAGTAATTGGTTGGTTGCACTGTGTAAGCACTAGCTGTACTGATATTGCACAAATCCACGCAAAGCCTTTTATACCAAATGGAAAGCTGAAGAAGAAGATCCGCTACACTTATTTTACGACGATTATTTCATTTTTATTATTATTAACTTTTTTTTTCAATTTTTGTGGTACACTCACCAATCGTAGGTAGTGTAAAAAATGAAACAAACATATTTAAAATGTCCTCATCGCAAAAAAATCCACTTGTACACACACACACATGCCTTTGTATGTATGCATATGTATAGCCACATCTTTGTTGAGCCGATGGACAGGCCGGTCGTTAATTCACAAAGCGGAACTTTGCGCCGCCACTCCTGCCTCACCATGTACCAATTGTCAAAAACTCTTTTAATTACACATTAACACACAATTTTTTCTTTTTCAATCTTTTCTACGCTTGTGGCCACAGTGAGTTATTTGTTTGCATCACTTTTTCAAAATCATTTTTTTTTTATTTTTTTTTCAAAAGATCTATGCATCATGTGTTTGTTTTCCCCCTGCTTTAGCTGAAGTATGTATTTCTACACTTGACTTGCATTTCGGCGTTGGCGTCTCCGAAATTTCTTTGTCCGGCTTCTGTTCAACATAGCCATGTCAAAAATTAATTAATGCTTTATTAAAGCATTTGTTCATAATACAATACCATATATTAATTAGTATTTTAGCGCAAAAATGATATTGATAGATGATGATGCCAGCAATTAGAAGCTCGGCGAGCGAAACAAGAACAAACACAATACAAATATTCACACATACATATGTATGTTTACATGCAAGAATATTGCATGCAGTTCTTATATATTTGGTCCGGTCGTAAGATTCTTTTTTTGGCATGACATCCTACTAAATTTATAGAAATGATCAAGATGAGTAGACCGGAATTTCTTTTTTTGTCGCTTGATACGTCTCGGCAATGATTTAATATAATTGATAGATAAAATAACATATACCATAAATAACAGAATTCGTTTAATGACAGTAATGTGTTACTCATCAGTGGTTTCGGTGCAGCACAGCACGCTTTTGAGAGCGTTACCGCCGACAGAAATTTTTTCTATTAAAACTATAATATAAATATCTGCTGAAATTACTGAAATTTTAAAGCTATGAAAGTTTGAAAGAAGCTAGAAAATTAGTCTCAAAATCGAGCGGAAAAACTAATGAAAGGAAGCAAAGAAACCAAATATATACATATATGTATGTACACACACAAACTACCACCAGGCTTTAACGTATCATCTTTTGTTGATTAAGAGCGGCACTGAAACAAATATAGAGATATTTAAAGACAGATAATTCTAACCGAAATCCCTCTTAAGACACAAAATTAGCCATTATGAAAGTATATTTCAAAATATCGGATAAAATGTGCATTTCTATTTTTATTAGAAGACATTTTTTGACTTTCCTGAGTTTTTAAAAAATAGTGAAAAAATTGCAACTTATATAAGCCTATAGCGGGTAGTCGAAAAAGTCTTTTCGTATATTGTCCATAGATGTCGTTGTAGTCGCATATCTCCAGTACTACCAATCACATTATGTCATACCATAAAGTGTTGGAATAGTGAGATTTTGGGCTTCATTTAATCAAAACTTAAATTCGGGGAAGTTACAAAAAAGTTACAGCTGTTCAAAAATGTGTGAAAGTAATGAAGAAATTCGCTATATATTGACGCATGTTTCGCTCGCTTCCGTTTTGGAAATTTCGATGTGAAAGATGCACCTCGCTCTAGTCGTCTGGTCTGGTGTTGAACAAGTAGATGAAATTATGGAAAAGATTGACCAGGATAGTCATATAAGCAATGTTATCGCTAAGGAACTTAGCGTTCATCATCAAATGGTTTTGAAGCATTTATAAAAGGCTGCCTTCAAAAAAAAGCTCTATGTTTGGATACCAGACCATTTTCTGTTCCCATATACCCATAGAATTAATGTAGAAACCCACTTTACCATTGGAAGGTTTCGAAAATGGCCCAAAAATTATAATACCGCTCGACGTTCGGAGCGCTCGGAGTGCACACCTCAAACCTTAAACGCGTTTTTCTCAAAACACACTTTTTTAAACTGGCGGACATGATTCCCGTCGAACTACGTTCACAAAACGCTTGGCTATCGTCCCTACTAGATTCATAATTTTTTATAATTTATTGACAATGTTATGACAAAATTTATGTAAAAAAACATGGGGAGAAATTAAAAAAAAAAAACGATAATTACTTTTTTCCCTCCCTCGTTTTTTCATGATTCTAGTAGGGACGATAACCATTTACGTTCTTTTTATGAATAAATCGGGTTTTGTGTTTCAGATGATCCAAACATGAGAAATCGTGTCCGCCAATGACAAAACGCATCTCTCAGTCACCCAGTCATTTCTCCAACAGATGTCATCAAAAAATTCCAAAAAAATTTGTTTATACACTCCACGATATACCTCATGATATGTGAAAAACTTAAATTTGACCTTATCTTTGAAATTCACTTCAGAAGAGTGAGCAAAAACTGAAGACTTAAGCAACGAACTTGAACATTTTTACTTATTTGTTGACTTTAAATATAGTATGCTTTTAATATTTTTTATAAGAGAATAGCTTGAAATGAGCTCACGGAGAATTTATTCTATATTGAAGCAATCGAACGTAATAAAAGATATATATTTTCCACAAAATTCTTAGTGCTTAACATTCGGTTAAAATTAAGTTAGAATTTTTAACTATAGCTATTAAAACACATGTCATTTAAACCATAACTCTAAAATCTTTAAGGTTCTAAATACAAACACGAACATTTTTTTTTCAACATTTTCACTATATAATCAAATAAAAGTAAAGTATTGAAGAATTGTAATAAGCCAATTTAATACTGTTTCTTTCTTATATAACAATTCATATTTTTGTATATTTACACTATAACTACAAGCATATATGTATAAACGATTAATTTCAAAGTATCTCCTCTACAGCGCAACATTAAACATGCGGCAAATGATCGCCCTGTGGTTGGAAACCGTTCTCATCGGCGATATAATTTAATGTGTATGTCTGTCCGTCTGGTGCCACCCAACTGACTGATCCGCGCACTGAAATGGCCTCCTGTTCGGTGCCGGCGTTCTTTAGTTCAGCCTCCTCCTGGCGTGACACACCATCACTAGTCTCATAGCTGTAAATTGGTATATTACAATTTAATTTTTGTTTGATAATAATTATTTTTTAGAAATAATATTATAGAATAACTTTGGAAAAAGAAATTTTAATGCAATGAACGTACAGAAATAGCGGAGATAGAAGACGAATCTGCTGAGTTAGTTTGAAAATGAGTGAGCTATTTGAATAATAATAAGTCAATAATATTTTCTGAACCACGTTTTTCTGGTGAAGGAGGACTGAGAATACTAGGATTGAACACAACAATTAAAATTTTTTGGCAATATATGTACATTCCAGCAAAAAACCGTCGAGTATTCGAAAGTTTTATATAAAATGTCTTCAAGGATATAAAGTTACTTTAAGAATATATCTGAAGTTCAATCGTGACCGTTATATATTTGTAGTATTAGTGATAAGACATCCTAAAATAGAATAATTTATCACCAAAAACAACTTATTGCAGTGTAGCCTTTTTTCAAACCAATAACCTCATAAAATTAGAATCGTTTAGATGTACTTAATAATGTTGAACCCTGAAAGTTTAAAAAGATTTATATTCGAAGTAGACAAACGATAAGCATCTTTTTTCTACAAAATTTCTCCTTGTAAATCTTCAAATCTTTCTATAGTTTGTAGTTTGCAAAGTTTATAGTTTTTGGCATTTAATAATTGATCTAACGTAATGCCACTAAGATTAGAAAAAAAATTTAATAGCTCACAACTGTAAATAGCTTGCAGCTTTAATAAAAATATTTTACCATATATAGGAATAATTATTAAGGTGTTGAAAAAAAAAATCAATTAAAACACATAAGGTGTTTCCGAGCTCAAAGAAGTCTAGAGCAATATTTTGTAGAAGCAGAAAAATTTTGAAGTTTCTATAATGAGATCAGCAGGGTAAACCTGGAAAATTTCTTAATTCTTATATTTACGCAATTTTCGGAAAACGTATAGAAATAATAGATAAGATATAAGTTAGTTTTAAATTCCCAGCAATTTATAAAATGTAAATTGGTATAATATATTTTCAAGCTAAAATAAAAGTCTTTGATTTTTCTGGGAAAGGACCTTAAAATATAAACAAATAATATTGAAGCAAAAACAGCTTTGCCTCACTGCTTATTTTATTAAATAGATGATCAAATTTTCCATTTCCTTATTTGAAATATTAAAAAGTAATTACTTTACTACACGCCATCGTATGTTTTGTAAATTCAATTTTCGTTCGAAATTGCGAAAAACACATTTTTTGATTCTTCTATTTGTATCATAACCTCAACTTCTCACGCAAATGAAACACTTTTGATTTCACTTTTTTTTTACGAACTCACCCGAATTTGTAACCATCAGCGGCGTTCTCGTTATCATAGCGTAGAATCTGGGCAGTAGCTGGGTCATCGAGCGGCGCAGCACAGGCGAAGGCGATTAATCCACACAGTGCCAGGATGCTCAAAGTAAACTTCATTTTGGTGAGAGATTTTGTATATTTTACTTTCTGAGATAATATTTTTAATATTTCTTGAACTTCAGCTGCTGCTGCCGCGCTTGTCGTTATCCCAATTACGTTTGCTAACTAATGCAGTGTAATTACCAAAGTCAGTCGCTATTTATACGTATGTCTTACAGAAAATCCAATAAAGTACAATAATGAGCATGGTTATACGCACTTGCTGAGAGTACCTACATACTTACATACCCACATATTTACCTATTAATGTGCGAAGTATGCGCTTTGCGCTGTGCATTACGCTCATAGGCAAATAAATTAACACAAGTAAACTAATAATAATTGCGCCAACAACAATAGCAATAAAGCGATAAAAGAGCATGATGAGTGTGTACTTCATTTGTACATCCAGGCACACCATATGCAACATATGGTTACAAGCATGCCAGTGTATGTATGTAAGTGTGCGTAAGTGCTTGCGAAGGTAAATACGAGGGAGATATCAATAAAACATTCTTCGAATGAAACTGAAAATCCAAATAGTTAGAGAGCGCATTGCAGCATCCATCAATAAAATCGAAAAATGGCAATAATGAACTGCCAAACACATTCAACATAACCGCCTGCAAATCATTTTAGGCAAGCATGCACGCACATATGTACATACATTCATATTTCAGCGCAACTACGAGCATGCGTACATAACGGCTGAATAATGAAACGCAAATTATGTAATTCAACGGATTATCTAGGTTTTGGAGATCATCACTTCGACTCGGGTGTATGTGTGTGCGTTGCATATGCTCGTTGCGGTCATTAACCGCAAGACAGCACAAACCCATTAACAGCACTGACGTTTTGAACTTCACCACGCTGCTGATTAGCGTTTGACAATTGAGCTATGCCGATTCGCCTTGCCTTGTTGCTATTATTGTTTTTTTTACTTTGCCAAAGCGCATCTAAGTGCTTCCATTCAATGTTACACCACGCACACACACACACGCAAGCGTTTGTACTTTTGAGTAGGTGCTTGAATTGAGTTTCTGTGTTGTTGATAATTTGTGTGAAAGCAATTGATCTTCAATGGTTGTTAGAAAATTTGTGGTGTAATTTATGAGCTACTCGGTGCGTTTTGGCAAATGTGTGAAGTGGCCAACACGTTGAATTTCAACTTCTATGCGCTCTGGCCCCCTTTGTGTTGACCATTTTTCTATTGTTCTACAGAAAACCATTCAATTTAAAAAACTTTTAAACACTTTTTGTGAGAGTGCTTTGTTAGACATTGGATGGTAATAGAAGTTGGACACTCGTTGCTGTATATGTAATAATAATTTCAGATATTTTAAAGGATTAACAGCATTCCACATCCAGGTATTATCAAATCCTTAATGTAAACTAAAAGCCCAATTATTAATTTTCCCTGTACCTTTATTTACAGTGAAAACTCCCATAATCTTCTTTTGAATATCATATCGGTCGAATTGTTCACTACTTTTGTCATATGACTAATTAGTAGATCTTTTTTATACTCTTACAACAGGTTTCACAGATAATTAGAGCTTCGTTCTCATAATGGTTTTCTTAGTCTAGAATTTAGATAACTTAATTCAGTTTTCCGTAATTACTATGCCAAATATGAGCGCGATCTCTGAACCAGTATGTTTACAGCAGCTGTCGTTGCGATTTTTACAATGTATAAAATTATCGAACAAAGACTTTGTCTCAAATTTTGTATTTCTAACCAGATTTAGTATGCGGAATTGCTTCGAATGTTCGAAAAAACTTTCGATTATTAATTTTCCTTCGAGAGATCGTGGAAGATGCCTCGTTCTGGATGGCCTTCTACCTCTTCAACTGATGAAAATATTAAAAACGTAAAGAATATGGTTAGTAATGTTAGAAAGATAGCAAGTGAACTCGTTGCTGAGTCGCCGTTACAATCTCAAAAAGTCCCTTTTTGGTGTGAAATCTTTAACGAGCACATTATCTCGTGTCGTAAGTATCCAAAATCGTTCAATTTAACACCCCTAGAACGTTTTTAGGCAGAAAAGCTCGAGACGATTGATACCTTCAAAGAGCCTTGTTGCTGAGATACGGACCCAATCTGCAAAAAATGGTTCAAAATTAACCCTCTCGGCTCGGAGGTCACTTGCCCAAAATTATTTTTTTAACATAATAGCAAACTCTTATCTTTATAATAAAATTAAATTCTTGGCCATCACATTAAAATATATGAGTTTCACTTTTTCTTGGAAACCACAGGTCTGAAAAAGACATAAAGGATATTGTTCGGTCAACGTGTTAATCATATACATATATCATAATTAGGTGTAAGCATTTCCTAGAGCATACCTTCTTGAGGACAATGAGATATTGAGCCAAACATGAATGGAATTGGTTTAGATCCTTCTCGATACTATAATATAACCCATTCTGGGTGCAAGAAAGATTGAAAATTTGTTCAGTATTTGAAAAATTTTAGGCATATTTTTTGGTATACCCTAAAAAGATTTAGGCATGTTCACCTGTTTGTAAATAAGCAAACTAGCACCTCAGTTTTTAAAATATGAGTTTTTAGTCGTTTCTCTTAAAGAAGCTCCTCATTTGTCGGATTGCCAAATGATATAGCTTTCATACAAACAGACAGATAAAGATCATAGTCATTGTATGGAAAATTGTTCATTTGTCTATATACCTTCACGCGATTTGGCATAGACTAGCATCACTATGTATAATCTCAGAACGAATTGTTCAGATCAGACCACTATAACATATAGCTGTCATTCTAATCAAAATCCAGATAAAGATCTTACCAAAAGATATTTTTTCTTTATTTACTACTTTAACCTTGTTTATATCGAACAAGGTGACTGAAAAGAGAAATCAAACCTTTAACAATGGATACAAACCGCTGACAGCTTCGGTGCTTGTGAAGTAAGTATTTTTTCTTGTTTTACACACCCACTAATCCAAAAATCGCCACCCATAACACCCTATACTCACATAAGTACATACATATAAAAAATACAAGTTTAAAAGTCACTAATGTTAATCTTTCCACTAAACATACATATTTCTGACTTCCCACTTCGCGTGAAATTTCGAAGTTACTGCTAAAGTACACTGAAACATACAACACCTTAAATGCCTACCTTTCTGGCGTTCCTCGTCATGCGGTATTGATTTCAATGATGTTTTTGTTAACCTCGAAAATCACGACAGTTTTGTCTGTGCCTTTATTAATTGATGTTCCTGAAGAACTACAGCTGCAATATACATACACATATACAAAAGTATGTGAAGTTTAGATTAATATGAATAAATTAACCGAAAATCAAGCATGGATGTAATGCAAGAGTAGCTTAAAATTAATTAATTAAAAAGAAACAGCATTGAAGCCGTGAATGGTAATAAAGAATTCCGCCCTTTTATCGTGGTAGTAGTTGTCATTGTACAAGTAAATATGTACAGTGTATTATTTAGTACTATTTGCGAGCGTATCTCGGTATCTCATCCACTTCACACTTGAACTCGCACCTTAAAAAAATATACGAATGCTGTTGATGGCATAAAAGATTTGCTCGCAAATAAGAAACTACTTGCTTCCTTCTTGGCAATGAGTTGTGATAGATATGGGCAACAACAAAAACAAAATGCGTGTCTTAGGCAACTCAAGACGCCAACGCTTAAGAAGTTAACAGCTCAATTTGTTGGTGCACTGCTCGCAAGCATCAATTTCGGTTAGCGGCAATTTGTTGCTGCTTTAGTTTTCTTACTAAAACGGCTGATCATAGCGTGCTGATGACCTTAGTAAATAGCGTATGGAAGTTGAAATGTTTAATTTGGTTGAAGAAAAATCTTAATGAACAGAAGATGAGCTGTACTATATCATTGTTAACGGCAGAATTAAGCAAAATTAAAAAAAAAAATTGTCGATATTTACGAGCGACAGCTCGAGGCTTTTATCTTTAAGCGAACACTTCATAAACATTTCAATTAATATCGATTTTCTTAAATATTTGTATAAGCACGTATGCACTAAATTGGCCAGTGAATTAACACCTCCGATGATGATCGAGAGCACTGCTTCTCGAACTGGAATGATTAAAAGTTTTTAAAAGTAATTAAAACAAGAAAAAGTGAGGAATGGCAAAATTCGGGTGCAACCGAATATTTATATCTTCAGGTGTTGGCAATGTTGGAAAATGTAGTGAACGGGTTCTAAAATCTTCCTCAATCGATTTTATACAAAATAATCAAATGCTCTCTGGGTTTCATTAAGATACCTCATATACCATCAACAATCTATATGGAGTAAAGTCAGCCGGAAATTCTCTTATTAGTTATACATATAGGGGCAAGGTTAAGTTTCCACTCGGTTTATACATTTTAGGCACAAAGGTATACGGGAAGGGCTAAGGGAAGTACTGACTCGATTCAGTTGATGATAATTAGACATATTGTTATCAGGAAAGATATATCACATATTGATCAATATTTTCTGTAAAACGTCAACTACAGGCACTGGAGTACACATATTGGATACTTAGGGGATTGAACAGTTTCGGTCATAAAGTGGCACCCTGGAAGGAAAATTAAAATTTTGTTACAGGGGAAATAGATAGTCCCCTATTTTTGTGCTCGACCGTAGGAATACTAGAAGAATGTAATGTACCGAATTCTGGTTGGTATTAAATGTAGGCGAGGCCACACCTATAAAGCCTTCTTGTGCCATTATGGGTGTAAGATTTCATGTATCCGATGCATTTAGTTATTGATTTATTGCACTTTTAGTTTAGTTTTCAAGAAATCATCAGTCAGTAGGCTTTATGTAGGTTGAAATCTGTACTTTCTTTCTAAAAAATATTTCTCAGAAAAAGTTAAAAAAAAAATACTCTAAAAAGGAACATTAGGTCAAATAAAAAAAAACAGCTTTGAACTTTTTATTGACTTTCGGACTGAAATGCTTTTTTAGAATCCCTCAGTCACAGACAATCTATTGTTCATTTAACAACACCTGGCAACACTGTTTTACTCCCCTTGGAGATGATTTCCACCGCTGTTAAGCTTGTCAGCGCTGCAGCTAGTAATGGAAGCAACACTTTGGTTAGTAAACGTTTGCGGCTTTAATGGAGAATATAGGTATAATACATACACACAAATATGTAAAGATATAATTACTTATTGTTTTGCAGCTCTGCAGGAGGCTCGATCTCAGTAGGTGTTCAATGAATTTGACTAAAACAAGTGCTGGTCTTTAATTGTTTAAATTAATTTCTCATTTTGAACTTTATTATTCATTAATAAATTTATTTTAATTTTATTTTAAATTATTAAGAGTATTAGTTTTAATTTGTTTAACAACTTAGTTGTTAAAAAAGTTCTTTAAAAATTTTCCTCTGCTCTTATAACCTGATTTCAGCTTTAGAATGAAATATGTATTATAAATAAACATAAAGTGCCGTTCTGCATACATTTATTTATATAAATGTGCATAAATCTTCTTCATATGTATGGTATCAATATACAATATATAAGTTTGAGTTAAAATAGTTTCTCAAACTCAAAAACAGCTGAGCGCTTCATCATTTCAACTTCCGCAGCGGTTTCAAAATACCGCAAAGTGCATTATTCATTATCAACATTCCGTGTACTCATCGCCCCTCTGCCATTGGAACATCAGTTCACAATTTTAAACAGCTATGGGCGTTTGTTTGTACTTTTGGTTGTTTATTATTTGATTGCCATATTACAGATGCATCAAGGTGAGTCAACTAATTATGTAGTTTATACGTCCGCAAACATACATTTACTTATATATATATATATACCGAAAATATATATAAATATATGTATGTGCAATAGGTAAACACATATAGCAATAGATATATGTATTAACTTACCGGTTTTATATTCATTATTTCATATATTTTTTTGTTTTATCATATTATTATTAAAATAGTTTTAAGAAAAATCGGAAATTCCTATGGCAAAGCAAATTTATCTACGTGATGTATGTATGCTTTACCCTATCACATACTCACCCTGCACTAAAACATCAAAAAACTCGGAAAAATATCAGTTTACTACTATAATTTTCTGACTTATACCGACCTGGTTAAAGAGTCAATCCTTCTGCATCTCAAATCTCTTTGATTTCACTAACTTATATTGTTCTGCAACTATTTTTCAGAAACTCGATGGTTTTCGCATGTTTTCGAAACAAAAATCTTCAGATGAGCCCGTGCAGAGGGTCTCGGCTATAATCGCGTAAGCGGTGTCTACGCCAATTAAGAAGAAGAAGAGCCCGTGCAGGATAGTGGCTTCTTGTATCTCTAATTTAGCGTAATCTGATGGTGAGCCTAAGTAAATATTGTTCTGTTTGTAAGAAATAAAAAGCAAGATAAAATTTGGCTTTATTTTTTAAAGATATCGATTTTCCATTATGTTTTCAAAATTATTTCGGGCAAGTAAACAAATCAGCTGGCTCGTAGAAATTCCGGCCAAAAAACCCAATTTTCAACTAATTTTTCACAATTGGGGCTTGAGACCTCCCAGGCGTAAATCATTCCGTGGTTATTTTGCGTAAACAAGCGACTTCACATAAGATCACAAAAAATAGTCCATGGGTGTTAAATCGCATGATCTTGCAGGTTATGGCATAGGCCCACGCCGCGAAATAATGTGTTTTCCAAATTCTTTCCTTAAATTTAATGTTGGCTCTATGACATCTTGCGTCAAAGACGCAAAAATGGCACAAAAAATAATTCCATAGCGTGCCATTGATGGTAGCACAATAGCCTTCTTGAATTCCGAAAAAAGTAGTCCCTCATTGAAAACCACACTTTAAAAAAAGAAGACCCTTTAGAACGACCTCAAATTCCATAAGACTAAAACTTATTTAGAAAGAGCTCGGAACAGGAAGCATTAAAAAAATATGTTAAAAAACGCAAAATTAACTAACTGCTAGGAAGTCATCCATAAGTAGAATGGCCACGTTGATTGTAAAGAAAAAGGCAGTCGACTGAACTGCTAGTTGCTCTGCAGTTATACTATGCAATATTTACTAGTTTAAGTAAGTGTTTTGCTGTAATAACTAATATTCATGTTTTTCATACGAAGGTACTATCTTTTGCTCCATTTTAAAACGTTTTAAGTTTTCTCTAACAATTTTTATACTCTCGCAACAATGTTGCAATGTTTGTTCACATAACGGTTGTTTGTAAGTCCTAAAACTAAAAGAGTCAGATATAGGGTTATATATACCAAAGTGATCAGGGTGACGAGTAGAGTCGAAATCCGGATGTCTGTCTGTCCGTCCGTCCATCTGTCCGTCCGTGCAAGCTGTAACTTGAGTAAAAATTGAGATATCATTATGAAACTTGGTACACGTATTTCTTGGCTCTATAAGAAGGTTAAGTTCGAAGATGGGCAAAATCGGCTAACTGCCACGCCCACAAAATGGTGAAAACCGAAAACCTATAAAGTGTCATAACTAAGCCATAAATAAAGATATTAAAGTGAAATTTGGCACAAAGGATCACATTAGGGAGGGGCATATTTCGACGTAATTTTTTTGGAAAAGTGGGTGTGGCACCGCCCCCTACTAAGTTTTTTGTACATATCTCGGAAAATACTATAGCTACATATGTCAACCAAACCCTATAGAGTCGTTTCCTTCAGACATTATCACATACAGTTCAAAAATGGAAGAAATCGGATAATAACCACGCCCACCTCCCATACAAAGGTTATGTTGAAAATCACTAAAAGTGCGTTAACCGACTAACAAAAAGCGTCTGAAACACTACATTTTACGGAAGAAATGGCAGAAGGAAGCTGCACCCAGGCTTTTTTTAAAAATTGAAAATGGGCGTGGCCTCGCCCACTTATGGACCAAAAACCATATCTCAGGAACTACTAGACCGATTTCAATGAAATTCGGTACATAATATTTTCTTAACACCCTGATGACATGTACGAAATATGGGTGAAATCGGTTGACAACTACGCCTTCTTCCAATATAACGCTATTTTGAATTCCATCTGATGCCTTTTCTATATAATACGAGTATATACATTAGGAACCAATGATGATAGCGGAATAAAACTTTACAAAAATACGGTATTTGAAAAATATGTAAATGACTGATAATGGAGTCTCGATTATCACTTTATCATGCGAGAGTATAAAATGTTCGGTGACACCCGAACTTAGTCCTTCCCTACTTGTTTTACTACTGTTTATTTCTTGCAAATTAATAACTTGCCATCTTCTAAATAAAGTAGTAAACAGTGCCCATACACATATGATGATATGCTAAACTTAAAACTAACTGCTCGAATTAACATTTTTTCATTCTTTTCTGCCTGCGGTATCAACTGCTATAGTTTTAATGGTATTATTGACCTTAAGAAGTCATAAGAGTTCGCATTGATTAACAATATTGCATAACAAATTTATGTAAACAAATCTTAAACCGTTAATATACTGTTGCGTGCATGCTTGTCGATCATAGGAAACGCTTGTGCGAAAATCTTCGCATTAGTTGGTGAGCTTGTAGATTGGAGTTGGCTAAAATTAGCAAAGTAGCCTTAAAATTGTCTGACGTCAAAAATACAACTTTACTCATATATATCAATAACAAATAAGATAAACTATAACAGATTTTAATGACTTGCGATAGTGTTGCCTGACAAATTTATTCTTGCAAAATGCATTTTGCTAAACAAGTTGGTTAAGCAAAGGAGAATATATGGAAAAATAAAATCAATAACGCTTGCTTCCTTTCATCAAATACAAAAATTATTTCGCATGTACCTTGAATTTTACAACAAATTAATCAAACGTGAATAACGCACTAATCATCTTCTAATTAATCATTACACAATTACTCCGAGGAATGTGTGTTAGTATGCCAATCGGAAATCATTAGCACGAGAGTAAAAGATAATTGAGCTGTGGCACTAAATGAATGTGTTCGTAAGCAAACTCGTTAATGCACATGCGCACACACACATGCATGGATATAAAATCGTGATCACGTTTAAGCGTTTGCTTGTAATTAAGTTGATATTATAAAATCTGTTATGAAGTACTAGGTGCACAACTATGTATATATCTGAGAGTTTGTATTGGTTGGTGATATATCAAATTTAATTAACATTTGGCACACTCCGCTTGGCAGCAATCAATGCAATAACTGTAGCCAGTATGACATATATACGTATAAAAGGGAAGTACGATTATCATCAGATCAAATTCGACTCCTCCGACATAAAATGACATTTTCACATATATTAATAAAAATTAATATAATCATCCTCAAAATAGGCTTCTAAGCCAATACAAGCATGCCACCGGTCAATGCCGGTCAGGACCAGCGGTGGATGGACGGCTCGCATGAGGCCAGTTTTCGATGACTTCACGACCTTCACCGAATGCTATGCGCCATATTTGATTAACATATGTTCGTGATTAAGTAGACAGCCCAAAACTCTTCTGCAATGATTCCTTAGCTTTGTTCGGGTCAAATCTGCTCAGATATACATATGTATATAAAGTTCGATCTAATGGCAGCTTAAAATGAATTATGTTTTTCTTATTCCCCAGGTAGAACAAGATCCTCCTGCATTCATTTGAATTAATTTCGAAACATTTTGTCGAATGAGAAAACTTCAGATCGTTGCATGCAACCGTTATTTATTCTTCATATGAATCTGAGATCTGAAAATTTAAAGTCAGAGAATGTTTTTATTACCTTAGTAAAAAATAATTATTTTTCTGCTTTTGTTCCTCTTGTGGATTTCGCCACATATTCGATACTCAAATAGTTATGTACTCTATAGAATTAACTGCTTTATGTTTCTCAACTCTCTGAAAATCCAAGTGACTAATTACCTCTTCAGCTTCGGCAACGAACATTTGAATATATGTAGCTTGCAGCATTCTATTTGACTTCAAACCGTGAGTCATGATTCTCACCTTTTTAGGTATTAGGTATGTTTTTCTTATTATTTGAAATAAACTACTGAAATTATATAACAGTTGATTCTAGTTGTTTAGCATGCTGGACTTTTTACTGTCGGCGGTCATTTCGACGGAAGTGCACAGATCAAGTTAAAAAGAATTTTGTTTGACTATGTGGTTCAGGATACTTTTATGATCTTCAATAACGTGAAAAGGTATTCCAACTTTTCTAGAGTACTTGTAAGTAAAGGAAAATAATTTTCTATATTTCGAACACTATTTAAATATCCAACTATAAAAGGCCAACTATTAGACGCATTCACAATATCAATATTCTTTTTTCAATATTTTTCCTCACAAATGTAACCTAAAACAAGAAAAAATGTTAACTTCGGCTGCACCGAAGCTAATATACTCTTCACATGTGCATTTCTTTTAGTAATTATGTGTTCAGTTTGTATGGAGGCTGTATGCTATAGTAATCCGATCTGAACAATTTTTTCGGAGATTACATTGTTATTAGATTAGAAAATAATCCATACCAAATTTTGTGAATATATCTTGTCAAATATGAAAGTTTTCCATACAAGAACTTGATCCCGATCGTTCAATTTATATGGCAGCTATATGTTATAGTAGTCCGATATCGGCATTTGTCGGAAATGAGCAGCTTCTTGAAGAGAAAATGACGTTTGTAAAATTAAAAACGATATCTTAAAAACTGAGGGACTAGTTCGTATATATACAGAAGGACGGACGTGGCTAAATCGACTCAGCTCAACATACTGATCATTTATATATATACTTTATTGAGTTCCGACGCTTAGTTCTGGGTGTTACAAACTTCGTGGCAAACTTAATATACTCTGTTCAGGGTATAAAAATCTATAAAAAGTATAAATCGCGTCAAAAGAAAATTTCTTTCGATATATTTTTCCGGTGTATTCTCTGTTATTTTCGTTGGACTTCATATGTAGCGTCTGTATCAGAACGACACAAGAAGGCTAGTAAAATTTAGTCTTTACCTTCAACTTTCATTTTCGTCATTCTTGCTGCTCTTGCTGGCTTGTCGTTTTATTTGCTCCAGTCCTCGGTGACTTTTTTATTGCCTCGCTTTTGGTGAGCTAAACGCATTCGCACAGCAGCCGGCACAACGGCAAAAACCCCGCAGCAGAGCCAACCTACACACTGCAAAACAATAAACATCAACATCACCTTGTGTCACAGCAGCTACGCGAGACAAGAAACAGCGGCGGTGACAGCAACAACAAGCCAACTGTTGATTCGTGTGTGATTTGCTTTTGATCGACTTCAAAACAAACGTTACTCGACTTGATGCTAAATTAGTTTGGATCTAAATTTCAATTGCGGCTATTCTAGCGTTTTAATATATTAGCAGCTCGAAGCCGTACGATTGTTGCTATTGTTGTTTATTTGATTTCATGTTATATTCATGTTATTGCTGTTGCTTTTTTGGCTTTTTGGTTTTTATTAGATGCTCTTATTTGCGTATTTTATTGTACACGTCTACAAATTGTCGGCTATTTTGGGACAAAAGTTAGAAAACTTCTTTCTTCTCCCATGAATCGTGTGTGTTTCAAGAGTGGCTGGCATTGTTTGTGTATTACCATTTAGTAGTATATAAAGCTATTGCGCAGCGCATTTGGTTGCGCAGTTGTCGGCTTTGAACAGTCCCGAAAAAACGTTTGCACCGGTTTCGTGTACTGGTAGACAGGTCGACAGACCGGCCGAAAACACGAGATCAAGAGTTTAGACGAGACGACGCGACCAACCAACTTTATAGGAGCGTAAAATACAAAAGACTTAAGCGACAAACTTCATTTAAAAGTCATAAATCAAAGCTAGAGCCCAACTAACGCTAGTCGTGTACTATTATCAGGCGCGCGCTTACCGTGAAATGATACGCTTTGGTGTGCTGTTGGCGCTGCTGTGCGCTGGCGCATGCGTGATCAACGCCAGCCCTGTGCCAGATTCCACACCCGCCACAACACCAACAACAGCAGCCACAACGACAACATACAGTGATGACGATGTGCAGATTGTTAACTATTCCAATGATAATGTCGGCGCCAATGGCTATAACTTTGCGTATGTATTTGATAAATTATATTTTAAACGCTTGATTAACTATATATTATACTTTTTCAACTCATTTCCACCAACTCACCACTTCACACGCACTCTCTCTCTCACTCTCTTCTTGGCACACTTCAAACAGCTTTGAGACCAGTGATGGCGTGTCACGCAAGGAAACGGCCACGGTGAAGCATGCTGGCGCGATATCGGTCGAGGGCACAGTCAGCTGGACGGGGCCGGATGGTGTGCAATATACACTCAATTATGTCGCCGATGAGCATGGCTTCCAGGCACAAGGCACACATCTGCCCGTGGGCCCCGAGCCAGCATCATAAGTGTTTATTTTTTTAGGTTATGAGCGTCTATAACTAGATTCGGCAGCAGAATATGGTTTTATTAGTTGTACGTGTATTGTGATGTTAAATTTTAGTTCAATTGTATATATTTTCTAAGCTAATGAAGCAATTTACGAGTATTGTACGAATTATGTGGATAGTCTAGTCGTTGTTGATACTGTTAATAAATAGCGCTGCATCGAAGTAAAGTGTTTTATTGAATTCTGTACAATCACACCAGGCTTAGACTTTTTAGCTTTACTCTTTTGCATGTGTGTCATTCGTAGCAGTAATAGCGGATTAACTTCATTTAGATTTTAATTCGCCCATTACTTTTATGCGCATGCGTCATACTCCATTGAATGTATTTTAAGATTCAAGTTTATAATTTTGCCTTCATGCTAGTTTGTTTACTTTTGTAGAATATAGAACTGCAAAGCTCACAAGCATGCGATCGTTTTTAATTTCAAAAAATAAATGTAAATTAAAATCGATCAATTATTTCTAAAATTACTATTTATTCAGAAGTTTTTGATGTATAGAAAGTCTTATTGAACCAGTCACTTTGTATACAATTTTCACATATCAAAACGAATATAATTGAAACTCAGAGAGACTCCTTTCCTAAACTAAATGGTCCCTATTTAAAGATTTTCGAACTTTCGGGTAACTTTATATCGCATAAATCGGCCAATATGTGAGTTATGTTAATGAAAATGAGAGAGCGTGTTTTTCTTATAACGGGGCATAGAACCCTAATGACTAACAAGCCTTATGTACCTGAAGGTATTTCCCTGGCTTTAATCCTTGAAAGTTGCTCGGTTATACCCGAACTTAGCTCTTTCCTTACTAATTCTCCTAATGTTTGCTATTTTGTATTTAATTTCCGTTGACTTTTATCATGCTAAGATTTTTTATTTGTTTTGAAAAATTATTTCAAATCAGCTTTTTCACTGGATTCATTCACTAGGTCTTATCAAATGCTTGCTTCGCCGTGACACCATAACCCTGATCAAACCTTTTTTTTACAACCAGATATTTCTTATAAATACATACATGAAATTCTTTCCATTTTTATAAATCTGTTATCCAACATATAATAAATTGTTCAAAAGCTTTGTATATGAGTTTATAAATTTGTCTTTTGGAGGTAGTATTTAACTAAAGGTCACTATCATAGAAACTTTTCAGCACGCCTGCTACCATTGAACCAACCATTAAAATAACTATAGTAAATATTCATAAAGCATGAAAAGCATATTTCGGACTGAACACCGTTATTTCTGCAAGTTCTCACAAATTTCACCAAAACAATAAGTGGTATCTTCCACGAATGATGATACCTAAAGCATAAAGCCACTAACATTAAAAGTTTGACAAAGTTAAAATGTATGAAAATGTGTGAATGTATGTATGTATGAATATAGATGTTTCAAAACAGCCTGCAAAAATCACAACGTGGATTACAAACTTAACCGAACGTAACAACCCACGTACAAGCACTTATAAATCGGTAAGTACGTACATATGTATGTACGTACAAGTATGTAAGTGCACTCGCAATAAGCGTGAGCATGACACGCATACACACACATACAAATATATACAAAGTAAATGAACAAATAGTTACATACAAGTAAGTAAACTTGCGATTATGAGCTTGAGCATGCAAATTTCAACTTCTACGCACATACATACAAACATTCAAACAAGATATGTATATATGTATGTGCCTATCTTGTATTCGTATGATAGAAGTAGGTTAGCGTGCAATGGGATGCTGCTATTGTGACTATCGCCGGTGGCCTGTCTGGCCTGCCTGAATGACTAACTGACTGACACCTCAAGATTAGTGCCGCAAAGTAGCAATCGAAGACATAAACAAACAAACTAAACTAAAACGAAACAAAACTTTATATTCGACCAATTGGCTCAGCAGTCAGCAGGCTGAGTGACCGTCCGCTGCCGTTGAGGTTGCCGATGGTGCTGATGATGTGGATGATGCTGCTGCTGCCCAACCTATTTGACCGCCACAAATACGCCAATTCACTTCGCGCATTTGCCAACGTTCGCCTCGGTATGGCTAGGAATGTATGTAGGTTTGCGTTCAATCACTCATCAAGTGCAAACAATAATTTGGCCTTTTGACATCTGGCAAATAAATAGATAAAGGCATGCGAATGCATGTATATGCATGTGTAGCAGCATTACATGATTTTGATGATCTATGTATATATGTATTGTCGGTTAATGTGTGTGCCGCGACCATCACACTTTCGATGCTGCATTTGAGTATTTCAAAGTTTAAGTAGTGCTACGCTATGCTGACGTCAAGATTATGGCAATCATTTTTTCGGGGATCGTAGATAATATTTTCTTGTTTACGTTTTAGTTAGGATACGGCTGCCATGTACATAAAAAATTAAATGGTGGCAAGAATTTGGTCAGATTACTACAAGAGTGGGCAGATTAACGTTTAGAATATTTAAGTGTTCGTGGTACCTCCAATATCAATAAAGTATAGTACAATATACATAAGTATTAGGTGCGCAACTAAGGTACCGCTGTTTGTCAATAAATGGCTCCAGCTGTTAGTGGTGATCGATTTGGATTTATTCGAAACATAATAAA
This sequence comes from Bactrocera tryoni, assembly GCF_016617805.1. NCBI lineage: Eukaryota > Metazoa > Arthropoda > Insecta > Diptera > Tephritidae > Bactrocera > Bactrocera tryoni. Next base: position 1,166,997 of record NC_052503.1, read on the forward strand.
TTTAACATAGTCATTTGAAAAATAAACTGCATTTCCACATTAGTGTCTCTGTTTATGTGACGACGATTTCGATGTTAACCACCGTCTATGTGAAGGAAGACCAAACACCTTCGACGAAGGTTAGTAGACGTTGTTCCATGAGTCATCCTTCAAGCCATTTCAAAGTGACTGCATGCACTGGAAATGACTCAGAAATAAGAAACTTGGGTTCCTTATGACCTCAATACCAAGAGAAGCACGAAAAAGTGATTTTGCTGCATAATAACGCTCGGCCACACGTTGCCAAGCTCATTCGAATTTTCAAAGCACTTTTGCCTCACTGATTGAGGTTTATTCAAAATATGTGTTCTGAGAGCGTCAACCGACTCTTCAGGTGTCGTAAAACGTTAACCTCTTAATTTATCTTTTACCTACTGGAAAAGAAATCATGCGGTATCAAGTCAGGACTATACGATGTATGTCTCATCAAATTGATGTTTTGAGTACTTAAAAATGCAGTTGTCAGTCAATTTGTGAGAGTTTGCATTGTCGTGGTGAAGAGTGATCCATCTTCGGCAGTTTGTTTTATTTATTTATAGAAAAACTACTGCATTCGAATTTTGTCAATATTTCTCCCGACAAAACGACTAGAGCTTATTTTTTTGGACGATCAACAAACTGTGTGGGGTCCAACGTGAAAAAAATTACAGCGAAATATTCATGCAATATCTACTGGTGCCTTTATCTCATCTGGCAATATCACTTTGCGCAGAGCATTAATAGTTTCCGTAACAACAACTGATTTTGGACGACCTTCACCAAATCCGTCTTTGAGTGATCTACGACCTCGACTGAATGCACCATACCTACGATGAACACTAGCCCTTGATGGAGCTTCGTCGCCAAAAGCATAATTAAGTATATCGATGCACCGTTACTGACATAATCTACGTCGAAAGTTGTAAAAATTAACCGCTCGAAAATTTCCGCGATTTCATTTAATTTTTTGGCCTAGATGAATATTTCAAGTTACTGTAAGCAACACAAAAGCTGTAATGTGTCAAAAATTTCTGAGTATATATAACATCAAAAATGTCGGACTTTACGATAAAGTTGTGATTTGCCGGATTGAAACATTAGGGCTGTCAAATCCCTAAATATAAAAGCAATATTCGAGTTTTGCCAGAAAGATGGGAAAAAGTTGTCAGTTAGGCTATACTTAGAATAATTCATTCCTAACCATTTCCTCACAATAAAATTGGATTCTCATCACAAAAAAGCGAGAACTTAGTCGCACGTCTTATACGTAAGGAGCAAGTTATTCTGACCTTCAGGGAAACATCAATTTTATAGACCGACAGCCTTAGGAAAAGCAAACATGCATTTCCTAAAATATAAGTGATAAAATTATACTAAAACTAAGGCAACTCAAATATTCTAGCAATAAAAAAATACTGAAAAATTAGCCAATCCGCAAAATTCAAAATGTGACCCACGTAAAATTTAGGCAGTGTGAAAAATTTGCATACGAAACTTCAATGAAAAGCAAAATTGGATGGACTAAAGAAATGCCAACCATTTCTTACACATATGAGGCAGCAAAGGTTCGGTCAGAGCGTGTAGTCCCAAGTGTCGTGCAGCCACAACGTGCTTTAGTACACTTATGCCAGCAATTTTTTTTTTGCTTAAGAAACAGGAAAACAAGTTTTCGAAATTTTTTCTACATTTCAATAAATTCGCGTGAATGTTCCTGCTGCTGCTGCGGCCGCCGCTGTGGAAAATTGCAAAATTCACACACCTCAAAAAACAGCAACAACACACGATTGCATCTTCTTTGCGACGCTTTAAGCAGTGGCGTCCGCTGGGTGCTACACACATACCTATACGTGACCGTTTGTATGTTTATATTTATGTAAGTAAGTGCATATATTTTTACAATTAGCTGTAAGTATTGTCAGTTTGCTTGTTGACGCTTCGTCTGTATTGCCAGCGTATCGAGTATCGAGCTGCCATCCATTACGAATAGGAGTACTTACAGTTATGAGTATTTCGCCGGTCTTTAAAACGTGCACACGCGACGAGTATAAAATGTCTGTAATAAAAGGTTGTGGCAAGCATTAATTGTTCAGTACTTCGACGAGTCGCAACTAACCGAGCGGCCAGTCCCACCAAGAAACCAACCATCCATCCAGCATCGCAAAACGAATCCGCTAGGTCGCCAACTAAAAAAACGTTACTCAACCCGTGATATACGCGTGTGTTTGTGTGAAGTAAGAAGCAGCAGCTTGAAACCGTGTCCCATTTACACCAAAAAGATTGCATAATCTCTCATTAAAGATGAAGTTTGTTATTGTATTTGTTGTTGTTTGCATTGTCTCCGTCATGGCTGCGCCAGCACCTCAGCAAGAAGTACAGGTTTTACGATACGATTCCGATGTGGAGCCTGAGGGATATAAATTTCTGTAAGTGTTAATGAACATGAACGTCTGGTATATTCATACATACATACACACACATAATGGAAAGTGTGCATATGTATCGCATACATGCGTGCTAAATTGGCTGCCATTCACTTGCGTTCGCGTCAGGTCGCAAGGTCAACCGCTTGCATAATTCCACGACGATTAAACCCAAACACTTACCCAAAATTGTTTTTGTTCTTTTTCATTTTCTCCTTCACACTACTTCCTTGGCGTTGTGCCGCTGACCCACATATCGGTACCGGTAACTGCAACGGTTCCAGTGTTGAGACCAGCGATGGTAAATTACACGAGGAGGAGGGTAAACTGAAGGACGTCGGCACCGATCATGAGGCAATAGTTGTACGTGGTTCCTTCTCTTATGTCGGCGATGATGGTCAAACCTACACTGTCAATTACATAGCTGATGAGAATGGCTTCCAGCCGGAGGGCGCTCATTTGCCACGTGTCTGAGACGGTTGCATTGTTCGTAGGCGTTCCTTTTCTATCACAAATCCCATCTGATCTGTACGAGTACTGAGTTTCAAACGAGCGGGCATATCCAGCGATTTTATATTCATTGTGTTAACTAGGTTTAAGCTACATACACACAGATACTATTTACATAAGTGAACAAAAAGAACACAAAACATTGAAGTGCGAGCATGAGCAAATAAATACGAGTACACAATGTTAATGACTTCAAATATCTGAACTTGGTGTTAATTTTCACGGCAAAAAAAATTTCATAAAATTACAGCAAAAGGTTCTATGGTTAAGTCGAACAAGTTTTATTACTTCGATTCCACCAAGCATTTTTATCTAACCCGAAGAAAACCTGAGAAAAGAAAGCTATTTCATTTTTCATGACTCTGGAAAGGAATCAACCCGGAAATAACAGTGGAACAGCTGACCTCTGCCATAAAAAACTAACAAGTGAGAAATGCGTGGATCGCTTTGGGTTACACAAAACGGGTCTTCGAGCCTTCAGCTCTTAAGAATAAATACACGAGTCAAGAATCCAGTATTTAAGTGTTAAAATATGCGCATAGTACATCTTCATGTGCATAGAAAAGCAGTCAGCTGTATGAGATAAAGATAAAAATTGGTATGCAATGAGTTTTTGTTATTGCTCTGCTAATACTTAACCGTTTATATCGATGTTTCTTAGAGTCCATGAGAAAGACATGCTTAAAATATGACTTTCCGATTGCCAAAGTTTTATCTAACACAAACAATTACGAAAAAAGAATTGGTTTTCATATGTATGACACTATATAATTTAGAAGATTCATATGGCTTTATTTTATTTCATCTCCGGCACCACTTGCTCGATAAATATTGTTTTACCTGTAAAGGTAAAGGGTCTAACTATGAACTAGAAATAAAATGGCAAATATGGTTATTTTTTGGGAATTTTTCCTTTTTTAGAAATTAAAATTAGAACACGTGTTTGATCATAACTCGGACTCTTCTCGTCGAATAGCAAAAAAATATTTTGACTCTGAACATGTCTTCAGATTTATTACATATTTGTATAGATGATTTTTAGAAATCTTAAAAGATGAATGTATATAAATCATATCTGAACTAGAATAGGTTAGCTTGGTCTGGTAGGCTAGTGAGATACGCGTAGATCAGTTTTGATCCTTTGCAATGCCAAATGCAGTGCTGTTACATAATTCATGACAATTTTTAAAAGATATTGCGGCCTTACTATCGATACTTTTTCAGCGTCTCATAGCGTGGGGCTCCAGATGCTTGAAGTTTTGCCTTGCTAAACAGGACAAGGGCAAACAGATTCTCCATTGTTTCCTTTGTGCTTTCCCTGTAGTCATCTCGATCTGTTAGCTCTATTCAGCAGACGTGTGCCGCCACCAGACTGTGACCAGTAAATATTCCAATCATGTTCCTACCGTCCCTTCTATCAAGAATGAGTACGAACTTTGTGTATTTTTGAACTACCGCTTTGTACATGACTTTTGCAGTTTTGCACTCCGGTAGATTATTCCATCACGTTTTAACCTTCCTTTTCTTGATATTGTCCAGATCGTCGTAAAGACAATAGATGTATTAACCAATGTCTACGTTTTCCGGTACGAACCTGCCATTCAGTAGAAGGGACGTCCCTTCTGACGAAATCTCGATTTCTGCCCAGCTTCTCAATACACTTCTGACCCTGCTGCTTGGCCGTCTGCGCAGATGTTAACTCTGGAGTTTGCTGCTGTTATATTAGAGGCTCTGTGGTCTCCCAATATTTTAGAATTAAATATTATTATAGTAATCGTACGCATTATATATGTATATCGAGTTCATTATATCGAACTAACCAATTATTTCCAACTCTTTCTTCTCTACCTACCCTTTGTAAAATTACTACAAAGGTTTGAACCTTTATGCCTTCAGGCGAGTGCAATTACCATAAATAGGATAGTTTTCTTTTAGTTCTCCAACTGCTTTGATATGTTTTATTGGTAGGAACGTCGATAATATTCAAAATTGCTCATATTTTCTAAGCCACTTAAAAAGTTGTTAATAAAAAATATGTTTCTTTGGTTTTTCTTAACAATCGATTATTTTATATTTATTTTTTCAACTATTTACAACTAGGCAACAACGTGTCAGCTTTTTGCTAATTTTGAAACAAATTAAGCAACTGGAATATGGGCACCTTGGGGTTGGAAACCGTTCTCATCAGCGATGTAGTTGACGGTGTAAACTTGACCATCATCACCGGTGTAAGAGTATGAGCCTTGGACGGAGATAGCTTCCTGTTCGGTGCCCAAGTTCTTGATCTTTCCAGATTCTTCTGATCTGATGCCATTGCTGGTTTCTTGGCTGCAATAAGCAATACAATTTGTTTATTAATGATTGTTCTTACATAAGTAGAACACAATTACAAAACAAAAATATTTTCTTAGTTCAACTTACGCATATTCGTAGTTCAGTGGCTCTACATTCGAGTCCAAACGCACGATCTGGGCATCTTGGTCGGAGTTGGCCATGGCGACGGCGAAGAGAGCAACGAAAACAATGACGAATTTCATTTTGGCAAAAGATAAATGTGGAGCGATTTGAAGAGCTACTAAAACGCTGTTGACTGCTGGTAAGCTAATAATGACAATTTGATGATGTGACAGAGTATTTATAACAGCCCAAAGCCACGTACGGTCTTCTGCATTGTTGTTATACGATTTGGTCTTGTTTTAGTTTCATTTGGTTTATTTGTGGATCTTGAATATCGCAGCGGACATTGCAACAATTTTCTGGGTGTTGTTAATTTTATTTATCATTTTGTCTTTCTAGTAGTTTTACTAATTTTTGTTGTTTTCATTTTAAATCGAGGCATTTTGTCTTCGCTTTGGCTGGACACTGCTTTAAGGGCGTTCCGTTGCAGCTTCATATGTGCGGAATGTTGAAATGCATTAACTGGCCGCGACTAAAGGTGACGTTCATCTTTTGGGAACCCGTTTTCTTATGCGCTCATTTCCTTTTGTTCAATAACAATACCGTTTTCGTAACCAACAACCTACTCCAACAAAGTAAACACACACACATACTCACGCATTTAAACAGGCACACAAACGAGTAAGGCAGCAATGCTAATGCCGGCACTTCAAAGGTTGAGCTGAGGGCAGGCATGGCAGAGCATGAAATTCGCAAATTACAAATGTTTTGTGCATGTGTGTGTACCCGATCTTATGTTGGCCATATATTACATAAATATGTATGTACCATCGATGTTTCAAATACATATGTAGGTGTGGTATTACAACTCAAAGCTGATGTGGTTAGTTAATATGCGAATAATTAATTATATATAAATAAATTAAACTGAATGTGGGTGATTAGTTAACACACAACATGCATATAAATTAGTTTTGATAAGTTAAGTGCATAATTTTATTTCGCCAAACTTCGCATTTTCGCAGAATTTCTTTATTACAACAAATTTATAGGTAAACAAACATAACTGTAGTTCTGGCTGCTGTAATACCCTTCAAAGGCGTATTTCTTAAAATCAGGGACTAGTTTGCGTCTATACAGACGGACGGTTAGACAAATGGTCGGTGTTAAACCGACTCAGCTCGTCACGTTTATCATTTATATATGATATATACCTATAGGATCTCCGGCGCTTACTGTTATTTGTTACAAACTTTTTCAATAAGAATTTTTCGGAAGAATTACTTTTAAGCCTTTGAACCTATTACTGGTCCGTAAGAAATTATGTTATTATTTTCCTTAAACTACTCTTCTCCAGCAGCATATTTTGGATCGCACAACAATATAAAATATTCCGGCCATTACCTCGTCACATAATCACCTTTCATATGGATATATGTATTTAAAGTAATTTATATGTATACAAGTAACAATTCAAATTTTGTTTTATCGCAGAAAGCTTAAGCAGCATTGCCGGTAGTATGGGTCTTTCTTTATTTAGTTTGTCGAACAAATTTGCATGACGTATCTCTCTCAACTCCTACCACAAATATTTGATTTTTGCAGTTCGATCACGATTATAAAACTAGCGCTTGCAGACGCATTTTATTCATTCACAAACTCAACGTTGTTTATAGCGCTCAGCATTCACACATCAGATAAGATGAAATTCGTTATTGTGTTTTTCGCTTTATTCGCTATTGCCTTCGCAGCTCCACAAAAGGATGCCGAGACATTGCGTTATGACTCGCAGGTCGAACCATTGAACTACCAATACAAGTAAGTCACGAACTTCTTCTGAAACACAATTTGCAAATATTCATATTCTCCTCTTTTTCTTTCTTCTTTAACTATAAAGCGTTGAGACCAGTGATGGAAAAGCTGCCCAAGAACAGGGTGTAGTGCAAGATTTGGGCTCTGAAGACGAGGCTATCGCTGTCCGCGGCTTCTACTCGTACATCGGAGATGATGGTCAGACCTACAGAGTGGACTACATTGCCGACAAAAATGGTTTCCAACCTCAAGGCGCCCATATCCCTGTTGCCTAAATGACTGTGATGAAACTACTTATTGTTCCTTGTTAACTAGTTTTAGCTAGTATTAAAAAAAACACCAAAAAAACATTCGTCAAAAAATGTATTTGATTTCTTCAATATTTGCTGTGAATGTGGGATATATTTGGCTTAACTCTTTTAGTTTTGTTGGGCCAGCTGAACTTTCTTCTTGTGAATTTGTTACACTTGTACATATATCTTGAGTAATTCGATGACGTTGGATTATTATTTCGAATGAGGCTCTAATAACTGTAACAGTGCTTTTTGTATCATATAATCACATAACATCTCACAATACCAATGCTACCGCTACCCTTCGAACTTTAGAACAAATACGATTTCTACAAAGCATAAGGTTTCCGGTGCTATTTCCATCAACTAAAAAACCCTGCGCTCAAATGCAATGTCAATATCCGAACATATTCTGCAATGAAAGAAGCTATTCAATGAAAACAATAGCGCTTCGAAGTGGACTTAACAATTGTAGCTCCCTCCATTTCTTAAATATTATCAAGGCACACTTAATAAACGACAAAATAATCTTCTTTAAAATTAAATGTCTGATAATAATTGACTATCAAAACTGTAGGAAGTTAAATTCTTTGAGGTATAGATTTTCTTCAGGTTACGTAATTTATAGTAATACTAAAAAGAAAGATTAAACCAGCAGGGTAAAGAGAGAGAGAGAGAGAGAAAAAAGCCATTCAACTCAATACAATCTGATGCAGTGTGAGAAAGTGATCACACATGGAATTCTTTTGTCGGCCAAATAGGTTTTTAGTAGACGAGGACAAGTGAAGAGACCGTGCCTCGCAAGCTTGGGAGAGGGGCACTCTTTGTAATATTGTTCGTAACAGATCTCTGCTCCGCAATTCGACATCCCCTTTCATTTTAAAAATATTTTCGTGGTTGCAATAGCGCTCGGTTTCAAATGAATATTAACATTATATTTTTTTTGTTATTGAAATATGAAATAACGCTTTCTATAAAAAACTATTTTAGTAAAAGATCAATAAGAACAAAAATTACTTATTCAAAAGTATATTTGTCCACCGCGCACAAAAATTTGACAATTTGAAATGAAAAATATGCAAAATATTGGGCGTCTAAAGTAATCGGACTAGTGTCGCTCGTGTGAATGCAATGCGCGTCTACAAACGATTTTAAAAATAATATAGTACTGAGACTGTGCAACTTTTTCGAATGCGATCTAATCTCTTGAGGAATTAAACCGTTGGTTTCCGTTGGTTTTCTAATTGGATAAATAAATTAATAAAACTGTGCTATAATGAAATTTGAGATTTATTTAGACTTTTATACATAATCACAACCGAATTTTTTATGAATATTACTCAAACAAATTGGTAATTCTCACGAATGTGCCGCTTCTACCAAAATCTTAACCGATAACAGACACAGTTAAGTAACTGCAAAACCAAAATATTCTTATCAGTATAGTATAAAAATGTTCCATAGCCTTCCGCGCTACTGAAGCTTTGAATAGTCAGATTTTATAAATGTTGAACTCGATTGATTTATAGTTACAACAAACGATTTAGCTACAGACGGATTCTGTATATTAGATGTTGATAACCGATTCTGCCTATAAATTCACAAATTCGAATCTTAGTTACAGCCGCAGATGAATTATTTTGTGAACAGTTCCAGCCCCAGAGGTAAAGGTTGAAGGAATCCCCGGTTATTAATTTAATTTCATAAAAAGTTTTGAGTTGCCTATGAATCGTCGCAGACAAGCTAATGAAATTATTGACAAATTATTTAAATTAGATAATAAAAGTGTGTGAGAGAATTTAAGTAAGGTTACAGGAATTTGTAATTTCCTTCTAATTAACCTCAAGGTGTTAATTTTTATTAATAATATTACTGATTTATAGTAAGCGTGGGTTTCAAAGTTGTAGTTTAAAATATATTAAACTGTATTTTTCAAGTTTTTGAATGAGAAAAAGCTGCAGATATACATCTGCTCTACGTAGTTATATTTTTGACCTTCGTCAGTTTGGAAAGACGTGCAAATAAATTGTGAATCATATCAAATGCTTCACAAAAATTGTTTTCACTGCCTTTAAGCATATATAGAATTTTAAAACTATTTCCAAGGCTGCACGCAATAGAAATAAACCGCAAAATTAATACTACCTCGCGAAAAGACCCAAAAAAGACTTCCAATGACATACTGCATGAAATTCAAGGAGAAAACAATGTCCAAATATCCAAGAGAATCCGGAGTTTGGTCAAATCTGGACTTCACGGCAGGGCAGCACGCAGGAACCCATTTCCAACTAAAATTCGTAGAACCGACGCGTAGAATTTGCCAACTCATATTGTCACCAAATCGACGGAGGAGTGTCGTTTGGAACAATGTAATAAAAATTAATCGCGTAGGTCCTGATGGTCGAAGGTATGTTCGCGTGGTTGAGTATGGTGGAGGATCAATCAAGATGTGGGGATGTTTTATCTGGAATGTTGTTGGTCCACTCCATTAGATTGATGGAATTTTAAACAAGGAGAAATTCGTCGAAATCCTAAAAAATGTCAAGTTGCCATGGACTGAAGATAATTTGCCTGTTATAAGGAAGATAACAATTCAAAGTATACGTCTAAGTTGAAACAAAAGTTTTTTAATGAAAATTCAATCAATGTTTTAGAGTGAGACTTAAACTCTCTATAACATCTCTGGGTTATGTTTTAAAGAGCTATATGCACCAAAAATATCCTAAATATGGATGTTCTTTGTGACGAAATTAGAACTGCTGCCATTGGTGCGCTGTCAGAGTCTTTTAACGTCAATTCGCAATATGAAGGCATATTAAAATATAAAGGTCAAGCAGCAAAATACTTACTGAAAGTAAACAAATTTTTGTAAGTTGTCGCATCCAAATCGTTGATTCCACATATTTCTGTTAAAATTTTCAAAACAAAAACGAACTTTAAAAAAACTTTTTATTATTAGAGACTAAGTTTATCATAGGTTTCAATAAAATGAGTGAAAACACAATAATTATACCTGATTTACTGGGAATTAACATCATTTACTTCAAAATAGGTGTCGTTTCTAATTAGCTGACAATAGCTGTATGTATGAAAATGTAGAAATTCGTAATTCAACTCATGTGGCTTGCTGAAATCGTTTTACAGTATTTAAAACAAAATTTATAAATAGGCCGATAATATTAATTTGTTGTTGTTTTGTGGAGTAGTAAATCCAAAAACTTATTGCCAGACCAGAAAGATTCAACTATTTTTATACACACATGCACAAATCTGTAAAAATACGATATTGATTTATAATCACGTCTATTTGATAACTCAAAAATGTTGTCTGTCGGCATGTGGTTTGCCTCCAGGCCGCATAAGCCTGTTTGACACTAAAATATCTTTCGGCTATATACAAAAGTTTGCATGTGATTTGCATTCATTTTCCAAAAACAAACCCATGTTGCAGCATTAGCTTGGGTCTTCCACTAAGTAGCTTGTCGCCCTAATTAGCATGACATATCTCTTGCAACTCCTACGACACACTTTTGATGTTAACATTAGCGATTACATTTAGACGCTATAAAACTAATGCTTTGCAGACGTATTTCATTCATTCACAAACTCGACGTCGTTCACAACGATTGCGCACGCCCAGCACTCACACTTCAGATAAAATGAAATTCGTTATTGTGTTTTTTGCTTTATTCGCTGTTGCCTTCGCAGCTCCACAAAAGGATGCCGAGACATTGCGTTATGACTCGCAGGTCGAACCATTGAACTATCAATACAAGTAAGTCTCGAAGTGCGGACTTCTTTCTACTTCTACAGCACAATATGCAAATATTTGTAACCTCCTCTTCTTCTTTAACTATAAAGCGTTGAGACGAGTGATGGTAAAGCTGCCCAGGAGCAGGGTGAGGTACAAGATTTGGGCTCTGAAGATGAGGCTATCGTTGTGCGTGGCTTCTACTCGTACATCGGAGATGATGGTCAGACCTACAGAGTGGACTACATTGCCGACAAAAATGGTTTCCAACCCCAAGGTGCCCATATTCCTGTCGCCTAAATTACTGTGATTACGCTACTTCTTGTTACTTGTTGACTAGTTTAAGTTAGTATTAAATTAATAAAGAAGAGACGAATATAAATTTAATATTTGCTTTGAAGTTTAATAAACCTTATGGGTTGTAATTGAAAACGCCAGCACGAGATCTGAACAACGAGTCCTTTTTGACATTGAACGACCTCCTCACACGTTATCTTATTTTGCGAACTCAAAGCGTAAGTTTGCCTGATATATGTATGTATGTTAATAATCTCTTCAGCTGCAAGATACATAACGTGATCACAATTACGTATTACTCGAATATAAAGGTAACATCTTGCCAGCGTTATGAAAACGTTATGAAAAGGATAAAATAAAAACAGCACAATGAAGGTGCAAAACCGAAATAAATTTTCATAAATTGAATGAAGGAAAATAAAACTTTGAGGTACCTTGGTGAGATTACATGAGGTTTCGGCTACGTCTCCTGGTTCACCGAAAGTAAGACTGCCGAGATGTTTCAACCTTGGTCTTGCAAAGGCAGGACAATGGAGAAAAAAGTGAAAGTTTCCATTTCCCATTGGTCCATACAACTTTGATAATTCTACACTGCTCTAGTCTAGGTCGAGAGGATTTCGCAGTCTCACAGAAGCTGGTCGTAGACCAACGCCAGCTAAACGCACGCGAGGTGAACAAGTTAAAAGTAAAGATGACAAGGGAGATCCATATCGGTCCCATTCCATTATGAGAGAGACAAGGGTGTCCCTCGTGGCTAGCTTATCGGCTTTGCAGTTAATAGCGATTCCTCTATGACCCGGCACTCAAACGGGTCTGATAATGAAGTAGCTTAATGGTATATTATAGCCCTCTCCCTGTAGAGGCATTTGTGAAAAAAATATCGTAAAATTTTATAAAGAAGGTTTTAATATATTTTTAACTATTTTAATCAAAATTTACCTTAAAAGGCTTCTATGTACCGACACAGTTCGAAAATATGTCAAAAAAATATATACTATATTCCAAATATTATTAAAATAAATTTTTTTGACATTTTTAAATTTCCGAATAATGAAGTCATTAATTAATTAGTCAAATCGCTTGCTTGCTCATACATATGGATGTATGTATATTGCTATAAGTACGTATGTAGTAGTAATATTTCTAAAATAATAAATAATTTGACGAAGAAACAGAGTTATAGGAATCTAGAAATGAGATATGCCAAATTAAAATGATTAATTCGGTAAAAATGCTAATAACCGATTTTTAGACAAAACCCCATCTTCAATAGCTGCTTGAGTTGCATGCAAAGCAACGGCATGTCGTATACTCGTGTGTTTGTGTATGAATGTGTAGGTTAATGAACAAAAAATTAATTTTACTACCGCCACTAATATGACGGCTTTATCTACAACAAGCACTTTGAACTGAGGATGACAAATAGGGTTTTTGTTTACACTTTTATGTGTACATAAGTGTACGCCTGCAAAACTAAGGTCTTCAAGGCTGCGTTACGGAAACGGTTGCGCCGTAATAAAATTTATAATACTCTAAAACTCCGCAGAACAGATTTATATATTTTATGTTCAAGATATATATATATATATAGATTTAGATTTAGATATAGATATAGATATAGATATAGATATAGATATAGATATAGATATAGATATAGATATAGATATAGATATAGATATAGATATACAGATGTATATAGATATAGGGTATACAACTAATCCATCTCGATTTTACTATATAAGATACATAGGATCTAGGATTTAAAGTAACATAGACCACTATAGATATAGATATAGATATAGAAGATATAGATATAGATATAGATATAGATATAGATATAGATATAGATATAGATATAGATATAGATATATATAGATAGATATAGATATAGATATAGATATTACATTAAACATAAAGTTATTTGTTAATTTTTTTTCTCAACAGTAATTCTAATTTGACTTCTACTCGAAATATCTCATTACTGTTGCCTACATTTCGGCGCCGTGTTGTATGTATTAGAGAAACAATTTTGAAAAGTTTAAATATTTTGAAACCCATAAAAACTAAATAAAAATTTTTACAAAATGCGAGGCACCAAATATGTAATGAATTACTTTATTTTTCAGACACAGAAGCGAAAAACCGAAGCTGAGTTGCATGCGCCATCAGCAATACACGCAAAATCCATTGCGTTTTTTCCAAACAGTTTGTGTGTGTGTGTGCTTGGGTTTAATGCGCGTTTGGCTCACCTGATGAGTGTATTAATTATAGAAAAAATATAAAACTTGTCAGCTTATATAGTTTTCGGGGACCAGTAATTATACTTACTAGTTATTATTATTATTATTGAGATTTCGCCGCTCATCTATGCAAACACTACATTTTACACGGTTTACTCTTAGTTGTTTGTTTTGTTTTTGTTATTTAGCTAAATAATAGTCTATTATAGTATAATTCTATCATTGTTTTGGCCTAGTCGTCGAAACGCTATAAATTGGTGTTGCGTAGTTGGTCAGCAATCATAAGTCATCAACTTGGTCAAGCGTGTGTACGGCCCGTGTAGTTTAGTGCGCAATAACAGAATCTTTTGGAAATATCCTACAAATCAGTATACTCGAATATTTATAAATATCAAAACAAAAATGAAAATCGCTATTGTGTTCGCCGCATTTTTCATTGCCGTCGTCGTGGCTGTGCCCATCGATGATCCATCGCAGGCGCAAATTTTGCGCTTGGATTCGGATGTGAAGCCTGATGGTTACTCGTTCGCGTAAGTGCTGGACGAAAACGTGGGCAAATGCCCAACGAACCCCACATTAGCAACTGATTAACTAAAGTGAATATTTTTCTTCCAGTTTGGAAACCAGCGATGGTAAGACTCACAATGAGGAAGGTCAATTGAAAAACATCGGCGCCGAGGATGAGACAATTGTTGTGCGCGGTTCATATTCATTTGTCGCTGATGATGGCCAAACATATACCGTTAACTATATTGCCGATGAGAATGGCTTCCAGCCCGAAGGTGCTCATTTACCCAATGTGGGTATTCACTAAAAATCCTTTGAGTCCCCAAGGCATAACGGAAGAGTTCATAGAATTGTCCACAGAATTAGTAGCTAGAGAAATCCAAGAGTTATATATTTTTGTACGGGTATTTTACATGTAGTCATAGAAGAAATAATATAAGTATTAGAAAGTCAAACGCAACAGTATGAAATATACAAAAAAGCTAAACAAAATTATGAATTTTAATTATTTTAACAGCTATCGATTATTTTGATTCAGTGAGACTGTTGATGTAAGCATTGAAAGAAAGGTGTATAAAACAACGCGGAGTAATTTATATGGAAATATGTACGTACGTATATTTACTAACATACAGTCTTCTAGTGGATTTTTGGCGAATGGTGGCGATAGACGAACAGCTACGAAGTGCAGCCTCTTTCAGAGACGTGAGGATTCACTCCGACAGCAAAGCGGCAATACTGGTGCTCGGCTCGCTAATTGTGCGCTCAAAGCTGATTAAGAAATGTCTGTCCTCTCTGGAAATAACATGAAGCTACTTCATTATTAGTCTCACTTGGGTGCCTGGTCATAGAAGAATCGTTGGCAACTGCAGAGCCGACGACGAGGTAGCCTTTGTCTTTTCACATTGGAATGGGAGTGAGGTGAATCTCCATTGGCAAAAGTTCAAATACTAGATCAATGGACCTCGCCTGTGGTTAGCAGGCAGTCGGCGAAAACCCGCTCCTCTGTGACTGCAAGAAAGTGTTTGAACTTTCTTTTCAATTTGGAAGAATCTATAATATACAGGAGATAACACAATCGACTGATTTTCTAAGTTGTCCAAGTGAGATCTCTGATAATATTGAAGTCGTAACTTAACGTAATGGATTTACAAAAACATTCGTACTTCATTTGTTTACATTTTTACCGAAATGATGGAATGGGTGCAGTATGATACTCATATATGTATATTAGGGTGTTTTGTTTTTTTAAACTATTATTTTTTTTCAGTCCCGTCACGAAATTTCCTTGCAAATTCCCTGAAAATTTTAGCTCTTAATATTAACATTAAGTACTGGACCAAGGCATGTAAACATTTTCCACAGAAAATACACTACAATCGTGAAAAAATTAATAGTTCAAAAAAAAAACACCCTAATGTATATGTTATAAAACAATATAAGAATTTCCCCACCTCGTTCAATTTTGATTACGGTTATATTGATCCATTTCGATTACAATATTTGAGGTTCAAAGACAAAACGCCAACTGTTGTGCAGCGGATTCAATCGAACCCTTCGAATTATTGACCAGAGCCGACAGAACGCAAAGAGAGTTCCTCAAGATACCTATATGATACCATATTTAGTACATAATAAGTAGGGAAGACAGGTTTTTTGAGTGGTGTCCTTCGAATCACTGAAAGCGCGTATTTCCCAAAAGTGTCCATAAACATGTACATTCAATGGGTTATGGTGACAGACGAATAGATTGCAATCTTCTATTGAAGTTGGGTATTGTTCTCAAATAAAATTGCGTTTATTGCATTTTTTGCTGCTGATTTATTTAACTGCAATTATTGCTAAAGAAAGAGAAAAAGTAGTAAATTCAAGTTGATATGTTTTGCTTGAAATATCAGTTCAATGCTGGATTGCAGGCAATGGTGGGAGATGTTCGCCGGTCGGTTGGAAACCGTTCTCGTCGGCGATGTAGCTAACGGAATATTGTTTACCGTCCTTTTCATCTTTATAACTGAAGGAGCCTTGTACGCTTATAGCTGCATGATCGGTGCCAGCATCCTTAACGACGCCCTCTTCGTGTCTGCTAGTGCCATCGCTGGTCTCCAAGCTAGATTTTTAAAATTAAATATAATACGCGTCGGCAAAGCCATACTAGTATTTTACTTACTCAAAGGTATAATGATCAGGTTGTACATCAGACTCAGATTTGATGATTTCCACATCAGGCCGTGCTGAGACCAATACGAAAATGGCAACACACAAAATTACGAACTTCATTATAACAGATTACTTTCGAAGTCAAAGCGTTGCTTGTAAACTTGTCGAAAGCTTAGAACTTTTTGAATGCAATTAAAACTCCGCCGCTTTTATTTATACTCGACTTTTCTGCTACCGAATTTCTTTTAGTAAGCGAGGGATTCTAAAAGATGCAACTATATGCCAATACTCTTATGTACATTTATTTAATTTTATATCAAGCTAATTGCGCTGGAACTTAATTTTTGTTTACTTACACCGGAGTTTCAATTAATTTTGAATTTGTTGTTAATTAACTTGATGCAAATGTCTACAGGAGAAAACAAAAAGGTTTATTGTTCTATTGAAAACTCGTTTCTTCTTAGAAAGTTCTGTTGTATTAAAATTCCTAAAAGCTGTCAGTTCATTTCTTTTAATGCGTTAAAAGCTAACAGTAATAAATATTAGCGTATGCCAATTTTTTTAAAGGAAATCTTAAATGAGAACGGTTTCTCTTCATTTTGATTTCTTTATTCAAATATACAAACAAAAGATATGTAAAAATAAATGCAAATCTTAAGGTAGTATTATCTGTGTGCGTTCCGATAAACACTTCGCGTCGACAAAAGTGTTAGAATCTGCTATCTTTATCGATTGTCCAGTGAGAATTCATTGATTGGAATGCATTGATTGGAAGTTTTAGCGTTGTCGCAGATTGAGTGGCGTAAGTCCAGAATTTCGTATTGAATGCTGCTGAAAAAGTACCACATTTGGCTAAGAAAAAAGTGCTCCTCCTGCTCACCTTTCCGCAGTTGTTACTGCCAATTTTTACGAATAGAGGCATGAATCGCATCCCATTCACCATGTTCTTCAGATCTGGGCTAGTGCGAGTTCTTTTCTTTCCAAACTTGAAAAAGTCAGTCGCAGTATTTGGCTCACAGGAGGAAGTTTCAAGCGGTTTGAAGAAGTTCGGGCATCACTGAGCCAAGTTTAAAAAACTAAAATTAAAGAAATGGCCATTACCTAACGAATGAATCGGATGACTCAGCATCGAGTTATAAGGAGTAACGAAAGTGTACTTTTTTCATTCCTCATTCCAATACCTGCTAGCATTGGCATATTTTTTAATATTTCTCCAAGAAAATTTAACAGAATATTCTTCAAATGTCATATTGGTTTGACTATTGACAATATATGTAATAAATATTATAATGTACCATTGGTGAATATATTTTAACTGCTTCACAAAAAGAAATCATAAGAATTGGTTTTGTTTTATACGAATTAACTCTACTCCCCCTTAAAAGGATATTGTTCTACGAGGCAAACTTTCTGCATATCTAAAAAGCTAACGTATTTTTAGAACGAGCAAATTTTTGGAGACTTTTTACGCGCCCTTGCAACCAGACAAAATTACTATGTGGGGTGATTGGGTGATTTATGAAAGGTGTTCCTAACGAAGTTCTTTGATAGCTGAAAACACAAATAGAAATGCCGAAGAGTTCATTGCGGTCGCTAAAATGCACGGTTGGACTCCCATGAGAATAAGAGCAGTTACATATATTCTGTTTCAACCTGCTGAAGGCTGTTAACTCACCAATGTAATATTTTAGCATTTCAGTAACCTCCGCCCATGTTTTCCCTTCTGCCAATGCCGATTGCTAGTGTCTTATTATTACCACCTAACATTTTATAAAGTTCACAATTGCTCGATTATAAACAGTAAACATGATGTAAATATATATTTTTAGATACCTCTCTTGCACTCAAGCAAAAATCTAGAATTAAAGTATTTCGATTTTCAAAAATTGCATTCAATTTATTTACAGTATAAAAAACCCTACATTAGAATAAACATTAACTTCGTCACGTCAACAATTTAAACAACTGGGGGAACGGGCAAATGAGCGCCTGAAGGTTGGAAACCGTTCTCGTTAGCAACGTAGGTGACGGTGAATTTCTCGCCAGTCTTCTCATCAACCCATGAGTAGCTGCCAGTAACATCGATAGCCTCGTTTTCACTGCCAACGTTCTTCAATTTTCCAGCTTCGCTCTTTTGGGTACCATCACTGGTCTGGACATCGAATGAGTAGCTCTCGGGTCCGACATCGGAATCTTGTTTGACGATCTCAGCTTCAGGACGAGCGAAGGCAACGGCCAAAAGGCAAGCGAAGATGATAGCGGCTTTCATGGTGATTGGTTTGTTTTGCGGTGGAGCTATGTTGCTGCGATAAACGTTGTCAACTTAGTGGATAACTTTCTCAACTCATTCGGGCATTTTATATTATTCCAGCTGCATAAATTTCTCTAATCAGCACTCAAGAAATTATATTTTATATTTATTTTTAACCAATTCTAAATCTGGTTTTAATCATGAACCCGTTATATTGACCAGATTGTATCGGTGGGATTGCATAAGCTGCATAATGCATACTAGAAGCGCTCATATTTCCAGTTTTATTCTCTTATTTTATTATGGCATCTTTCACTGTGTTCTCGCATCATTCTTCTGAAATAATAAAATTGTCTAAATATAAAATTATTTACCGTTTATTTCAAACATTTTATGCAAATTCGCTTCAATTGCTATAAAAAATTAACGTATTCCACCAGGCCATGAGCAATCGGTTATAACATTTATATCGCAGGAGCAGTTTTCAAAATCGTTCGTTAGAAAGTTTTACATTTTTTTATTTAATTTTTTAATACGTTATTTTTTCCATATTAAACCCCATTTGGAATTATGATTCTCAGCAGTCCTGGAACTGTTAATCGTAATAATTCCCAATATTCGCGGGAAACTGTCTAACGAAGAATGTCAGCAGCTTGCCTTCTTGTTGGTTAAATTTAATACCTCGGGAACTACTTCTACAACTTGTACAGATTTGGAATTAGATATTACGACACATATCAATTCTTGTAAAAATACTGTTTTGCAACCTGGTATTGTCTCTTTTTAAGGTCTCATACTATATAACTTATATATATAAGAACGGCTATCATTGTTATTTTTTGACATATACCAGTATATTGATCATTATATATTAGTCCATATATAGTAAAAATCTATTTCACGGTTCACCAATAATCCAATCCTCATTATATCGTGTAGATAGCAGTCAATTGGTCTAGCTCCCACGTACATACATTTCTCTAAACATCGTATAGCTAGTATAACTACATCGCTCTTCTTCTCTTCTTCTTCATGTACCCAATATACTATATTTCTTCCTTTTGATTGAACTTTTATTACATATACAAGTGCCGCTTTTTATATTTCGGGACCAGAAAACAAAAAAAAATTATATTCATTGAAAATCGTTTTAATGTTTTTCAAAATATTCTCTTTAAGATCTATTTTCTTTCTTCGAAAGTTGTAAAAATTAATATGCACTGTAAACAACGCTCGAATGTCAAAACGTCCTGACTATGCATAACATCAAAAATGATAAACTTTATGATAAAGTCAAACAACTTGGCTAGAAAGAACCAGCAAAGCGCTTTCCGTTGCTTGCTAACTGTTAAGCGGTTACGTTTTAGGTTTGATATATAGTACATATACTAGCTGTAATAAACAATTAAAATTTAGATGAAATTTGGTATGCGGGTTCCTTAGTACAAAAAGACATTCCATTAGCAAGGGACACCGTTGGGCAAAAAAATCAGAAAAAGTTGTCGTGGTCTCGACCTCTAATAAGTATAATGCACATAGGTATCTCCTATACCACTAAAGATACAACAACCAGGTTTGCTTAGAGTAAATATTGTAGGAACTCCCACCATCAGTGTGAAAATGGATGAAATCGGAAGATAACCCTGCTTCCTCCCCATTAAACGGTATAGTTAAAAACTACTAAACAGTGAAAAATCAGTCCCTAAATACGCCAGAGACATTAAATTTTACATACAAAATTGGACAATGGGCGTAGCACCGCCCACTTTTTGGTAAAAGCACATACATATATCGGCATCCGCTTAACCGATTGCGACTAAATTAATGGAACCAATTGTTACAATTCTTTAAAAACTGTCAAAACATTGAAGGCGTAACGGAAGGCATTCTCCGGATTGGCCTTGGGAGCCGAGGTACATGCTGCTTGGATCCCTCTGTCGTCACAAAATGCTTGCCTTTCATCGGCCTTTTCAGGCAAGGAAACAGAGAAGAAATCAAAGATCCACCTCGTCACCTGTGATTAGGTTATTCAAAATTTGGGGGTCGCTTTCACAATGACATAATGACATGAACCACAGATTTTTATAAAATTACCGGGTTTCATACAGAATTTAATCGCGTACCTCTGTTCTAACGAACACTCCATTTTCAGCTTGCACCACCACTCACAGAAACAAGCCGCGCGAAAATGTGTGTCCTGACTCTCCAGGTGCCCTACATACTACCATAATATGTCTTACTACATATGTATAATGATTTTCGTTTTTCCAACAAACCGTATGCCGAATATATATGTAGATCAGTGTATAATTTATATATAGTGTGTATATACATATATATAAAATTGCTTGGACTCTGATCGTTTGGTTGACTTTTTATACCTTAAAGTATTTCCCTGGTTTCAATTTTTGCAAGTTGCAAGAGTATAAAGTGTTTGGTTGCACCTGAACTTAGCTCTTCTTTAAATAAGCTTGCTTCATGTAGACTACAATTTCAATTTTTGGTTTTGTTATCAAATTTGCTTATTATTTACTAAAATAGATTGCAAATAAAATGTATTTAACAAAAAAAAAATATCTTCTTATACATACATACATATGAATATAAAAATTAATCGCAAAATGTGTTGCTAAGCGCATAACTCAACAACGCCTGGACCAATTTTGCCAATTCTTTTTTTTAAAGCTTCGTTGAGGTTCAAGGATGATTTTAACGGCAAGAAAAATTCAAATAATTACCGGAGAACCCCTAAAAACAGCCCTTTTATTTTTCCCATACAAGCGAATGAATGCTTGTTTGTTAGTAACGCTAAGAGAACGGCTGCACCAATCTTGATGAAAGTTTAAAAATTAAAATACTTTAAACTTTTCATGAGAAAAAGCCGGAAAATTGGGTGTTTCCAAAAAGTCATTTTTTTTCCGTACACATTTTTTTTCAATTTTTGTTTGTTTTGTTTTCCAATATTTTGATTTGTAAATTATTTGATTCATTCAGTTTCGGTCGCATGCTTTTTTATTCCGGCTATTCAAAAGAAAAATTATTGAAAATTATTCAGTGAAAACTTTACTTGTTTTTCACACAAAGAGATCAATTGCATATTGAAATTTGTTACGAAGCCACGAAGAGGTCGCGCTTATATTGGTCGGCGTTCTTTTTGCCATCAACGTATGTCAGCCCAAGAAAAGGCAACTCCCAAAACGCAATGACATACGTGCGGAATTATGGATCTCGGTCAATCAGCAAGCGATCGTCATGATGTCACAGCACGACTTTTCAAACAACAGTTACGATGTTTGATGGACTTTATCTTGAAGCAACGTATATGTGGTGCTGTTAGATGCTAGATGTACTCTGTTGAGTGGCAAAAGAGAGGTTTGCCGCGCGCACACATTCTTCTTTGAATGGTGGTTACACCAGATAAAATTGATGAACTCATTTCTGCGGAAATTCCTGATGCAATCCAATATGGTTCATGGACTTTGCGGACACTACAATCCCACTTCGGTTTGTATGTCTGACAATAAATGCACGAAACACTATCTACGTGCTTTTCTTTTGGAAACAGAAACTAGAAATGATAGATATCCACTCTATCGGCGTCGCTCACCAGATGACAATGGCAGAACATTCAGCATTAAATTTAGGATAGTGAATATCGAAGTTGACAACCCACGGATCGTACTGTATTCACCATTATTGTATAATTCACATTCAAAACTCATATCAATGTTGAGTATTGCAGTTTGGTGTAATCGATAAAATACGTTTGTAATTACGTCACCAAAGGAAGCAACATGGCGGTTATTGGTCTTGAACGATACGGTCGATACCTGAACTGCAATAAAGCGCTTTGAAGGACATTTACTTTTGCAATTCATGAACGTTTTCCGACTGTTGTGCGTCTCGCAGTTAATTTGGCCAAAGAGTGTATTTCAACCTAGAGAATACAGCACAGCCAGTTGATACACCGCCAGCAACAAAATTAACATTTACGAGTTTTTTCTCAACTTTTGTCAGTAATCCGTTTGCGAGAACATTGTTCTATTCGAAAATACATTGAATAGTTGCGTAGAAAGCAAGGCCAACCAGTAGATTGACATCAAGGTGTGTTCTCCACTAATGCCTTCGAACGAATTTACACAATCCACCCGAAAAACGACGACCGCTTCTACCTTCGGTTGCTATTGATTAATGTACGCGGTTCAACTTTATTTGATTCATTGCGTACTGTGAATGGTACGGTGTGTGCAAGTTTTGGAGAAGTAAGCCAGCAATTACAATTGTTGGAACATGTTAATCACTGGAATGAAAATGAAGTCCGCACACTTTTCGCGAAGATCATTTCGACATATCAGCCTTCAAATCCGCGTCAATTATTATGACATTGCCGAAGACATTTTACATCGTCTTCACTAAAAATTGGAAATGGGTTAATTCCGGTTGATACTACCGGTGGTTTGATATCAATGCCATCCGCCGTTTATTAATTCGCGAAAGATGTACTCATCACGAATGATCGGACATTGGGCAAATTATCGTAACTACGATTCCTTAAGTGCACGCGCAATGTTAGCTACCAAAAATGCCGATGTTGACTTAAACTGGAAGATTCAAAGTCAAATTCCGGGAGACGTGCGTTCCTACAAATCGATCGATCGTCCTGCCAATGAAGACGACGCCGTGAATTATCCAGTGGAATTTCTAAATTCCTTGAAGAGGCTTGGTATGCCTCCACATCATTTGCGTCTCAAAGTTGGATCTGTCGTTATTATGTTTCGCAATCTGCGCTATCGAATACAAGGGGGCAGAATGCTTGATTCTACGAATTCCTTTGAGTTCTAACGATTTGCCATTTCAATTCAAACGTATTCCGTTTCCAGTGAAAATTGCATTTGAGATGACAATCAACAGGACACAGGATAGTCTTTTCTGTACACCGGAACTTCTTCTTCTTCTTCTTAATTGGCGTAGACACCGCTTACGCGATTATAGCCGAGTTAACAACAGCGCGCCAGTCGTTTCTTCTTTTCGCTACGTGGCGCCAATTGGATATTCCAAGCGAAGTCAGGTCCTTCTCCACTTGGTCCTTCCAACGGAGTGGACGTCTTCCTCTTCCTCTACTTCCCCCGGCGGGGGGGTAGGGGGGTTCTACCGGAACAGAAACCAAACAATTTTATTTATCAAGCAACGTTACATTGAAAAACATATGAAATGATAAATTAAATTTTCTTTTCATTTTAAAACACATAATTTTACGCAGGAGAACGGCTGTGGAGTCAGCTGGTATTTCCATAAATTGATGTACGTAATTCAAGCAAAAAAACTCAAAATTTATTTGGAACATAATTTTTATAAAATAAACATAAACAAATCTTTGTTCCCGACACTGTGGAAACGATATTGTACTTAACACTGGTGATGCTACAGTTTTGCAATTACATATTTTTGAATTATATTCTGTATCTATTTCACATTTTCTCTACAAAATAGTTCGAAACAGATCGTGATGGACGAAACCTTTAATTATTCCTTAATAATACTTAAAATATACTAACAACAATTTTTATTTAATAATTTTCTGCTCATCCCTCAATTAATTTCACTATTTCGATGTTAAATACAGTTAATCAGTAGGCGTTTTCATTTTCTTCAAGTGGAGGCAGCAAGAGATCTTCACCGGCAGCATAACCCTCATCCGCGGGGCCTTGCGATTGAAAACCTGGCCCAAACTCTAAATTATCGGGACTCGAATCGTAATTTATTTGTGCCAAAACCACAGCCAGCAGGCAGAAAAATACGAATAAAAGTTTCATGATAGCTTATAATTTGATTATTTGCTTCTCCGGCTTTTATGTGTTCTTACAAATCACGTTGCTGGCTCTCTGTAGAACTCATTAAAAGCCTTGTGCTATTTTATACTGATCTAAGAGATATTTTGTTTAATTTTTTTGACATTTGCAACCGGCACTTCCTGCCTCTGTCTGCAACTATTATTTATACTATATACATATATATACATATGTATCCGTATAATAAAATTTACTAATAGTTCCAGTTTTACTTTAATATCGTTTAACATATTATTCACAAAAACTAAGCCGGTTTTGTTTATAATATTGTATGTATCTGCCATGTTGGTGTATATGGCTGATCAATTTAGACGCTTGCGAACTAACAACATTTTTACACGGCGACTTTTAATAAGTTCTTCAGTTTATTTTAAATATATACAATTTTTCTCAATACAAAAAAATACCAGCATAGGTAAGACATAGCCCTTGTACTCGTCTAAATTGAGAAGGACCTGAAGGGGCCTATAACAATAAGTTGATTCATTTTGACTTCGATAGAATTGTGTAACTATTTAATGAAATTTTAATACTTTTTATAAAAGAAGAATTACGAACTCGATAAGAGTTGAACTACCTTTAATTCTGACTTTATTCATTAACTCTATCAGATGCACCATGTTGAAATAAATTAATGACGATTTAACAGTAAATATCACATTTTTTTTAACTGTTGTTGCTTTCTCCATAAACCGAAACTATGGTTATCAATAATTTTCTTCTTCATTATGTAGAATCCTATTTAGTTGAAACAGTACGATAGTTTTTGGTATACTTATCCAAACTCATTTCAGACACGACAGCAGTAAGCGACGCGATACGAAAACAAGATAAAACTGCCCCACCGCCAGGTAGCGCATAGTTGACATATCACTCTATTCTATATCTATGTATGTACAACTAAATGGAGAGACCTATCAAAATAAGTTAAAAGCTGTGCTACTTCTCAGTGCGGTATACGAAAAAAAAATGACGTGCGTATTTCTGTTGGCTAGACTATAGTTGGAAATAGAAAAATTTCGGGTTCGCTACTTTCTCATCAGCAAAAGGCACACAGCTTGAGTTATCAACATCAGATTATTACAATTTAGTTCATTCTATTCTATGATTTTATATATTTTTTATATTCTTGAAGCCTGAGCCATTTTGAATTATATATATATTAAAAGATATACATATGTATGTATATATAATTCCTAAATATGTATAGAATAATAAAAAACCAGAGTTCAAATTTAAAATATAATTTATTTATTTTCCATTAACAAAACTTTAACTTCCTTTGATCACAAATTTAAGCAACTGGAGCAACTGGCAAATGAGCACCTTGTGGTTGGAAACCGTTCTCATCGGCAATATAGGTGAGGGTGAATTTCTCACCAGTCTTCTCATCCACCCACGAGTAGGAACCCTTTACGGCGATGGCTTCGTGATCTGAGCCAACATTTTGCAAGACACCAGATGAAGCATGTTGGGTTCCATCACTAGTTTCAACATCGAAGTTGTAGCTTTCTGGCTGAACATCAGAGTCCTGACGAACGATGGAGACATCGGGGCGAGCGAAGGCAACAGCCAAGAGGCAGGCGAAGATGATGGCGGCTTTCATGTTGACTAGTTTGTGGTGGAGCTGTGCTGCTACGATAAAAGTTGTCAAATTTGTGGATACTTTTGCTCAACCGCTGTGCCATTTTATATTATTTCCGATGTTCACATGTTTACTTCCACAATTGTTGTCAAATCTGGTTTTAGCGGTCATCAAAATCCAAAGTGTGATATAAGTTAATATCACAAGTAATAATATATAATATTTCCAGTTAGCTTAGCTGATATTTTTTAACATATGCAAACATATTTACAGTTTCAAATGCAAATGCATGTATTTGAAATGCGTTCAGCTAAACGATGTAGAATAGGGCATTATTGTTATCTTTTTTTCTGCGAGCTACTTCTCGATGGCAGCTATAATTGTAATTATATAAACCGTTATGAAGGTACTGAGAAAACATCGGAAGTGGGGGATGAATATTCAAATATTCATAAAACGTCAGTATTGAGGACTTTTATTGTAATAATATTAAATATATATTGTTTTATTAGACTAGTTTTATTGCAAAATTTATTTGACGTAGTTTAACAGTCTTCTTCAACTAGAAGAAGATTATGACACACTCGAGAGTCGATGGCTTTCAAGTATGATCAACTTGGATTTTATCATTTTGACTAACAAAAAAATGAATCCGACCTTAAGAAAGTGTCAGAGATAGGATATTCTTGGTTTAAAATTTGAAGTCTTTTCATCGAAAATCCCTCAAATTTTCAAATTTATTATTCTATTAAATGTTAAGTTGCAGCCTACTTTATATAACAGCTAATACATATTGTTATGTATCCATTTATTCACCACACCTTATTCGTCATATTACATAGGCTTTCCAATACATAACCTTCATAATCTCTATTTCTCATTACCTTCCTTATCCTTTTATCTTAAACATTATTTTATCTCCCACTCCACTCGCCATTAGCGAACGCTTTTGTAACAATCATCTCGGAAAACAGAAAATTATGTCAAGGAAAATAAATATATCGACCAGACTTATTCGAGATGATCTCCACATGGGAGCCTGCCGTCGGACAATTTCCGACAACGCGTCTGAAACAAATTAAAAGTGCCTCTACAGTGGCACACAACAAAAGCCAGGAAAATACCCTTTTTATGGATGAAAAAATGTTCACTGTTTGTAATAAGCAAAACCAAAAAAATCTACGCAGAAACTCCCAACGTGGTCACCATCCAATTAGGTAAGGTTTTTGTGTGAAGTCTTCTTTAAAAGCGACAAAATCGGAAAAGTCTATTTGCATTTGGTTGAGGAAATAATAAAAAAGCCAAGTTCTACTAATTTGTCTCCTTTATTGATTTGTGACATGCTGACTCCATTAAAGGTGAGCTCGCGTGGCGTAGAGAGAGTTTTTTAAACCAAAATTATTTATGTTACAGTTTGCATGTTTTTCAATTCTTTAAATATGGCAACAAGTTCATTATTGTTTATTCATACCTTACAAATTATTCGGTAGATGCAAAAAACTATTTGTAATATATTAACATCAGAGTAGATAATAATGCTATGATTATCCGAAAAATAATTTTTAAACTTTTAATCGAGAAGATGGGATAGCAAAAGCATTTTATTAATGCCGCAATGAAAAATTAAGACCAGAAATGTAATTTCAAAAATACGATTAAAATTTATTTTTAATGTTTAATTAGAAAAATTCAGTCGCAAGCTTATAATTGAAAATATAAGAAAAAAATTATTTTAGAATTTATCATGTGTATCTCCTGAAAAGAAGCTTATTTTTAATAAAATATAAACGTAATTTAGCTCTTTTTGGTTTTATTTATATTTATGAAGTTGCTTATAATTATAGTGTTTCGCTTGGGAATATGTAAATCTTTCATTTTTTATTGAATGTCATTCCAGCTTTTAATTTGAAAATATTATTATTTAGTTTAGTATTAGTTTAATACTTAAAAACTTTTTTGTTTACTTGTTTAATCCATAATGATTGAAATTGAAAATTAAAATTTTATTTTTAATCCTAAAATAGGAACTAAAAATTGGAATCGTATATGGAATCATCTTTTTAATAAGAAAACTCCCAACTCCGATCAACATACATATATTCACCCAACAATAAAAAAATTATAATTTCAGTCTAGACGAAACCGTTAATTTTCGGTTTATTCTAATTTTTATTGCACAATATTGAAGTATATTTCATCATTCAAGACCTTTGTTTCTAAAGGACATAAGTAGAAGCTGGGCCTAAGGCTGTCAACGTATAACGGTGTCATTTTAATAACTGTTTCTACACCTTTAAAATTTACATAACATGCCCATTTGGCAGTTTAATTAATTAACACAGATTTCAATGACGTAAAGAAGAAATTATAAATGCAAAGAGAAGTTCAGCTAAAGCAGAAGTATATATGTGCGTGTGCATATGTATGTGAAATATATAAGCATGCGTAAAGCTTAGCATATTGAGCAGCTAATAAGCCAGAAAAGGTAGCAGTACTTTTTGACCAAAGTTTTTCTCAAGAAAGTCATGAGTTTGTAGTTTTCGGACTGCGAATTAGCAGTTAACCTTTCTCAAATATATAAATATTAGTATATATGAATATGTATTTAAGCACTGTAGTATATAAGTAAGACTCGTTTATCACTTTGCCATCTTAGCAACTAAAATTTGCAAAAAATTACGAAAGTGAATTTGCTGAGCCATTGTTTCGGGCTAAAAAATAATGTCATGGAGGAGTATTTCTAGCTAATATAAGTTTGTACGTATGCAGACACAGAAGAATCAAACCGGTCATCATAAAATAAGATTTGACAATTTCGAGCTGAATTGAGAGTTGCACAAATATATGTATATACATAGTAAATATATTTTAAAATTAAATAAAAATAACAGCAACTGAAGAGCTCTGTGCACATATATACATACATATGTATATGTGCGAGTGTATGCCTTATGCATTGCTGCCAAACAGGTCAATGAAAGTGTTTCTATTTTATAACTCATGAATTATGCAAAAGAACCGGCGAAAATTATTATAGAAGAATTCGTATATTAGCTAATCCAATGCCAAAAACTTGATAGCAATTAAGTTGGTAAAAAAATTTGAAATATACATATCTACAAAACACACTTAAGAGTAGGATCTCATGTGTGTAGACATACATATACATATGGGCGTTTATTTGATGAGCCAAAGTGGCTGCCTGGAACTTGTCTTCTAATTAGCAACATGCTCGCACAAGTTTGAACAAGAAGCTGCCACCAAAAATAAAAATATTAAAAATATACTGAATTTTTGTCAGGTCTGTATGTCTGTTGCTTAGCAAAGCGTAGAGTTTGGCAAAATTTAATTACCTAACATAAATATGCATTAGCTAAACTCTCCAGCAGGTTTGAAACTGCTGCTAGAGTACATTAAAGAAATTAAATTCTAGAGCTAAAGCGAAATATTCCGCGCTTATCTAACACCAACTAGAATTCTTATAGCACTGTATGCATTTAGCTGAAAGTCAAGATGCTAAAAACAACAAATTATACTTTAAATGTACTTTGTTTATTTTAATTTCGGCAATAAAATGCATGTATGTATGTATGCATTTCAGTTTTTGGCAATTCCGTTTTATCAAACTTAGAATATTCAGAAATTTTAGTTAAACAGGAAACTAATCACCCATAGAAGTGCTTACTTCTACAAATATAGAGTAAAAAAAGTAACCTACATTGCTGAAAATTGCTCGCGGGCGTGCATATAAAATGGCATGGAACACTTGCAATGACATCCACTAAGTTTTCTAACCACAACGGAAGAACAACACACAAAATCAAAACAAACATGAAAGCCGTATTCATCTTCGCCTGTCTGTTGGCTGTTGCCTTCGCTCGCCCCAACCCTGAAGCCGAGATTGTGCGTCTGGACTCCGATGTCGGTCCTGAGTCCTACACATACAACCTTGAGACCAGCGATGGTACAAAGAAGGAAGAAGCTGGAAAATTGAAGAACGTTGGCAGTGAAAACGAGGCTATCGCCGTTAGCGGCAGCTTCTCGTGGGTGGATGAGAAGACTGGTGAGAAATTCACCGTCACCTATGTTGCTGATGAGAACGGTTTCCAACCACAAGGTGCTCATTTGCCAGTTGCCCCAGAAGCTTAAGTGAATGAATTGATTTACTTACGTTCAATAACGAATTCTGTAATAAATAA
Organism: Bactrocera tryoni; assembly: GCF_016617805.1. NCBI lineage: Eukaryota > Metazoa > Arthropoda > Insecta > Diptera > Tephritidae > Bactrocera > Bactrocera tryoni. Next base: position 1,197,283 of record NC_052503.1, read on the forward strand.
AAAAATGGTTGGCTACCGTTAACAAAAAGCTAAAAGAAGGTGTGGTTTGAATTATTAGGTTACGTTAAATGATGTTTTTGTAAAAAAATAGATGGTCAAATGTTCTATAATTCTGCAAAGGAAAATATAATCATAGCATCAGTACAATTGTTAAAAGCACAATCAACTAATTCGGCAAGTCGAAATTAATGTAAGCTGTAGCAATAGAGCCTAAATATCATTGTGAAGATTGAACTAGTATCATACATAAATAGGTAATTAAGTTAAACCAAGAAAATATAAAACAATGTTATTAGAAAAATTCTCCAGAAGATAAGGTAGGCTCATCGGAGAAAATTTTATAGTAAATTTTTCGAGGATGTAGAGGAAGGTGGATGTCTGACGACGTACCTAAGCCTTTAGTGGATATAGAGATAAATGTGAATAATATACTTTAGATTATAAAAAGTATTAAATTTAATTGATTTTAGCACAAAAATATAAAGCCAATGATAAAAGAAATATTAAATTTATGAGAATATGTAGATAAAGCATATTATTTTTATCTACTTCATCTTAAAACTATCAGTTCAGAAATTTGTTTAATAAATTATAGACAAGTACTAGAATTTTACTTTCAACAAATTTAACTTTCACAAAAGAAGAAGAAGAGTAATGTAATTTTTTTATGTTTAAGTTTCAACCAACAGACAACGATATCGAAAAAAATACTTTTTTTGTTATTATTATATTAAAGTACAGAAAACTAAAGTCAATGACAGAAAAACAAGCAAAGCAAGAAAGTAAAATTTTTATAACATTCTTAAGAAAAAAATATACCAAAACCTTTAACAAGACTTAAGAAGCCAAACAAATGTACATATGCATAAACACAAAGAACTGATATAGACATACATATACCAATAATGGCGCATTCGCATATGGTATTAGAGCGAGTTGCAATTAATATGATTTTTAAGCAAATTTTTTACTGAATATGTACATATGTATATTTTAGCAGATGTACTAGATTCCTTTGGTTTATGGTTCATGATCATAAGCAAATATAGCCGAATAAAAAGAGCATCACCAAAATTTATATCGTATTAAAGTATCAATGATCCCTACGCACCATATACCATACATATGTGTCTACTCATATGTTTAAGCCTATGCTACTAGCACATGCATACAAACATATATACACGTAATGATACACTATTTAGTTACGCCGGTTCGTCTAGTTAATTAGCATATAAACAACAAAAATATATAGCGACCAATCAAGTTTAAGAATTAATAAAACTCATTTGATAGTTATATTTTATGAATTCGGCAAACCTAATATGTCGCCGCAATGCGTATAAAAGCAAAGAATCAGCCTACAGATTACAACACTCAGTAGTCTGATTCCGGCATTTGCACATCCAGCAAAACCCAAAACAAACAAATATCAACATGAAATTCGTTATTGTTTTCGTCGCTCTCTTCGCTTTGGCCTACGCTGCCCCAGCTGCTCCTGAAGCCGAAATCGTCGAATTGAGATCCGATGTTGAGCCCGAGAAATACAGCTACGCGTAAGTTATTAATTAATAGTGTAGCAAAAGTCCTTATCTTCGAGGCATCGCATAGAGAATCAAATGTATTGAATTGGTTCCTTGGAAATATTAAGTAAATAACCTATTTTCGTTTGTGCTTTATAGCTTAAAGACCAGCGATGGTACATCAAAGGACGAAGAAGGTCACTTGGTCAATGTTGGTGCTGAAGATGAACACATTGTTGCCCGCGGTTCTTACTCTTTCGTCGCTGATGATGGTCAAACCTACACCGTCACCTATGTTGCTGATGAGAACGGTTTCCAACCTTCAGGTGCTCATTTGCCCGTTGCCCCTGAGGCTTAAGTTTCATTCTCATTAGTTGAGTTTGATTGGTGAAAGTGTTATTAGATTATAAGTAAAATGATGTTGAATAAATGATTAACGAAAAAAATAACTTTTTTTATTCGTGGTAAGAATGTTTCTACCGTTTTTATAAATTCCTTGATATGGCCAAAAATTTCACTATCGATAACGCAGCAAATAATTATGTCTAACAAGTAAGGAGGGGCTAAGTTCGGGTGCAGCCGAACATTTTATACTATTGCAACTTGCAAGAATCAAAGACAGGGAAATATTTTAAGGTGTAAAATGTCAACCAGAAGATCGAAATCCAAGCAATTTTATACATTCGTAAATTATATATATGTAACTCATATACTGACAGACACATAAGGCTTGTTAGAAAGCCGAAAGTCATTATACATAGTATATTGTATATCTATTTTTCCCAATACCACTTACTATTAAAATGCCACATACTAAAAATCCAATCATAAGAGTAAAGTCAGCCAGATGTTCGAAAATCCTGATATATATAATCAATGGAGGCTAGGTCAAGTTTTCGTTCAAATTTATCTAGTTTAGGTAGGAAGATAGACTGTTATGAAAAAACTTTTGCCTAATTCGCGCTATGCGTGGCGCGAATCGAACTATTACTTTTATAATAACTTCAACCGAGTTCAAATGACAACCAAAGTGAGTATAAATCAAATAACAGTAATCAAAAGGACAACGTTTTTGTTCAAAACTACTAAAGGTGTGATAACTCTTAAACGAACAAGTAAGGAAGGGCTAAGTTCGGGTGTCACCGAACATTTTATACTCTCGCATGATAAAGTGATAATCGAGATTTCATTATCCGTCATTTACATATTTTTTTTTATTTTGCTGTAAAATTAATTAGATTAGTAGTTCCTGAGATATGGTTTTTGGTCCATAAGTGGCGACGCCACGCCCATTTTCAATTTTAAAAAAGCCTGGGTGAAGCTTCCTTCTGCCATTTCTTCCGTAAAATTTAGTGTTTCTGACGTTTTTTGTTAGTCGGTTAACGCACTTTTAGTGATTTTCAACATAACCTTTGCATGGGTTATATGGGAGGTGGGTGTGGTTATTATCCGATTTCTTCCATTTTTGAACTGTATATGGAAATGCCCGAAGGAAACGACTCTATAGAGTATGGTTAACATATAACCCTATATCTGACTTTTTTAGTTTTAGGACTTACAAACAACCGTTATGTGAACAAAACTATAATACTCTCCTTTGCAACTTTGTTGCGAGAGTATAAAAATTCAGAAGGAGTAAATCAAAATTCCAACCGATTCTTTTCCTATACTCTCTCCAAGAGTATTCTAAATCTTTTCAAAGAATTGCCCTTAAACTATAAAGTGCAATAACTATTTCACAAATTAGATTAGAAAAATTGTATTCGAGGCAGAATCTGTCCATTGTTCAAAATTTGTGAAAAGTTGAAGTGGCCACGAAATTCCGAAAGATTTAATACCTTCCAAAGTATGACATTTCTATGTATGAACTTTTTTCTTGTCATTTGTTGGTGTGACCAAGAATTTAGCTTCATTATAGAAATAAGTTTTAAAACTGACTTCATGCAAGTAACCGCTGCGGCACGTTGTAATCAATTCGTACTATTTTGTCGGCCACGCCAAAGGCCTACCACGTAAAATAATGTGCCCACAAAACTTTTATTCAATAAATTGACTGTTTGGTTGGATGTGTGGCGTGTAGCGCCGTCTTGTTGAATTCAAAGTTCGTTCACATCAACACCCTACAATTCTGGCACGAAAAAGACCCATAGAGCACACTAAACAATGACTTTTTGAAGATGTAACGGCGTCTTACAATAATATGAGAATTTTAAATATTAATGTACCAAAAGAGAATGTTCATCGCTGAACCAAATTTTCATATGGAAATTGAAATGGTCAGCGATCTCGTTTTGGTCTGATTCATCGACGTGCGACGCGCTCTATGATGGTTCGGCTTCAATTCTTTTATTACTTAGATTTTTTAAGCCCGCATACTACGTTCCTTCCGCAAAATCGTCCATAAAGTACATGACAAAAGCTCCAATTATTGGGCACGTTTGTGAACGGACTTATTAGAGTCTCTTCGAAACTCTGCTCCAGAGCAGCAATAGTGTCTTCGGTGCGCATTCCGTGAGGTCTCTGAAAATACGCATTATCACTGGAGTAAACCGTTCCGTAGTTACTCTAATAACCGACTCTGCTGGGCGTTTATGTCATCCAGATATTTGAAGCATTGCACTATGCGTTGCGCGAATCGAACTATTACTTTTATAATAACTTCAACCGATACTTTTATAATAACTATTACTTTTATGAGAACTTCAACCGAGTTCAAATGACAACCAAAGTGAGTATAAATCAAATAACAGTAAGCAAAAGGACAACGTTTTTGTTCAAAACTATTAAAAGTGTGATAACTCTTAAACGAAAAACACAGAAGGAGTAAATCAAAATTCCAACCGATTCTTTTTCTATACTCTCTCCAAAAGTCTTCTAAATCTTTTCAAAGAATAATTATATCTGTCAATTTACGAGATATTTTACTGAAATGAAAACAAAATCGATTCGATACTTCCCATAGCCTAATATAACATACACGTAACGGAACGGAACGGAACTTGAATAATCTTTACTTGTTTATTACTGATTAAAATGTGAAATTATCTTACCGAAAGCTGATCGATGTTACTACCGAGGTTAAAGTAGATTAGACTTAGAAACAATATGATTTCTGTGAAACTTCTTCTAATATCGTAGAAATATAAAACCTGAATAATGGTCATAATATGAAACGAGAAATTTTTAGGTATTTTTTTGATAAAAATAATAAAATGCTTTTCAATTCTCACATATTAAAAAAAAATAAACTCCAACGATATAATTAATTATATTCATATTCAGAATTTCAGTTAAACCAAAATCAACGTCGGAGACCCTTCAGAGCTTATACAAAGTATATTCCCTAATATTTCGAGATATCGACCTAAAAGTTTGCACACAACCTTTCCCTCCCAAGAAACTGCTCAAACAAACTTACTTTTCTAACCCTAGTTCTTATATAGAAAACTATTTTATGTCAAAAGGTAATTTATCATAGATTATTATTCAAGTCATAACTGTAATCTCCCAAAAAACTGAGCAGAAGCTAAAACATTTTAAATACAAATGTTTTTATACTCTTTTATACTATATAAATTGCATTTTTGAAGGGTATTATAGCTGTACAATGTTTAACTATTTGAACATGTTTCTTAACAAACCATTACCGGCATACGCCTCGTCATTCAACGCCTTCCAAACACTACAAATTGCATAGCCTTGCAGAGCCATGAAGGCGTGAATTAAGATTTCATAAAGTAAACAGTATTTAGCACTGCAACCTGCACATAGCAACACAAATTCCGATTTGGAAGAGTTTTTAATTATTAATATTTTTTTTTCGTTATTAGGTATTGTTATAAAAGAATAAATGAAAAATAGACTTCGTTCAAAACTCAAATCAAAAAGAACAACAAATAAAGCGTTATCTGTAAAAAGTAAAAACTTCGCGCACAGAAGAAGATCTATCTGACTTAAACTTGTTTACAATACAAAAGCTGCAACGCTGGAGCAACCAATCCAACAGACCATAAAGCGTCAATAGTAAGCATGCCAAGAGTCAATGAAAACCTGCGTAAGCATAGAAGAGATATGGTAAGAAAAAAATTAAAAACGCTATTAATTTAAACTCAACAAAACCTAGGAAATAGATGCATTAAAGCCGATTGAGAAGATAAACTTCAAATTATTATTTAGTAATTGTATAAATAGCATGCCAGCGAATATGAATATGTCATTCAATCGTCATCAGTTGATAAAGCACAGCATCGCTGCCAAAAACCCACACTATACAAAATAAATCAAAATGAAATTCGTCATTGTGTTCGTTGCCCTCTTCGCCGTGGCTTTGGCTGCTCCTCCCGCACAGCAAGTTGAGATTGTGCGTCAGGACTCCGATGTCCAACCTGACGGTTACCGCTTCGGTTACGAGACCAGTGATGGTTCCAAGCACGAAGAACAAGGGCAGCTGAACAACATCGGCACGGAGCAGGAATCGATTTCCGTACGCGGTTCATACAGTTTCGTTGCCGACGATGGCCAAGTCTACACTGTCAACTACATTGCCGATGAAAATGGTTTCCAACCACAAGGTGCTCATTTGCCTGTTGCTTAAATATTCAAATAGGAATCAACGAGTCGAAGGAATTTTCGTTTTTACATTATTTGTGAGAGTATTATTGAGAGATAAAATTAAATAAAATACGCTTTATTATATTTTTTATACAAGAAACAAAAATGTATTTTAAATTTTCTGGAGATAAATTTTTTAGCATATATGTTCGAGTATAAGCTTCGAAAGCATTTGAATCAGAATTATTGGAATACTGAGTTATCACATAGACTCTAAACTGCTCTGTATTAACGCGCTTTCTGCATTATATAAGGTGCATCAGGTGGTAAACGATGACATGATTAAATATTAATTTAAAATCAGTTTACTTACTATTGCTTCCACACCGTCATTTATTCTTGTTACTTTAAATTTTCCGACCATTTAAGAAAGGTCTAAACAAAGGCTACAATTAAATTAATTTATAAATCAACAACAGCGCGCCAGTCGTTTCTTCTTTTCGCTACGTGGCGCCAATTGTATATTCCAAGCGAAGCCAGGTCCTTCTCCACTTGGTCCTTCCAACGGAGTGGAGGTCTTCCTCTTCCTCTGCTTCCCCCCGGTGCTGCGTCGAATACTTTCAGAGCTGGAGTGTTTTCATCCATCCGGACAACATGACCTAGCCAGCGTAGCCGCTGTCTTTTAATTCGCTGAACTATGTCAATGTCGTCGTATATCTCGTACAGCTCATCGTTCCATCGAATGCGATATTCGCCGTGGCCAACGCGCAAAGGACCATAAATCTTTCGCAGAATTTTTCTCTCAAAAACTCGCAACGTCGACTCATCCGTTGTTGACATCGTCCAAGCCTCTGCACCGTATAGCAGAACGGGAATTATGAGTGATTTATAGAGTTTGGTTTTTGTTCGTCGAGAGAGGACTTTACTTTTCAATTGCCTACTCAGTCCGAAGTAGCACCTGTTGGCAAGAGCAATCCTGCGTTGGATTTCCAGGCTGACATTGTTGATGGTGTTATCTACACCTTCAAAGTTATGACTGTCAGCAGTGACGTGAGAGCCAAGTCGCGAGTGCGACGTCTGTTTGTTTGATGACAGGAGATATTTCGTTTTGCCCTCGTTCACTGCCAGACCCATTTTCTGTGCTTTATAATTAATAATTTAATTAATAATCATTCATTTTATTTTCTAACATGAAGAAACTCTCAGTTTATTAGGTTCATAAATGTTTCAATCATCATGTTCTAAAATAAAGAAGGATTTTCTAACCACTTATGAAAGTTGAAGTCCAATCGATCCAATAACAGAAAGTAATAATCTTTATTGATAGTTGCAAATTATTTCTTTGGAATCCCGAAAAATACATACTAACTAAAATCTAGTTGGCCGACTGTTGAGTTTTCGGGCGCTTTGGAAGAGTCGTCTGAGTTTCACCAGCAACAATCATTCAGCGAACTGCCGACTGGGCCCAGAATGATATATCCAAGTTTTATTAATTTCCATTAACCGACGCAGAAACTTATTTTTTTGTGTCCATATCTTCGAAAGTGGAACTTGTTTTCTGTGTGATTGATGTTCATTTGCAGAAGTCTTTATTTTTTGTCTCTTATCATTAATCAGCATAAATTCGGTTACGATGACACCAGCCAAATCAGTCGTTGAAGAAGCTGGGATACACTTGCCGTAACAGCCAACAAGCTATAGCTTTGCATCAACGTCGACTTTTCCCATCATAAAATAATGGCTTATCAAAATACGACGACTTCTACTTTTTTCTGTGGTAGTGTCCCTTAGACTTGTGAAAAATTGGATGAAGTCTCTAGTTCAGTTGTGAACAAGAAATTTTAATTTAGAGCTGCATGACAACATCAATAAAAATTACAACAACATTGCAAGCATAGCATAACAATATTTCGATACTAACTGTATTTCTATTAAAATATGTAAATGTGTTAGTAGTAAATGGAAGTCACAGTAAGTCAAGTGAATTACGACGCGAGCACCCCTCCTCTATTTAATGTCACTGGTGCATGGACTTTACAGCACATGTAGTATTTTCAAACAACTTTTTCTCCGCTTTTTGTCATCTTTCCGCTAACACAACCTTGATCTTTCATCAAGCCTTTCATCACAGTCATACACTAAAATCGCAAAATGTTCCAAAAGCAATTTTACCTATTAAATTAGCATGTTTTCAATCCACAAGTGGAGAATTAAAAATATTTCGGGCTTTTCTGACTTTGGCTACATCAAGTTAGTTAAAAAAAAACAGAAAAAAAACAAATGTGTTCAATTGTTCAACAATCAAAACGATTTCTTTTATTTATATCAAAACAAACAACAGATCACATCCAATTAAGATGTAATAGTTTATGCCTCAGGGGCAACGGGCAAATGAGCACCTTGTGGTTGGAAACCGTTCTCATCGGCGATGTAGGTGACTGTGTAGGTTTGACCATCATCAGCGACGAAAGAGTAAGATCCACGGGCAACAATGTGTTCATCTTCAGCACCAACATTGACCAAGTGACCTTCTTCGTCCTTTGATGTACCATCGCTGGTCTTCAAGCTGAAAAATACAAAGGAAAGTAGTTATTTTCTTAATCCTTGCATGCAGTGGAGCAATCCATGTGATTGTCTGTACGATGTCTCGCTGATAAGGACTTTTGTCACAGTATTAATAACTTACGCGAAGCTGTATTTCTCGGGCTCAACATCGGATCTCAATTCGACGATTTCGGCTTCTGGAGCAGCTGGGGCAGCGTAGGCCAAAGCGAAGAGAGCGACGAAAACAATAACGAATTTCATGGTGATTTTGTGTTTTTGAATTTTGTGCTGGTTGTGCAGATTGCGAGATCAGACGACTAACTGTTGATCTTCAAAATTTCCAAGATGTTTTTATACAAAAGTTTTATCAAAGCAAATTAATAACCACAAAGGGCATGCGCGCATACATTTATTTAGTAATTCTTCAACACGCGTGTAATCATTTTGACGGTCTGGTGGGACAAAAAAAAATAGTGTGAAACAAGTTTAGCTGGAATTAAAGAAAAATTTGCATCAGCAACTTTATGCAAATATGTTTTGTCTAAAATTAGCAAAAGCCTACCAATGTTAATCAGTGACGTTTAGTATGCAAATGGGAAGAAAAAAGGTGAAAAAGCAATATGAAGCGAAGAGTAAGAGAATTTAATAGTAGAATGAATTCATATTTATATCGCCAATAAATTATAAATTTGAAAAATGACATAAAATTAAAAATGATTTGACGTCATTTCTGGTGCGTGTGTTTGGCAAACCCACGCATGAATACAGCTGATAGCTCGCCCTGAATTAATTTACCGAATTTTCAAGAGAATACTAAGCAACTTGAGAAAAAGTCAAATTTATTAAGAGCGCTGACGTAGGTTAGGTTAGATAAGGTTAAAGGATCGAAGTTGTCACAAATTTCCTGAAGGATCCTACGTGGGCAACTTAGAACCGGTCCCTTGTGATACACTAAAAACTTCTCTTTATTGACTGATCAAACTTTATGAACGTAATCGGACCACTGCCACGGCCACAAATCGCCATTAATAAAAACCTATAAAGTGCCATAACTAAGCACTAAATTAAGATATAGAACTGTAATTTGGGACAGGGGATTGCAGCAGAAGAGGGCATCTTTGGGCAAAAAATTTTGAAAAATTGGAGGTAGCCTCGCCCTCTAATAAGCTCAATGTCAATATCTCTTCAACTACTTAAGCTACAACAACCAAATTTTTAGAGTGCAAACATTATAAGCAATCTTATCCACAGTGTGAAATAGAGAATGAGATTGGCTGTTAACCCCGCTCACTCCCCATATATCGGTACTGTTAAAAACTACTAAAAGCGCAATAAATTAATAACTAATTTCGAGATGGTACGTGAGGGCTTTAGACGATAATCGTGGCATCGCCCACTTTTTTGGTGAAACCACAAATCTTGGGACTTGACCAAATCGTTTCAGCACATAGCATTCTCCTCATATTCCTACATATGTCACAGTGTGAAAATGGGTGAAATCGGACTACAGCCGGCCTACCTGCTATATAATCCAATTTTACATTCCACTTGATTCTCTCACATTTCAGTCCATAAATCAAAATACTAATAATTCCTTTAAGGTATGCCCCCTTATGAATAAAAATTGTCAAAATCGAAACAAAACTGTTCAAATCCATAGGTACCGAGTATGTGGACCCCAGTATCTATAGTTGAATGTAGACAGAAAATATCGTTCAATGTGTGAGATATACAATTGAAATTCCGACAGAAGCTTTCGTGACAATAGTAATTCTTTGTATCAAAAATTTATTGAATCGGGTCAATACTTCTCTGAACCCCCATATACCTAATATAAAGATTTTCGAAACTTAAGGTGACCTTATAATGCATATACTCGTATCGGTCAATTTCAAAATTATCTCAATGAAATTTACAGAGCATGTTTTAATTATAACAGTGTATCAGTGGGATTAGAATCCATAAAATCCGGTTAAAACTTGACCTAGCCCCACATAACTAACATCAAGATTTCCGAATAACCGGCTGACTTTTCTCTATTTGATTGTTGATGGTATGTGAGGTACTTTAATGGAACCCAGGATAGAATTGATAAATGGTGCTTAGCTGGGTCTCATCTGATAGCACAATGGATGACATTTTATGTATATCAGTACTATTTTCAATTTAATTGACATTTGCATACATACTTAAAATTCAGCTCAATATTTGTTACTATCAATGCTGGTTAAAAGTTCCTTCATTTCTATATTTACAAATATGGTGATTATGTAAAATACGGGATGTACCCACTAACAGTTCTTTGCTACCAGGTGAAGTGAGTAAAAGTATTATATGACTAAGTTTATCTGACAATAATGGAAACGAACTCATTTTTAAAAACAAAATTGTACACAACCCCCGAAAGAAGGGAACAAATAGTTATTATGTGGTTAGCTGGTTATAAAAATAACCCTGCAAAAGTTGAACTTAATCAGCACCATACGCAGCAACTGTATAAAGACTGCATTCCAGGAATAACATAAGAGAAAAAAATTCGATTTTTAAATAATATATTTTTTTTATTTCAACATCTTTTCACACTTAAACGCTAACAACAGACCCAAGGAAATCACTTCGCTAAAAGAAGTTGACTTATGCCTCAGGGGCAACGGGCAAATGAGCGCCTTGTGGTTGGAAACCGTTCTCATCGGCGATGTAGGTGACTGTGTAGGTTTGACCATCATCAGCGACGAAAGAGTAAGATCCACGGGCAACAATGTGTTCATCCTCAGCACCAACATTGACCAAGTGACCTTCTTCGTCCTTTGATGTACCATCGCTGGTCTTCAAGCTATAAACCATAAACAAAAATAGATTATTTTCTTAATCCTTGCATGCAGTGGTGCAATCCATGTGATTGTCTGTACGATGTCTCGCTGATAAGGACTTTTGTCACAGTATTAATTAATAACTTACGCGAAGCTGTATTTCTCGGGGTCGACATCGGATCTCAATTCAACGATTTCGGCTTCAGGCGCAGCTGGGGCAGCATAGGCGAGAGCGAAGAGGGCAACGAAAACAATGACGAATTTCATGTTGGTAATTGTTTGTTTGCTGGTTGTGCAGACTACGGAATCAGACTACTAACTGTGTTAGTTGACAAAATCACTGCGTGCTTTTATGCAAAAATTCGGCGATTAGCAGCGTCGATCTGCAATGCCAAAAGAAGTGTGTAGAGACAAAAATAAAACAAATATTGATTCTTAAATTTGATTAACCATTTGTTGAAAGCCGGCAAATGAAGAAAAAACTAGTTTTACTAAAAGAGAATTGTTAAAGGCTTTTTATACTCTCGCAACAATGTTGCTAACGAGAGTATTATAGTTTTGTTCACATAACGGTTGTTTGTAAGTCCTAAAACTAAAAGAGTCAGATATAGGGTTATATATACCAAAGTGATCAGGGCGACGAGTAGAGTCGAAATCCGGATGTCTGTCTGTCCGTCCGTCCGTCTGTCCGTCCGTCCGTGCAAGCTGTAACTTGAGTAAAAATTGAGATATCATGATGAAAGTCGGTACACGTATTCCTTGGCTCCATAAGAAGGTTAAGTTCGAAGATGGGAAAAATCGGCCCACTGCCACGCCCACAAAATGGCGGCAGCCGAAAACCTATAAAGTGTCATAACTAAGCCATAAATAAAGATATTAAAGTGAAATTTGGCACAAAGGATCGCATTAGGGAGGGGCATATTTGGACGTAATTTTTTTGGAAAAGTGGGCGTGGCCCCGCCCCCTACTAAGTTTTTTGTACATATCTCGGAAACTACTATAGCTATGTCAGCCAAACTCTACAGAGCCGTTTTTTTCAGGCATTTCCATATACAGTTTCAAAAATGGAAGAAATCGGATAATAACCACGCCCACCTCCCATACAAAGGTTATGTTGAAAATCACTAAAAGTGCGTTAACCGACTCATAAAAAACGTCAGAAACACTAAATTTTACGGAAGAAGTGGCAGAAGGAAGCTGCACCCAGGCTTTTTTTAAAAATTGAAAATGGGCGTGGCGCCGCCCACTTATGGACCAAGAACCATATCTCAGGAATTACTAGACCGATTTCAATGAAATTCGGTATATAATATTTTCTTAACACCCTGATGACATGTACGAAATATGGGTGAAATCGGTTCACAACCACGCCTTCTACCAATATAAAGCTATTTTGAATTCCATCTGATGCCTTCTCTGTATAATACGAGTATAAACATTAGGAACCAATGATGATAGCGGATTAAAACTTTACAAACATACGGTATTTGAAAAATATTTAAATGACGGATAATGAAATCTCGATTATCACTTTACCATGCGAGAGTATAAAATATTCGGTGACACCCGAACTTAGCCCTTCCTTACTTGTTATGAATAGATTTTTGCTTAATTTCTTCTGAATGTGTGGTATTTAAACGCATTAGAAGGTAGCGAATAAGAAAGAGCAAAAGCAAACTAAATGCAATGACGTCTGTGGAGAGCTTACTATTCTAAAAAGACTTTTCACTAACGCTACTAGTACTAATATTGACTTGTTTGATTTACTCAAAATTATTGCTATATCTTTTTACGCCCTAAACAGGAAGATATTGAGTTATCATGAAGTTTTTAACACCCAGGAAGAAGCGTTTGGGACCGTATGAACAGCGTGAAGAGTTGAGTAGATTTAGACATGTCCGTCCATCCGTCTATCCGTCAGTTTTTCAAATAACGATTTCAATATCCGTCCGTTCATACGACCTCTTCTCGACACGAAGCTGTTGAATTGTTGGAATCCAAAACCGACGACTCTAACTTACAGCTGCGTCCAAACATATCGAACAAATCAAATTCTTGTCTGAAATATTTTTTTATTTGCCAATTTAGCTACCAAACCAACAAACCAATGAAAATCAATATATGTACGTACAAATATTTAGGCTACATATAAGAAACCTACATATAAAGGTTATTATAGCTTCGGTGCAACCGATAAAAAATATTTCGACGCGATACCATATTTCTGCTAAACCTACAACAATGCAATATTTTCTATCACAAGATGAATGCGAGCCAATTTCTGCCAGCAATAAATGAATGACGACTATACTGTTAGTTTCGATTGAGCCATTGCTAAGCAGACGGCATCAGCGCAAACTGTGTGTTTTAGGATTTGTTCTAATATAGATCATGAAGTTATAATATATATACTTGTATATCATTGCCTATATCGCGTATTATTCCTTTCTTGCCTTTTATGGCTATTAAGTATATTTTCACTTTGATAGATTGACGGTATAAACGCCTATACGGCGAGTGTCGAGACGTAACAACGTTCAATTGACATTACATTGAACTTTTTGGGAACTTAATGTGAAAACATTCTGATGCACTCGAATACCTGTAAAACAGAATAAAAATGATTTTCTAGCGTTTTTAAAAAGCCACTTTTTGATGGTCATAAAAAAATTAGGGGTCATGCAAGCTCTCAAGCGACTAAAACCAACAAATAGTAACAAGTTCAACTGAACAATATTTAGAGCCATTCAATCATAACAAACACCAATGCTTGAGTCAGACTGTCATAACTGATAAGACAAATCTTCGCACTTACACTCCAGCGTTGAAACGAATCTAAAACTAATTTTGAAAAAAAACCTATCAACGATTACCATGTAACCTTATTGATATGCTCGATGAAAAATATCTGCTTCCTCCGTTTTCTTCGCATCAAATCCAATCACTGTTTTTAATCCATAGAAAGTGTAAGTAAGAAATACTCGAGAGTGAGGCCAGTTTGGATCAAAAAACCAATGGCACTACAGAAACGGCATAGAAAAGTTGAACTATCACTATTAACGGTGTACCCTCCTCGATTGCAACTATGTTTTTTAACGATAACGAAAAAAACTGAAATCACGTTGAGAATAAATCTAGTGAAATAAATATGAAACGGTAGACCAAGAACCCCTTGATAGCCGTATAAATTTTTCGGAGGACTTAAATTCCCTTATAATGGTGAAGAGAAAATGCATATTTCTTGCTGTCAAACAGATTTGCTTAGCTGCAGCTTGCTATCGATTAATACGATCTGGAAACAATCTTTAAAGAGCTACTCATCTCTGTATTTAAAACATCGTATACCTGGTAATAAAGCCAAGAGATCCATAAAGCACTACCTGAAGGTTAGCCGAGACATTACTACTACTGTAATGCTGCCAACACGCTTCAATTTTGATTAATGCCAACTAACGCATAAGAAAACTTATAAGCCTAAAATAACAAAAACCCCACTGAGCAGAATATTGTCACTACAAACCCTAAAATTAAGAAAAGAGATAAGTGTGTGTGTGGAATTCTGCTTCATAGCCTATATTACTTTTTAAAAAGTGTCAAATCGGAAAGTTGTCAGAACTGAATTTATAATTGAGAAAAAAAATACATATATATATTATATAAATAATATATAATATGTATATAATATACATACATTATGATATGCTAAACATCTATGTTATAAATTAATTAAGAAAGATACCTGTGTTAATAATCTTAAGAGGATAAACTTTAAGCTAGGTGTGTCCCCGTCTTTTTTAATGCCGTTTTCTCCTCTTCAGTGTGGCCTTCTGGCATTAAGCTGCGTCCCTTTAAGTTTTTTCCAAAGGGAGGGGGAAACAGCGCTGCAGATTAGTTGATGCGCCTGTTAATCGCAATTCTACTCATGCGTTTTCGGCACCTTCCTCAACTGGTTCCTGTCTTAAGATCTACTACCAAAACTTATCGGGTATTAGGTGTAAATCAAATATTATTCGCAATTTTTCCTCACGTTTGTATTTCGATATTATCGTTATTGTTGAGACTTGGCTGAATTCTAGTTATTTCGATAGCGAATACTTTGACTCAAATCTCTATTATGTCTTCCGCAAGGACAGAGATCACGAAAAAACTGGCTGTCTAAGAGGGGGTGGAGTTCTCTTAGCAGTTCATCGCAAATTTCGTCCTCGCTTAATTATGCTTGAGAATGAAGATTCTATCCTGGACCAACTATGTATCTGTGTCAATGATGCTCTGTTCATTGCAGTCCCATACATCCCTCCTAATAGTCCGCTAGAGTTGTACAAGTTGCACGCAAATAATATTTCCTCGCTGGTACTAAACAAGGTGAAAGAGAATAATATTTGTGTTTTGGGCGATTTTAATCTAAGCAATATCGTCTGGTCTGGTTGTTCCTGCTCTTATTCCTTCAAATTTTTCGTCTTCTCAGGAGTTATTTCTCATTGATAGCTTGCTTGGTCTCAATCTGATTCAAATCAACTCATATTCAAATAGTCTCGATCGATTTCTTGACTTAGTCTTTCTCAGTGATAATGTAAAATTTAGGTTTCTTGATGGATTCTCTTCAATTACTCCAGCCACCATCCATCATTCACCGCTAGCGTTTGAGGTGGATACTTATCTTTTCGCTCCTGTTAAACCAATTGATGGGCTTGGTTTTAATTTTGCATTTTGTGACTTTGAACGACTCAACAATCAGCTCTTTAAAATAAAATGGGATGATTTACTTTCGGGACTTGATACAGCTAATAGTTTCTCCATTTTTAAGAAATCAATCCAGAAGTTTTGTCATTATAATATCCCGCTCAAACACATACAACCATATAAGTTGCCTTGGTACACTAAGGACCTTAAACGTCTAAAAAATCTTAGAAATAAGTATTATAGAAAATTCTCTTCAACTTCAAACATGAGATTATGTTTCTTTTGTTCAATATCAGCACTACACAAAACTGTTTAATGAATTGGATAAGTTCCTCTATAAAAGGTTTATTAATAATACGGAGTCTACAATTAGGGTGATAAGTCGGCATGCACTCCGGTCGAAATCTCCAATTTGTTCGCTGAATTTTTCAAATCGAACTATGTTCAAGATGATCCTGGTATTAGTTCCACTTTTTCAGCTGATAACTTCCCATCCATAAATTTTGGCTCACTGTGTCTTTCACAGGACGATATTGCCAAGGCTATTTGTGACATTAAGTCTTCGTCCAAATTGGATTTGGACGGGCTTCCGCCCGTATTTATAAAAAATTGTACTGCCTTATTATATCCTCTCATGCTAATCTTCAATAAGTCTCTCGCCACCGGGGATTTTATTTCTGACTGGAAACTGACATGCATTACCCCTATTCATAAAGGTGGTAGAAAGGATGATGTCTCCAATTAAAGGCCTATTTCTAAACTTTCTACTATTTCGAAAATTTTTGAGTGTCCTGTTAAAAATAAATTATTTTTTTGCAGTAAAATCAATAATTAATGTCAATCAGCATGGGTTTGTCCCTGGGCGCTCCACCGTGTCAAACTTAGCAGTTTTTAGGGATTATTGTATGTCTGCATTCTCCGCTGGATTTCAGGTAGATTGTGTATACACAGCTTTCTCTAGAGCCTTTGATAAAGTATCACACAATATTCTAATTAAAAAATTATCATCTCTAGGATTTCACTCGGTCTTCTTGAAGTGGATTAAATCACATCTGCAAAACAGACGATGCGTAGTCACTGTCGATGAAGTGTCATCTGATTCATTCATTGCGTCTTCGGGAGTCCCACAAGGAAGCGTCTTGGGTCCACTTCTCTTTGTGCTGTTTATCAATGATATCTCCTGTTGCTTCTCTTTCGCCAACTTTCTGTTCTAACTTAACTTCTGTTCTGACTTAAAAATTTTTGCATTAACAATATCACACAAGATGTACTCAAACTTCAATGTGATATTGATTCTTTTCATAATTGGTGCCTGAAATCGAAACTTTTTCTGATTGTAGATAAATGCTCACAGATCTCCTATGGTAGGGGACGCAACATCTTATCTTTTAGATCGAGCGTGTTCAAAAGATCTTTCTTAAATATGCTCTCCGCTCCTTAAAGTTTGCTGACCCAACACCATCGTATACATCGCGTTTATTGCTTTTACATCTTAAATCACTGGAAGGTCCGTTCTCTCACTTTCATTTGTCTACAATATAATTAACGGGGAAATTGACTGTCCCTACTTATTAGGGAAACTTAATACTCCCCAGCGTTGTCTCAGATCCATTTCGCCATTTTATTACAAAAAGGAAAGTACTAATTTTGCTGAATATGCTCCCATCTAGAGGGCTATGCGGGAGTCTAACTCGATTTCCGAGAAAGTTCTACTTGATTTTTCTCAGTCAGGGTATCCTTCATTAATACCCTCAATTCTGTTTTTTAGTTTAAGTTATCTACTCATGTTATTGTAATTTAATTATTTTAGAATTCTAATATGTATCCTAGTTTTTCATTAGTCTGTAAGAATCATTGTTCATAGACTTTACTAAATAAATAAACAATTGCATGGTTGGAGTATTTCTATAGGCCATAAAGAGAGCTTGAAAGATTATTCACGCACCAACTTCCCTTTCCGTTTTCATATAAAAATTATTCTTTCATATGGATAGAAATAGAATCAGTTAAAATTCCTAAATATGTATGTATATAAAAACACTTTTATAATTCTGTACCTCAAGAGATATGCATGTGTCAGACCCTCTATAGAAAAGGCAAAGTACACAAAATTAATTAAAACAATTATTTTCGACTTGTTCACTTTTTTAATTTTATTTAACATTCATTCCTAAAATCTAATAACAGTTCCACACTCAGTTCACGATTATCGCACTTAAGCTTCAGGGGCAACAGGCAAATGAGCACCCGAAGGTTGGAAACCGTTCTCATCAGCAACATAGGTGACGGTGTAGGTTTGACCATCATCAGCGACGAAAGAGTAAGAACCACGGGCAACAATGTGTTCATCTTCAGCACCAACATTGACCAAGTGACCTTCTTCGTCCTTTGATGTACCATCGCTGGTCTTCAAGCTATAAAACACAAACGAAAATAGGTTATTTTCTTAATCCTTCCAAGGAACTAGTTCAATCCATTTGATTCTATATGCGATGCCTCGAAGATAAGGACTTTTGTCACAGAATTAATTAATAACTTACGCGAAGCTGTATTTCTCGGGGTCGACATCGGATCTCAATTCGACGATTTCGGCTTCAGGCGCAGCTGGGGCAGCATAGGCGAGAGCGAAGAGGGCGACGAAAACAATAACGAATTTCATGTTGATAGTTTTTTGTTTGCTGGTTGTGCAGACTACTGAATCAAATTACTGTGTGATGATCGTTTTAGATCGAACTGTCGCTTTTATACACGATTCTGCAATTCATTTCACTTTGCCGAGAAACAATATAAAAATTTAATATAATTTTAATTTATTCTAAACTAGATTTTTCACTTTTGGGCTAAATATGTTCTGCTGATTCATTGCAAAAGCTTTGCATATATGTATGCGTGTCTTCTTAACTAAAATTAACATAAAATATGCTAGCGTTATTTTTTGCTTATAAAGGCGTTTTGGAACCTGTTTATTTTAATTTACATAAAAGACTTCGTTTCATGTGACAAAATTATGCACATACACGTGCGATTTAACGTTAGCATCTGTAAATTTATTTTATTATGGTTTGCCATCTTAGCCGCTGGTCATCGAACTGTAAAAATTATGCAATTATTGACGTCACAGCATTTGAAGCAAATTGTAATTAAAGGTTAGAAAAACTAAACTACTTTTTTGTGCGTTTTGAACTCTCGCTAATATCTTCGACTCTTCTTACGGCACAACAACTGACGGGAGGATAGTCCCAAATATGAGTAAACTACTTTATGCACTATTAAAGGGGAAGTTTAAAGCTCTCGAAAAGCATAAAAAGCTCTATAGAAATTAAACAGCTCAAAAAGATCTCAGAGACATTTTCCTTCACATTTTAGGTGTCATTAACTTTTACTAACCACTTAGCTTAGCCAAGAAAAACTTGTAAGATCTTTTAATTTAAATTTCGCACAAAAACCAAATCGAAATATTTTTTTTGGATTGGTATGACTGTCGGTGATACATATCTGTGCCAACTGTCACATCAAAATAATCATTAGTGTTTAGTATAAGCTTGTCTTTCTGAAGTTCATAAAGTACATTCGACGATGCTTACGATAAGTGAAATTATTCAAAAAAAAAATTCCATAAAACTTTGTGTGCGGAATCAAATTACTGTTGCCGAAACGTTCAGAATGTTCACCGAAAAGCTGATAATTGTTTGTCGCGAGCAAATGATTTTGATTGGTGTAAATTTCAAAGAGGGTTAAGAACACATTGACGACAAACCACGTCCAGGACGTCTAACAACATCAACTGATGATCAACACGTCAATAAAATAAAGGAATTGGTGCTTAAGAATAGAATCGACTGTTAAAAGTTCGACATCTTACTGAATTCGTTTAGGAAAAGTGATTGGTTCCAAAATAAAACATCTGCAAAAGAATGATTTCCAACTATCAGGATGTCAGAAAACGTTTCATTACTGGCGAAGAGTCTTGAATCTATGCTTACGACTTGAAAACAGATGATCAAAACTGAATTCCTTCCGACCGACCAAACTGTTAACAAGGAATAATTTTTGAGTGTTATGTGTCGTTTGCGTGAAGCTATTCGTAAAAAATTAAATTATGATTCAGCTCCATGTGCTTCTGGCTATTCAGCAAACTCAAATGACCACTAAGGGAAAGCCCTTTTGAGTCATTTGAAGACATGAAACGTTAACCGCATCACGCATTAACACAACTGTTTCAAGGGTTGGAAAGAATGTTGGCACAAGTGTATTGGGGCCAAGGTGGATTACTTTGAGGGAGACGACATAGATTTTGAAGAATAAGTTAATAGTTTTAAAATTATCAACAAATTTTCACTATAAATTGAAAGATTGGTATTGATGAAGAAAATATAACATACCGAATTTCATTGAAATCGGTCTAGTAGTTCCCGAGATATGGTTTTTGGTCCATAAGTGGGCGACGCCACGCCCATTTTCAATTTAAAAAAAAAAGCCTGGGTGCAGCTTTCTTCTGCCATTTCTTCCGTTTTCGGTTTCCGCCATTTTGTGGGCGTGGCAGTGAGCCGATTTTGCCCATCTTAGAACTTAACCTTCTTATGGAGCCAAGAAATACGTGTACTAAGTTTCATCACGATACCTCAATTTTTACTCAAGTTACAGCTTGCACGGACGGACAGACAGACATCCGGATTTCAACTCTACTCGTCGCCCTGATCACTTTGGTATATATAACCCTATATCTGACTCTTTTAGTTTTAGGACTTACAAACAACCGTTATGTGAACAAAACTATAATACTCTCCTTAGCAACTTTGTTGCGAGAGTATAAAAAAGTGTTTATGATGCCACTGAAAAAGCTAGCGTGAAGATTCTTACACTATACAACTTTGTGATAACTCCAGAAAAACAAAGTGTACATAATTTAGAAAAATTGTCTAAAAGCAAAACTTATAAGTATTCCTCTCTCTGCTATTTCACCTACTCTAAAGCTTTTCACTAACACTATGTATTTCACTTTCGTTTTCTCATTAAACCCTCATTAGCTGGTTCAGTTTATTTACGTTGTAATTAGTAAAATTATTTATTAGAGTTAACATCTCGTATATTTATTTCGTTTGTTTATTTTGCTAGTTTTTCAGAAATTAACACCTTTGCCAAAATTTTCCCGCTTTTTCATATAAAGAGCCGGACTTGGCTTCATTTTAACAGTCACGAATTATCTCAACATTTGACAGTTGGAATTTATTAAAACAACGGCAGTAGAAATATAAAAATCTATTCCAAAAACAAGTTAAATAAAAGAAAAGATCAGAATGATGAAATTCAATATCCTTTGCGCATTCGTTGTACTTTTGGTTGCACATGCCGCGACAACCGCACCAGTCGAGAAACATGTGGAAATTGTACGCCAGGACGCCGATGTGGCGCCAGAGAGCTACAAATTCGGTTTTGAGACAAGCGATGGCACACAACATGACGAGGAAGGTCAGCTGAAAAATGTTGGAACCGACGATGAGGCAATCGCCGTGAAGGGCTCCTACAAATATGTGGGCGATGACGGCGTCACCTATCACGTAAGCTATACAGCCGATGAGCACGGCTTCCAGCCGGTAGGCGATCATTTGCCGAAAGCATAAGTGCATAATATCGATTGAGTACGATAATTATATAATAATAATTAATTTGTTACTATTGTTGGCTGAGTATGCAAAAAAATACAAAAAAAAAATTATATAAAATGTTTCGAAATAAAAGTCTTGTTTTTGACACTGACTGAGACCGTTACAATTTTTGTATTTATTAATTTAATAAGATTTTCACACACACATAACATCTTCTACAACTTGTACGTATTTACAACCTCTCCAACCGGCAAGTGTTTCATCCATAAATCACTTATGAATGCACAACTTTACCGTATTATTTATTAATGAGTTTTACTATGATTTCGTTCCATGCCGTATACCTTAATGTGGATGCTGTGACGTCAGCTTACTTCGGTATGTGTGCACCTTCGGGTTGGAAGCCGTTTTCATCGGCCACAAAGTTAATAGTATAAGTTATTCCGTCGGGCGCCACCCAGGAAACGCTGCCGCGCACAGAAAGTGATTCGTTGTCGGTGCCGGCATTGTTGAGAACAGCCTCTTCGGTGCGAGTTGTGCCATCACTCAGTTTGTAGCTAAATTTGAATTTGATTAGTACAAATATATTTTTATATAACCTGGTTTTTTGTTTATAAATGATATACATATATGGCAGCACTTGGAGTTTTCACTAATAGTGCAGTCAATGTATGAGCAAAATGGTGAATTCATATGTACTTTGCATATTAGACGGAGTCTCAGACTCAATTAAGCATTTCTTTTCGCAAATAAAGAATTAAAGTTGTTGAATTACATAATCGAACTTCCACGAAAAACTAGAGAACCTATATACATATATATATGGTGTAGTGGGGAGTATTTGAACCGAAACTAGGGACTTTCCAATTATATTAAACAAGAAAATACGATAATTTCGGCTACACCGCAAGGGTAAAAACATGCTATAGGGATCTGATCTGAACAATTTGTTTGGAGATTGTAACGTTGCCTCGGACAATAATCTGCGGCAAATTTTATGAAAATGCTGGATTGAATTAAAGATTTCCTAACAAATAAATCAGTTTTCTATGCAAGAACTTAGTTTTACTCGATCAGATTGTATGGCAGCTACATCCCGTGGTGGTACGAGATCGGTGGTCCTGACAATTAAGCAGATATGTGCACTTGGATCTCTGACGGTTCCCGAGTGTGTGTGTCCCTACAATGCGAACCTTCATTTATTGCTTGGAGTCTTCATAGTTTAACTTTAATCATTTTCAGGAGTGAAGTGCTTTTCAAACAAATTTCAGTGAAAAGCAGCGAAAACGCCAATAGTTCGAGAGCTTATCAAAGTCCTACCCCTTTTCCGAGTACTTGAATTTAATGCTGCTTATTCTCTGTGCTTATGATCTTATTAAACTAAGGTTATGCCAAACTTAGTAAAATAAAGTAACCATATAGCACAGATGAATGATTTGGTTATCCTGGCACTTTATGAACCGATCTTCATGCATCAAACTTGACCGCAGTTAGAACTCGTAAATCGGATTTAACTCACCTGAACTTATAGCCATTGATGCCGATATTATCCACATCCTGTTCTAAAATCTCAACAGGAGCTTGTGGGGCAGCCAAACTGCAACTGAGCAGGCACAAAACACTCAAGACTAGCATCTATTGGAGGAGAGGAAAAAAGGCGCACGTTAACAACATCTGTAACCAGTTGCTCGAGGCAACTATTGTCCTTGCAATTACATTTATGTCCTTCACAAACACTTTCACTTACCAATTTCATATTGGCAAAGAATAAGTTAAACTTATAACACGAAACAAAAATGTCACGGATAATGTTAAGCGATTGCGTGCGAATTTTTGTATTCGAAACTTTTTAGCGCTACCGATTTAATGCGGTAATTGCACGTCTTGCTCGCTCGAAGGTAGACAAGAATAATTTTTGCAGTGCACTGCAAATGCATTTTATAGTCTTGACTGATCAATGCACGCCATGGCACGCGTCAACGCATCCGCCACAGCGACCATTTAGAATCAGCAAATATCATATGAGCTTACCAATAAGGCAGTGCCAGAGAGAAGAAGCGCCAACATTTTCATTTACATTTACATTAGCTAGCTTAGCAACAACAAATGCAAAAGGCGCTAAATGCATAAAAAATGCAACGACCAAAACTGACTTGACGTACCATTGCAAATTGGCAATCGCAAATAGTGTAGCCAGCATGCTCATTGCGGTCCACAGCGGCGTCATGCCATAATGCCGAATGCACACGCGCACACTCATACGCCGTGGTGTCCACTTTGCGCACGTAGCAACTGCTGCAACATCTAATTTGCAAAACAGCAGCAGCAACAGCAGCAACTGCTGCAGCGACGGTGACTTTGGCAGTCTAACTTGTTTGCACGCTTTGTTTTATTTATTGCCAATCCAAGCAGGCTCGCGGGTGGGGCGCTCTTGCACAAGAGCACTCATACCCCCAGCTCATATGTAAATGCTTGTACTTAGTTCGTTATTAATAACTAATCGTTGGCTTGCGCTGATTTACGCAAATAATGTAGAAATTTTTACTATCGCCGCATTGTCATAATTTTGCCGACTGACCGGCGATGCCAAACATGTGACAGCATGAAGACATGCGCCTGCGCAATACAAGCCTCGCTGCGGTTTTCTGCAATTCTAATATATCTTAGTAGCAACAACAAACAAAGCTGCATTGGTAATCGCTTAGAATAAAACTTATTTTATTTGTATGGCAAAAGACGCACTAACGCAATGTTAAACGCTCGCCGGTGGCCTTCATTTCATTTTCATTTAAAAAACGCGTTAAAGAAGTTAGCAATTTAAATAAATGACTAATTTGAAAAAAAAATAAGCAAAACGATGTGCATGCGTGAACTGAATTATTTATTTTATATTTACATATACCCTGGTTGATGATTAGCGGATGTAAAAAATACGAAAAAATTCAATGTGGTAAAAAAGGTTAAGTTCAGGTTCAATCAAACATTAGGTATTCTTACAAATTCTTTCCGTATCAATGTACTGGATGCCGATTAATTCGCTTATATGTCCAGCATATACTAAGGTCTTAAAAAAGCATTAAATATCCTTTACCTATGAAGAGAGAAAGTTGTTAAATTCATTGTATTTCAATCCCGACCGAGGTCATGTGATACATCCAAACAAAATCTTGTCAAATAAAAAAGTTTTCTGTACAAGGACGTGATTTTGCTCAAACAGTTTTTACGGCAGTCATATGCAATATTGTCCGTTCTGAACACTTTTTTGAGAGATTGTAGCGTTGTTTTAGACAATAAAAGATTTGCATACAAAGGCTTGAGCTATATACATTAAGGATCCGATATCGGTGATTTAAACAAATAAGCAGCTTCTTGGGGAACCAGACGTTTGCAAAAATTCAGACGAAATCTCAAGAACATGGATCGACCAATCGACTCAGTTGGTCACGAAAAATTTTTGTCTAATTTGGTTAAAATCAAGTGATTGTACGGACATCGTTCTTTTATGTATAAGCGTAAATTATAGGCAAATATGTACATGTTTCTGGTTTCGGTTTGGTTTTCGAGCTATGAAAAATTTGGCTAAAAGTTGGCTGTGTATGCCCGTACTTCGATTTTGAACTGATGTGGGTTACATGTCCTCAATCATCATTCTAACTGCCTTATTTTAAAGAATTACGTTTTTAAAAAATGTTTAACAAAATTTCTTAAAATAAAAAATTTGTGTAGTAAATAGAAATAATAGTAAGAATAATTGTATTCATAAACGAAAGAAAATCAGGATCGGCACCTAAATTCAAAAAGTGAATCTTACTTGAAAAAAATGTGAGAGTAGGCGGAATACGAAAATTGTACAATTAAAAGATTTTGATATTATTCTGGACGTTTCTTTTATAAACACGATTTAAGGATTACCTCAGAAGTCTACAACTAAGAAATTTAACATATTTTACTTTCAGTTTAAAATTTCAAACACACCATTTTAGCCTGCGTACGACTAGCAGAGCTGACTCGACTAAACTGCCTGCATAATTGCCAAAGTTAAAGTTATTAAATATTTATAATACGCACTCATTGTCTTAGAGCCGTGTGGGCAATTACAAATAGCTGATGTGAGGCACTTATGTTTGGGGTATAAAAGTCCAAATATTCTCATAAAATTTGCATTCTTCACCAAATTTAATTTAAGCATCTGCAATTGACTTTTGCGCAGTTTTCGCTATGCAAGCTAACGACCGGCTCTCAGCAAGCGAATGCGAAGAATGCCCAAATCGTTCTTGCCGAAATTAAAATAATGCAATTTAAGTATCGGTAATTATTAGTTAGCGCTATTCGGGTGCGTTTTTAACTACAATGTTGAACTTCAGTTTAAGTTGTTTACTTTGTATTTGTTGTCCTAAATAGTTGTATGTTATTGGAATATGAAAACTGTTTCCAAATGATTGGAATATAAATTTTTCAGTTTCAGAAATTCATCGAAAATATGATAATTTTTCGAAACTTTAACACACAGGTTAACTTGAAGTGGTTTTCGTATTTATGATTGAAATTATGACCTCCAAAATCCAAATAATACCCTTTTTTAAATATATACTTTCGTTTTCTTCAATATAATTCAGGATAGTATCCTTTCAGCTTCAGTTATGCCCTGGATTAATACTATAATTTTTATTATTACAGAAGTACAGGAGTTTTTTTATGTTATCCCGTATCACAATGTTAACTGCATTTCCGATGCTGAAGTGGAGTTAAAGCTTATATCCCACACCTGCAGGCAAGTGGCAGTATTCGAGACGACTTATTGATATAAGTAGGTCCGAGATCCTGCATTAACTGATCGCCTTCATCAATAAAAGCTACTAAAAATCTTCAAGTGTAAATACTTAAGAAAAGCTCCTAGGGAATTGCTGCTTTTAAGAATATATGTATAGTAACTAAAAAGGATACTATTTATAGCTAGATGAAGACAACACTGGCGGTTAACAATATTTTATGTTAATAACTCGTTATACCATATATGCAACAGTGAAACAAAAACTGGTTAATTTATGCACTTATCTTAAGACCCAAAGTTAATCCAACTTAACCGGAATCACAGATTGATGCACGTTGATTTCTCCGATACCAGCAAGTACCAACTAATAATGAGATGCAAAGAATTTTCGTTGGCACTTAAGAAGTTATTTTAAAGCAAAGCTATACTTATTTAACTTTTAAAAATGAGAAGACTGCTGATGTATGCTCAAATCTTAAATTTGCTTGCACCTCATGACATTACATTTTCTAACGGTTAATAGACATATATACAATGTTTGTGGTATCGGAATCATGAATCGTATCGTATGGGTCAGTTGGCGCTGATGAGGTGATGTGCCGAACCTCACATTAAATAATGATTTTTCGAAAATTTAATGTGCCATGAAATAAACATTTAGCTAATTCTTCTTCATGGCACAGCTAGCACGCAGTCACTGAGTGACGCCGAAGCCGCTGTTGCAAGCAACCACGGCACCCGCAACCAACATAGCGGTAACAAAATTTAACGATCTATGTTTTTTTCTCACAAGCAAGTATGTACAACTAGAATCTCATCACTGACTAGACTTTGGCACACTTACACACACACATACATACGCATATTTTTAGCCGCTCATCAAGTCAATGACCATTTGCGTAATTAGCACAAAAGTAGGAGTCAATCGTCGAACGGTGATTTTACGATCAAAAAAATGTACGCTGCATGAAAGCCACTCACAGTGATGGTATCCGCGGCCATGTAGCCAAATTTATGCAGAAACATTAAAAAATTGTCGATAAAAAACCCAAGATTTATTAGAGTTGCTCGCGCTGATGTGTTGAGAATGTGTTTACAAATGTTTTGTAATGACTTTTATTGTTATTGCTTGCATTGTTGTGGACTACTGTGTACTTGTAAATACCCCCTTTAAATAACAGCATTCCATGACCAAAATAATGAGTACTTCTGTGTTGCAGATATGTTATTAGTTAACGGTTACTTATTCGGCCTTGACGCTTTGAGACCTTGTATGGCAAAGCGCGGATTCCTCAAATTGTCAGTAATCAAGAGGAACTCATGAACTTTACAAAAAGTTTATTTGCATAAATTAAAATCAATAGCATATTTTTGTAAATGTGTAAATAATATGTATGCGAAAAATGAAATTTAATTTATTTAGGACATTATAGCGAACCTGTAAATATAACTGAATAAGTAGTTCTATTTAGCTTTTTCAAAGATTACATCGACTTTTATTTATTTTATAGCATTACTTGAAAGTGCTCATAAACTAAAATTAAAAGAAATATGGAGAAGAAAATTATTTTTTTTTTGACAAAATTCGATTTTATTATTTCGTCCTCAAGGGAGATACACCTTCGATCCTTCAAATTTTCGATTCCTTGGCCTCGGTTTCGATGAGTTCTTTTCTTCAAGCATTCCTTTGAGTCCCGAAGAGAAAAAAATTTAATTAAAACCAAAGCTTGTACGTTACAGATTCTCGCATACTGAAATATGTGTGAACAATTTGTTTGCTACATTTTTTGTAAGTTATCACTTTGAACAGTCATTATTTCTAAGAAACTCTTCTCCACGATAGGTAAAAAAACGGATTGTACGAAATCCATGCAACCACTTACGAGTCGCCACTTCACCGAGTCAATTATTTGACAAGTGTGTTTTCATTTAAACACAAACTATATTGATTCAATTTCCAACGATTTAGAAAAGGTTGTCCAGGATATGTTTGATTTCGTTGTCGTAAGTCTAGCGTCGAACTCGCATTCATCTTTTTGAAAAAAATTCAGCTTTATCGGAACAAGTCGAAAAAGAACGCGTTTCATACCCAAAATATTTATCAAAAACCGAACCTTCACTTTTTTAATATTTTCATTAATTAAAAAGGTCGAAGGTTGTCCAGAACGAGGCATGTTTTCAACGATCTCTTAACTGTCTTTGAAAGCTTTGTACCACTCGTAGGTTTATAGTTTTGAACGACCCAAAGACTTTTTCAACATTCGAAACGATACCGCAAACGAATTTCCGTGAGAAATACAAAATAAGAGAAAAAAAATTTCATCTGAAATCGATCTGAAATTTTTTACATGTCCTTTTCTATCCAAGAAACTGCTTTGTCGAAACCGCCCATATCGAACCACTATAGCTCAACTATTTGATGAGATATCTTCACGGCATGAGGGATTGTCCAAGGCAAGGCTGATGTTCACTGCAAGACCCACTTGCTTCCCTGCATTGTCCAACCTAGAGAAAGCAGAACTAATGGCACGGTTGTTGATAATAATATCACCATCATCGGCGTATGCCATCAGCTGTACACTCTTATAGAAGATTGTATCTTCGCTATTTAGCTCTGCAACTCGAATTCTTGTCTCCAACAGTAGTAAATTGAAGAAGTCGCACTATAGGGAGTCGACTTGTCTGAAACCTCGTTTGATATCGCGCAGCTCGGGGAGGTCCTTCCCAATCCTGACGGAGCTTTTGGTATTGCTCAACTTCAGTTAACACAGCCGTATTAGTTTTGCGGAGATACCAAATTCAGACGTCGCGGCATAAAGGCAGCTCCTTTTAGTGCTGTCAAAAGCAGCTTTGAAATCGACGGTGGTGTGAGACAATCCTCTTTTCAAGGGTTCTTTTCCAAGCTTGGCGCATAGTAAATATCTGGTCAGTTGTTGATTTTCCAGACCTAAAGCCACACTGATAAAGTCCAATCGGCTTGTTAACGGTATCCTTTAATCTTTCACACAATACGCTTGCTAAAACCTTATATGCGGTATTAAGAATCCTTATTGGCGTAAAATGTGGGTTGGACAAAGCACCCTTAAAACACGGGTTACTACTATTCGAACATCTTCATGGTCGGGCACTGGAGTGTCTGATCCATTTTCATTGATTTGGGAATCATGTTCACCATCTCCTGATATTTTGATTTCACTACTTTTCAGCAAGCTGGACAAATTTTCCCTCAATAATTTTAGTATCCTGTACGTAAGGATCTTTGAAATGCAGTCCACGTTTGCCGTATACCGAGTTGTTGATGATCAGATCGGTTCACTATGGCATACAAACTGACCGATCAAAATCAGGTTTATGTTTTTTGTATTTGTGAAGTGTATTATAGCTTCGTTGTAATCGAAGTTAACGTTTTTTCTATTTCTTATTTCCTTTTGTACCAATATGATGATTTTGGGACATAATCATGACTAGTTTTGTTATTACATACTTTGAACTGAGACTGGTATAGTTTTGCCTCAAATTTGATAATTTACACTATATGGAAACACGCATTTTTATCTAACAATTCTTATTGAGAATAATCCGAGTTTTAGCCCAACATCTTCCTATTAAAAATAACTAAACATACAAAAAGACTTTAAAACTTATGTGGTCAACTTTATGTAACACTTTCGATAGAAAGATGCGGAAAAATTAAAGAGAAAAAGTAATACTAAATCTTAAAACACCCTGACTCGGAATAATAATTCACATTAAATATTCAAGAGATATATTTTATCTACTAATTCGCATGATCATTGCAATTTGTATTTATTTTTAATCCATCACAAAAGTAGTTTGTGTTGGCACAGATTGGCCTGGCAGGGAGTACCGAATGACCAGCACCTGCGAATGACGCACGAAAAAGTGCAAAACAGAGGCAAACAAAGTTGAAGATGAAAACGCAGAAATATTTCATATAAAATACTAATTTATGTGTGCAAAGCTTTACACTGAGCGCGTGCAATGGTCGCAGAAGATTACCATTTTAATATTTCTGTTTTCAGTCTTTTTTCAGATTGACAAGCTTCACTCATGACCAACGCGCGCTAACCAGTCGTTTGGCTAGAACCACGTACCGGCCAATACACCCAACGATTTGTTGGTGCTCGAGAGCAAATGTTGCCGTGTGACATAGAATTGACGAAAGGTCAACTACAATTCATGACGTGAAGTTTTTGTTGTTATTTTGCGGAGTTATGGAAAATTAACATGGTTATGACAAAGTTGCTTACAAGCAAGTGGTTGCTAACTTTGAATGGTAACTTTAAATTTAATATTAGTATTAACTTTATGGCTATTTTAATGATGTTGCTGGCTTCTTTAGCTTAGCAACAAATTGCTTGAAGACACAGATACGCACACAACAATGTATTTGTGTGTGGTAAAATATTAAATTAATATTATGTAAAATAGTAGTAGTGAGCTGCGGAATGTTGTAGCGCCTCTTTTGGCTACAAATGGTGCCGAATTGTTGAAATATTAGTTAATGAGAGGGACTAAAGGAGGTTCTTAAGGCTGTGTGAAGTAAATGTGTGAATTATTTTATTACTAACGTTAGTTCTCATATATATCTTCGAGGGCGTTTTCACGCATACAATTTAATGTCGTTATATACATACTATTGTATGTAGTAGTTATTAGGAAAATATTTCAGCATAATAACTTTTATGTATATTTATAATAGAGTTACTTCAATCGTTGTATAAATGGAGTAAGAGAATTTTTGGTTTTCCATTTGGCATAAAAATGTGTTTTTTTTTATTTTGTAATTAGCTCATACTCGTAACTAAAATAAATTTCACTTAAGGTGTTATATTTTCTTGTAAATTAAAAAAAAATGTATTTTTGTGTATATAGTATATCGAATGGATGTACATACATTGCGTATTTGTAAGAACTTTTAAACATAATGTTGGAACGGGTCGACTTGAATTTTTTCACGATCTTCTTTGATATAATTGTCAGTTAATGCTCGAAAAAAAATTTAGACCATATTTTAAATTTTAATCTGATTTAATATTTAAGCTATTCTCAGGTGTAACTTTTTCACAAAATCCCCTTTTTTGGAAGCCGTCATTTTATCATAAATAATAGCTTTGATTAGTCCTTCGGTCAGTACCTATGTATGTATATTCATCCAATTAAATATATATTTATTTGCTTTTTAAATTTGGATAATTTTTCCGGAGGTCGTTGTTGTGGTAGTGGCAGAATTCTGCAAAGTTGACAGTACTTGATAAGATAAAATAATCCGGGTCCGCTCTGGTTTCGTAGACTCGACTGTTGTTGGACTTGGAACGGTTTCGGAGGTCGTCCTCGAGGCCGGCAACGGGCCAACAAAAACCAAAATTTTCCGAAATGAATGTTATTAAAAACTTTAAATTCTGTAAAGGTACATTGCTTTTATTTATTTATTAAATAAAATGTCTCTTCAAAACTATGTACCAAAAATTTTTATTGACTTGCAAGTGACTTAAAATACATTTGACGATATTATCTTCACAATTTTTAAAATTCTTATGAAATATTTCCTGTCATCGAACAAACTGTCGTCGCACTCCCGTCACTGTTGACAACGTCCGGTGTGTTTAACGTGGGTACCTGCTGACAACAGCCTTACCCCGCGGCGTTCAAAAGCACAGCGAATCAAATCAATGCGTTCATCAGCGCCCTGAAAATGCTAGGCAGTGTGGAATGGACACACTAACCACCTTGGTCAGGTTCGAGGACCCTACGGCACCCGGTTGCAATGCAACTCCATTTTCAACTGACAAAGTCAGTTCTTCTCGCATTTGGGTTTTAACTACAACCATCACGATACTCACCGAGGGGCCAGTTCGCATGAGCAGGTTGAAGTAAACTCTAAGGGCTACTGCTCCTCGTGGTACCAGAATTAAGTCTCCGGTCTGACCTCGTAGCCGAACCTACTACCAGTTGAGCTTCCATTCAGCTCTGGACTGGTGGCTAGGGGTTGGACCCCGTACACACACCACACATACTAAATGTAACCCTAATTCCCAGCTAAACGCCTTCGCCGCTTAAACAACTCACCTGCAAACGACCCTAACTTTTCGATATTCCAACCAGTGGAGATCACACCACTAACAACTAATCGTCCATCAGTCCAGCTAATTACCATACCATCTAGATCTCCAATGTCCGAGTACATCGGGCATTCTGTCAATATACTTTTATGCACCCAATTCTCTGCCTCCCCCCAGAAGGTTTATGGTCTTTTGCTTTTTGACAACGGCGAATACCGCAGTCGATGTAACGATGTGCGAGGTTTTCGAAGACGGTGGCTAAGTCATGTCATCCGAATAGAGAGTATTCGTCGCAGTACCCGCCGGAAGAAGCAGAGGAAAAGGAACACATCCATTCCGTTGGAGAGCTCAGGTTGAGAAGGACCTGGCTACACTTAGAATCTCCAATTATCGACAAACAGTGAAAAGTAAGAGCGCTTGGCGCGCGTGAACTCGGCCTTAACCGCACAAGTGGTGTCTGCGCTAATAAAGAAGGATATATGAAGCTCAACACAGCTCATTCAGTTGACAATTTCATGCATTTATGGTGTTTGCTTATCTCCCTTATGGTTGCACTATAGGAGCTTTCTTGCTTAATAACATTTACTCCCAACAATTACTCAAAATCTATAATTTTACAGTTTTTCCCGTACTCAAAGTCAATGCAATTGATTGCAAAATAGAAAAAATTGCAAGCGCTACACCAAAAGCGTTACATTTAATTAGCGCAGTTAGCGTGCAGTCAAGCCAAGTAAATATAAAAAAATAAATAAATTGCATAATAAAACAAAACCAACAACAAGGACACTTATAAAAATCAAATTTCACAGAGTTTTTGTCAGCTACCTAAACAATCTCATCAGCAATTACTCATTCGCGCCACTGAAATAATATCAACCGCCACTCATCTATTCAACTGCTCACACCACCTTTGGTGCTTCATGCAACCACGCGCTTGCTGAATGCTGCCATCGTGGATGCGCTGCTGCCGCTTAGTTGCCGCTGGCGCTGTCATAGTCGCTTTTCCATTGCAGTTGTATGTTGGCCCTGACATTCAATGTAACAACACGATTTATTGTTTCAGTTTTGATGTCTGTAGCACTTTTTGTGCACTAAAAGCACTTGTAGTTGTTGCTAATTTATATGTATCCAATTCTTTTTTCTGTGGTTTTCTGCCTCATCATCTAACAAGTTTTTGGATAATCGGCTTTGCATCTAGCATTATCAGCTCTGAGCATCGTTTTTCTTCGTTTTGCTGTATGAACTCATCTTCTCACCTGCTAACTCACCAACTCGCTCAAAACACCGTTTCGCTGGCACATTGGTGTGCGTGGCCCTTGACTTTTTGCTTTGGTTTTTCTATGGAATTTCGCTTTTGGTTTTAATTTGACTTTTTTTCTTAATGCCATTATTATTTTTTTTTTTTGATGAACATCATTTTGATGCGATTTACATTGGCTCGGCTTGCCTAGTTTTGGCTTAACGCGTATTGACTTCAGTTGACTTGAATTGATCTTGTTTCTTTTTTTGGCTTTGTCTCGATTGCTGTTGGCTTAGTAATATGTTTCCATTGTTTGTCTTGTTATTAGCTTGATTTGTTGTTTTAATTAAATTGCCTCGAATACCTTAGCTATAATTAGCTCTTTTCGAGGGCGTCGGCATCAGGTTGCATTCGAAATGGCAGGCAATACAACAACTAGTCCAGCTGAAAATCAAATAAGTGTGCAATGAAATATTTTAAAATTCATAAATAAAATATTTTTGAGATGCGCATATATGTAGGTACATACATATATGTATATAATATAGTATAATCACTGAATTTTGCTTACGTATACACATGTTTATGCACATATTATTTATGGTCAATGCATTGAGCTATTTCCGCTGAGCACTGAGTGTTCTTTTAGGTTTGGCAACTATAAGTTCAGCATAAATAGTGACATAAGCATAAACAGCTTTATAATTCGGTGGCAGGTATGCTGCTTAAGTCTTTTGTTCTACCATAAACACATAAAACACCTGGTATGTATGTACATATGTACATTTGAACATTTGGCGATTGATTTTTGAGACAAGCTAGGAAGCTATAAAACTCGTTTAATAAAACCAACACTTAATTTTACCCTATTAAGCAATTTTTATTGACAAATTTGGCAATGATAAATTATTACTGTTAGTCATGCCAGTGATTTGCAAAAGAGAATCAAAAATCAAGTTTTTACTACATTGTTGCATATAATTCATGTTTTATTTGAAATACAGAAATTCAGATAGATAACTAAAAAGTGGTTGTTGCTAATATGGACATTACTTAAAGCACCGCTAATCAAATGTACTTTAGAATTAAACGAGGTCGTGCAGTAATAAGCATAGACAAAACGATGAGCACTATAGCAAAATGCAGCAATATGCAAAATGTAATGAATATTTTTTGAAGAGGATTTTTTTTGAATAAATAAACGAAAAAAAAAATAAATTTTTCGGATTTAATGTAATAGTTAGTGGTGTATAAATTCCCTTGATCGCAGTTCCTAGTTAAGACGGCTTTTTTGTGAAAGAAATTACACTTAAGTGGATTAAAAAATGGAATAATTACCAAAAATTTAATTATCTTATCACATCATTACTTGATATTAATTTATATAAGAAGGTCGTGTGAAAATTTCAAGCCAATTTGTGTAGACGTTTCAGTGCAACTTTTCCTTTGGTAGCCTCTTACAACAATTCTTGGAAACTCCAATTTTCAGAGAATATTCTGAAATATATGTACATTACTCGTATATGACAAATCAGCAAGAAAAAATCGTTACTATGAAATTCGCAAACATAACCCCTTTTGTTTTTGGACTGGCATTTTCGATCCAAACGCAGTAATAGATTGGGAACCTCATATTCAAATTACATATTATGGATGTCATGACAATAATAATGCAACAAATCTCGTGCAAATTGGTCAAATAGTATTCAATGTATAAAATTTTACCTCATATTTAGTCTTCATGAGGAATTCAACAAATTTTCGCCAAGGCTATAATTAATACGTAATGTTCGTCTAGCAACAAGACAACAAGTATCCATTAATTTCTGATAAATCCGTTAATGTAACGAAGGGTAGCACTGGCTCTCCAATTCATCCCGAAGCATTTCACGTTTTCCTAATTTTGACTTAGCTACTGCTAACTTACTCTAATCTATATGTACATATAAAATACGTATATACTTTTTTATGTATAAATAAAGTTTGAAGTTCTTGGTATAAAGTAATATAAGCGAAATGCCATAAAACCCGTACAATTAAGAATCTTCTCTAACTTTAGTGATTCTTTGCCTTTTTTGTGTTTTATCTAAATTTCCATCTGTTTCTTATGGTAGATCGCTATAAAACATTATAAATTAAGAATCTTCTCTAACTTTAGTGATTCTTTGCCTTTTTTGTGTTTTATCTAAATTTCCATCTGTTTCTTATGGTAGATCGCTATAAAACATTATAAAACCTTTATAGTTCTGTTGTTGTGCTACTCAACTTGAAGCACGTGTTTATTACCGTGGTTTGGCCCGAGGTGGTTTCAATGATAAATCACCTAAGTTCAGCAGCATTATACACTACGATTTGTTTCATCTGTTAAGCACTTGTTGTAGCTGTTTGGTACCTAATACTAGCATATGTCGGTTGTTGATAACTATTACTAGTTGGTTGTTGGTCATCACAACAAGTTGCTCACATTTATTGCAGAAAAATACATTACTTTTTGTCTAGCTAAAAAAGTGGTTAAGTGGCAATTTGGAAATTTTATAAATTTTTATAACAGTGTCAAACAAATGTGTGAGTAAACTTGAAATTGCAAACACCGCAAAAGCGGTACTAGTAGTGCTTTAGCCAAATATGTAGTTAATCACATATTACAACATGCCCAAATGTGATATAAAGAAACTAAAAAGAATGAGGCAAACATGAAAAAGATGCTCAAAACTGAGAAAAAAATCTATATTTAAACAAAAACTTCACCAACAAAGAATATATTCATATCGTCAAGCAATTTATGTACAAATGTATATTTGGATAATCATAAAAAGTTTTGTTCAGCTTCCTCTTGAACAATCAACATGTTCGACTGGTTTTACTAGTGTTCTCTTAACACAAAACACTAATCGCTCGCGGCTCTATGCATATATACACATGTGTGTGTGTGTGCGTGTGTCTAATCGCACATATTCTATTAGCAAAGGCAAACATCTTCTTCGTTAGCACCTCGCAAGAATGACATGCAAATAGCCTTCATTTAAGCGCCTTTATGCTAATGCTGCGACTGGCTAATAAAAGAAGTTGTCTGGTATGACGTCCAATTCACTTTCTACACTTCGACACACATAATATATGTGACAGTGCCTTATCGGATTGCCAAGAAATTTTATCGCTCTATACACAAAGGGTCCGTACAAAAGACTTACGCAACGAGCTCGGTGTGGTATAACCATAACTTAATAAAATATTAGATTTACTTTGCAGTCCAGTAATATAAAATTTTCGTAAATGTTTTTAGTCGTTTATTAATGCCTTAAAATGAGGTAATGAAAATAAAAGTTGAACTTTTCGATTTCTTTCTAATTTTTATTTCCTATTTCGCAATATGATATAATTCAGCTTTTATGAATTTTTAGATATGAATAACAAATACTCGGTCATTAGCATACTGACAAAGTATTTTATTTTAGCTCCAATGTTGTTAAAATAAGCTTGGAGCGCATCTAATTTTTGGAGTTGTTAATTCACGCAACAACTATTTTTAAGGGCACACCACGTGGGAAGTTTAAAAACACTTTTTTTTATATTTCGGTAGGTTATACTTTTAAAAAGAACATACTATAATTTTACAATAATATCTCCAATAGATTTTGAGTTATAGCCTTCTAGTTTGTGTTCGCTCAGGCCAATCAGCACCATCAGTTCATATTTAGGCGCGTTGCTCACATTACTACATTTGCTTGAGTGACGACTCGGAGGCAAAAGATCCGATAAATTTCAAACTTTCTCTACATGTTCTGTATCAATTGAAACAAGCCGAATTTTGACAGGCTAAAAACTAAGAAAATTTTTGGTTAAATGATATTTTTATTATGCTATTTCCTGGTTTTTTGGTAAGGACAAAAGGACAATATATTCTTGTAGAAAATATTTATTTGTTTCATCTATGGAGTATGCCTGAACCACTGCAGCTATGGAGGACTTTTTTTAACGCCATCGGAGATCTCTCGCGAAAATATTTAAGGTTTTACTTCAAACATTTTTTAGTGTGTATACATAAATATCACGTTAAAATTTTACAACAATTCATTCAGTACAATTTTTTAAGATATCCCACTAGGTGTGCCCCTTAGTTTTATCCGCGACTTGTTACTAGGTATGGCGATAAAAAATTAAAGGTATTGATTGTGTCTGTTAGAAACACATTTTCATTATATGCAGACAAAAACTTTAAAAGAGATAGCATATTGAACACAAAGTAGTTCTACTAATTCTGAGTGTAATTACGTTGAACAATAGGGTTTCGAAATTTAATCCCGTAATTTTCTTTAAGATTGTGTCTCTATTCAAAATAGTCCCAAAAGAATAATGCTACCAACAATTTCGATTATTAATTTTACTATATTGTTTAGATATCAGACCCCCTTATAATAAAAACTGACGGCACATAAAATATTTTGGAAACAAAACCCTTGCAAAATGAACTGAGCCGACAAGACAAAATTTAATAACAATATATTAAAAAGCAAACACAAAATTCCGACAGATATAATTAGCGAATTTGCACAGACAACACTTTCGATTTTGTTCATTAAAATAAATTTCGCAATGTATGTATGTGTGTGTATTTTATTCACATTTCCATCACTCATCTTCAGTTTCGCTCATATTTGTTAATACTTTTATGGTGTTTATTTTAATTTGGTAGAACCAGCTTCGGCTGATGGCATTCAACCAAAAACTTCCTCACTGTAATGACGTAACTATAGACGTAAGTACTTGAAGCTGCGCACAAGCAAAGGTGTAGCAAAATATACATATACATATGTATATATAGTATATGTATATAATAAATTAAAGTATGCAAAGCCGCCACTAATCCGCAGCAGCCATCGATAAAGGCAAGAAAACTATCAATACCAACATCATTGTCTGGCGTGCCAACATTCCCCACAAGATTCGGCCGCCATTGCTGCAACCACATGTGCTGTAGAGGTTCTTGGCGTCTGGAGGACGCTTAAAGGCTGGCATATTTTTTCAGCTTCTGTCATAAATTCGATACTTTACGCCAACTTGACGACGTTTTTATTTTCAGCTCATAACAACAAAAATAAAATTAAACAAAACAAGTAAGGAGGGGCTAAGTTCGGGTGCAACCGAACATTTAATACTCCTGCAACTTGCAGGAATCAATGCCAGGGAAATACCAGAATTACAGAATCCAAGCAATTTTATATTATATTTAACCCACATATTGACCAACAAATTCGACATAAGATTGGTTAGAAAAACGAAGTTGGGGTTAGTTAATGGAAGTTGGGGTAGTATCGACCCGATTTTATCTACTCACTATTATCATACCACATACTAACAAAATGTTCCCTGGGTTTCATTAAGGTACCTTACATACAATCACCAATCATGTGGAATAAAATCAGCCAGAAAATCCTCATATACATACATATATGGGGGTTTTGGTCAAGTTTTCGCCCAATTTTATCTGTTTTGGACAACAAGATACACTGTTATGAGCAAAACACGCTCTCTAATTTTCGTTGTGATAACGATATATGCAGTATAAAGTTACCCGGAGGTTCGAAAAATAAACGTTTCGCTCAGAAAAGTTTGGTCATATGGTGACATACTCTACTCTGCTTTTCTCCCACACCAACTCGGAGGTAAAATTTATTGTCTCGAGCGTATTTAGTTTTTGATTTATTGTGCTTTTAGTAGTTTTTAAGATTACCGTTATATGGGGAGCGGGCATCTTCTGGAGTGGTTTATCTTCTAATATTTTTCAAACTGTCGGTAGGAATTCTTATAATATTTGCGCTGGAGAAATTTGGTTGTTGCAGCTTTAGTGGCTTAGGAGATATGTGTATTCAACTTTTTAAAAATTTTTTGTCCACGGATGCCATATACTTCTGCGGTCTCCTGTGCCAAATTAAAGTTTTATATTTATACTCTCGCAACAAGTTGCTATGGAGAGTATTATAGTTTTGTTCACATAACGGTTGTTTGTAAGTCCTAAAACTAAAAGAGTCAGATATGGGGTTATATATACCAAAGTGATCAGGGTGACGAGTAGAGTTGAAATCCGGATGTCTGTCAGTCCGTCCGTCCGTCCGTCCGTCTGTCCGTCTGTCCGTCCGTCCGTGCAAGCTGTAACTTGAGTAAAAATTGAGATATTTGGCTGAAACTTGGTACACGTATTTGTTGGCTCCATAAGAAGGTTAAGTTCGAAGATGGGCAAAATCGGACAACTGCCACGCCCACAAAATGGCGAAAACCGAAAACCTATAAAGTGTCATAACTAAGCCATAAATAAAGATATTAAAGTGAAATTTGGCACAAAGGATCGCATTAAGGAGGGGCATATGTGGACGTAATTTTTTTGGAAAAGTGGGCGTGGCCCCGCCCCCTGCTAAGTTTTTTGTATATATCTCAGAAACTACTATAGCTATGTCAACCAAACTCTAAAATGGAAGAAATCGGATAATAACCACGCCCACTTCCCATACAAAGGTTATGTTGAAAATCACTAAAAGTGCGTTAACCCAATAACAAAAAACGTCAGAAACACTAAATTTTACGGAAAAAATGGCAGAAAGAAGCTGCACCCAAGCTATTTTTAAAAATTGAAAATGGGCGTGGCGTCGCCCACTTATGGACCTAAAACCATATCTCAGGAACTCCTCGACCGATTTCAATGAAATTCGGTATATTATGTTTTCTTAACACCTTGATGACGTGTACGAAATAGGGGTGAAATCGGTTCACAACCACGCCTTCTTCCAATATAACGCTATTTTGAGTTCCATCTGATGCCTTCTCTGTATAATATATAGTACATTAGGAACCAATGATGATAGCGGAATAAAACTTTACACAAATACGGTATTTGAGAAATATGTAAATGACGTATAATGAAATCTCGATTATCACTTTATCATGCGAGAGTATAAAATGTTCGGTGACACCCGAACTTAGCCCTTCCTTACTTGTTTAAATTACTGTTTGTTTACGGCTCTATATAAATTTTTGATTAATGGCGTTTTGTGGGCGCGGCTTTTTTACTAAGAAACCCGCATACCAGATATCTCAATTTTTACTCAATTTACAGCTTGCACGGACCGTCCGGATAGACAGAAAGTCAACCGGATTTCAACTTTTCTCGTCATCCTGTTCATATCCTCTATATAACATATCCCTATATCTCTCTAGATTATTTTTAAGTGATTACAACCGTTAGGTGAACAAAACTAGTATACTCTGTAGCTACAGGTTGCAAGAGTATAAAAACCAAAAATCTTGCATAGCATTTTTGTTGTTGTTTGTCGGCCTGTTGCTTTTGTCTGCCTGATCACTTCTGGTTACAGCGATGGGCAATTAATTTTTGGTGTCAACTTCTGGCTGTTTCTCCACCTCCCGCCGCTGCTGTGCTGTGGCATTTTCCTCTTCACATACCACAAAATCCAGTTTTCGTTGGCATTGTATTCATTCGCTGTTGCTGAGGCAACTTTTTTAATATGTACATATAAATGTGTTGTTGTTGTTTTTTCTTGTCTTCCTTTCTTTGCTTTAATGTTGCTGTAACATTTACGATTTCAAGGTCGTCAGACTACCAGTGCACGTTGGCTATCAAACGTTTATCTTCCCCACTACTGCAACAGCAGTTTCATTCTTCGATTTTTTCCACAAACCAAATTCACTTTAATCTCTTGCTTTCGTTTTCATCGGTTTCATCTATCGCCAACATCACAACAACCGTGCTGCTGACCGTTTTTCGCATTGTTTGTCGTACTCGTTTTTTGATTGTTGTTGCCGTTTTTCGTTTGGGTTTTCTGTTCACAAGTATTGGGGTTTAATGTTTACCCGCTGTGTGTTGTTGACGTTGTTCTCGCCTTTGCAAAATTAACACCCAAATACTAATTGGCGGTTTCATATTTTTTACTGTTATCTTCACACCACCCATAGCGAGTGTATGATATATGAACATCTACGTACAAATATATATTTTTTCCGCCAATTCAGTAAATTATTTGTGCATTGTTTGTCCCAGATGTTGAAATTGACAGAATATTTCTCAATGTTCACATTTTGGATTTGAATTGAAAAAGGATCAGGGATATGGCTTTGAAGGAGATTGGGCTTGGTAACATCATTTTTTTTATATTCTTGTATTCCAAACTAGCTGACCCCGCAGCCGTTGTCCTGCGTGAAATTATATGCTTTGAAATGAAAAAAGTTGAAATTATATTGTGTCGAAAATGATTTATTTTCGATTTTTCTACATTTTTTTAATGTAGCGCAGCTTAATAAACATAATTTTTTCGATTTCTGTTCTGGTGCGTAAATATACAGAGAAGATGGGTTTCCAACTCGTCAATACGCCACATATGTATATATGTCCCGATTTCCTTGTGTCCAGTTGATTGTCAACGCAAAGGCAATTTTCCCTGGAAATTGAATACGTTTGAAATGAAATGGATGTCCCTTGTATTCGATAACTGCGTCATAATCAGTCGGGTTCCATTACACAGTTTCGGCGCATGAAGATTGTGAAACATAATAATGACAGATCCAACTTTGAGACGCAAATGATGCTGGGGCATACCAAGGCTCTCCAAAGAATTTAGAAATTCCACTGGATAATTTACGGTTTCGTCTTTCTTGTCAAGACGATCGATCGATTTATATGAGCGCAAACCTCCCGAAATTTGACTTTGAATCTTCCAGTTTAAGTCATTAACATCGGTATTTTTGGCAACTAAAATTGCGCGTGCACTCAAGCAATTGCAGTTACGATTATTTTGCCAATGTGCAGATAAACATTCGTGATGAGTTCATCTTCCGTTGAAATGAATTGACAAAAGGGATGTGAAATTGATATCAAACCACCGGTAGTATCAACCGGAATTAACCCATTTCCAATTTTTAGTGAAGACGATGTAAAATGTCATCGGCAATGTCATTTTTTCGTATCCCATAATTAACGCAAATTTGAAGGCTGATATGTCGAAATGATCTTCGCGAAAAGTATGCGAACTAAGTAGGCATGCGAAGTAACTATCGCATTGTCCTTCGTCTGTTTCCAGTGATTATCATGTTCCAGCAAATGCAACTGCTGGCATGCTTCTCAAAAAGTTGCACACACTGTACCATTCAACTTCGATGTGTTGTTAACGTCGATATTCACGCCTCTAAATGCTAAATGTTCTGCCATTTTCGTCTGGTGAGCGACGCCGATACAGTGAATATCCATCATTTCCCATTTCCGTTTCCGAAAGAAAAGCACATGAGTAGTGTTTCGTGCATTTATTGTCAGACATACAAACCAAAGTGGGATTGTAAGGTTCCCAAAGTCCATGAACCATATTGGTTTTCACCACTTCGTATAATTCTGGATCTACATATCTCTGAATCAGGAATTTCCGCTGAAATGAGTTCATCAATTTGATCTGGTGTAATCACCATCTGCATCCAAGGAAGAATGTGTGCGTGCGGCAACACGCAACAGAATACATTCAGCATCTAACAGCACCATATATACCATAGGTTGCTTCAAGATAAAGACCGTCAAACATCGCAGCTATTGTTTAAAAAGTCGTGCTGTGACATCGTGACGATCGCTTGCTAATTGACCGCGATCCATAATTCCGCACGTACATATGTCATCGCATTTTGGGAGTACTTTTTGCCTTTCTATGGGCTGCCATACGTTGATGGCAAAAAGAACGCCGACAAATATTAGCGCGACCTCTTCGTGGCTTCGTAACAAAGTTTCAATCAGTAATTGATCACTTCGTCTGAAACACACATAAAGTTTTCACTGAATAATTTTCAATAATTTTTCCTTTGGATAGCCGGAATAAAAAAGCCGCAATTGAACGATTCAAATAATTTACAAATCAAAATATTGAAAAACAAAACAAACAAAAATTGAAAAAAATGTGTATGAAAAATGTTAATTTTTGGAATTGTCCAAATTTCCGACTTCTGCCCAAGAAAAGTATAAGGTATTTGTTTCTAAACCTTTCCCGATCCACAACAAACAACCTTTAAAAATTTCATCACTAACAAACAAACATTCATTTTTATATATGTATGTACATACATATGTATGTAAATTGGCCAAATTGGTCCAGGCGTTATTGATTCATTTTTATTTACATATATAGATTTTGATATAATTTTAAAACTTTGTGCAATTAGGAAAAAAATATTAAAACTTGTCTTCAGCGAATGACTGTTAATGGCTTCATTCAACTCATGGCGTAATCCCGAAGCGTTTTTTTCTGTTATGAAAATAAAAAGACAGAGGGAACCAAATCTGGTAAATACGGTGACTGAGCGAAAAGATTGTTTCCCGTAGACCAAATCGAATTCATGATGATCCACAGCACGGTTATCAAAAAAAAAAAAAAAACAATTAGCAACGCCTTGATATTTAAAGGGCCTTAGCATGGTTTTTTTCAGTTTTGCCACATTTTCGGATCGCCATTCGCTCGATTGTCACCGTCATCAGTCATGATGGTCTGGATAAGTGAAGGGTCC
Source organism: Bactrocera tryoni (assembly GCF_016617805.1). Taxonomy (NCBI): domain Eukaryota; kingdom Metazoa; phylum Arthropoda; class Insecta; order Diptera; family Tephritidae; genus Bactrocera; species Bactrocera tryoni. The sequence goes on from NC_052503.1 coordinate 1,241,633, forward strand.
CCAGTTACGTTGTCAAGCAATTCTTTTACCCGATAATGTAGGTCTTTTGGCAAGAGTCTATCTCTTGCCAATTTCATACCTGAAATATTAACCAAAATGGCTTAGTCGAGCCATTTTTTTAACTTTTTCAATGTTTCCATCATTAATTGGATGGACGAGCCACATGAGGTAAGCTTTCGATGATCATGCAGACGGACTAAAACACTTTTGCAACATTTTTACCGATTGCGTAGCTCCTTAAGAACTGAGGTAGTATCAAGATGAAACTCTATTTTTTGACGGTCACCAAAGCAGAAAAGTAACGTATATGCTGTCGAAGCGCTCTTTCATATGATTTCACTGTAGAATTGCTGTTCCAAAATCAATAATCAAATCACCGATCCAACCTACTTCATTTCCATTTTTCTACGAAAACGTAATTGTTTAATTAGGCTAAACAATAATATTGCCTGTAAATTTGTTCACAGTTATAAAATTATTTAAAGAAAACATATAGTATTTAAAGTATAAAATTATATAAAATACCGAAAGATACCATGAAATAATAACACATACGTATAACATAGTTTTAGGCGGTCAAAGTTATAAAGCTCAAATTTATAAAATGTACTAAACTTAACTTCCACATCCACTTGCTAATAATCTTAGCTTAAAAGCTCCCAAAGCTCTTTTCTAATTAAATGTTAACGTTGGTCTCCTTTACTATTTTTTAACAGCCGTTGGCATTAGCTTACTGTTAGAAACACGATTGAAGCTTAAAAGCTTAACCCAAATCGCTTTCGGATACAATGTATGCTAATCTATGCAAATAATATGCGCCCAGACAACATTAATCAGTGGCATGTGATTTTGAATGATAAAAATATTCAAATAGGTCTACGGTATTTTTATGAAAGCAAAACATAGCAAACAGTTAGTTTTGTTTTCGCAGATTCGTTAACACTATTCTACACCAAATAATTTCGTAATACTGGTAATCATCAATATATGTATTTGCTCCTTAAAGCATCAAAAGACTAGAAATATAGTATCAATATTTCAATTTACTATGAGAGCACGGGACTAAAAATTCTATATTTTATAAAAATATAAAGTATATACATACAGCTGTTGACAACTAATAAGAAACGCTACGTATTTAGTTTGAAGTAAATGGTATTATTTTCCAATAATCCACTTATTTTTATTATTTTTTCACTCATTTTATTGAAACTTACGTTAAACTTAAACTCTAATAGTACATTTTTTAATTAAAAATCCTTTTTTTTGAAGATTTTTACAAAAATGTGTAGAACCAACGATTTGAGTGCGACAGCTAATTACCAACGAAAATATTTTATAAGCAAAAAATACTGTTATTAAAAAAAATGCTTACTTTCAGTTAGGATTCTGTTACTTAAACCTTTTACTTTAATACTGCCTCACGATTGCGAATTGACGTTATAAGACTCTGACATCGCACCAGTATGGTCCTAATTTCATCAAAAAGAACATCTATATTGATGACATTTTTGGTACCTACAGCTTTTTTGACATCAACCCAGATGTGTTCTCTTCAGGACACTCCAAAACATTCATGGAGTTTCAACAAAAAACTTTTGTGTCAACTTTCCCGCATGCTTTGGATTGTTATTTTGTTGGAAACCTACACCATTTCAGGAAAAACATTCCCATACCATGATTGATCCTCCACCATGCTCCACCACGCGTGAAACATAGCGAGGATCAAATTATTGATAGATTGGTCGGCGAATATACCTTCAACCATCAGGAACTATGCGATTAATTTGCCATTGATTTGTTGTCCAAGATCTACGCGTTGTTTACTTTGAATTTTAGTCAGAAGTGGTTTCCTGCGTGCTGCCCTACCGTGAAGTCCAAATTCGACCAAACGCCGGGAAACTGTTTTCTTAGATATATTCGTCTTGAGCAGCATTTTCTCATTAAAAAACTTGAATAATACACTTTAATATATTTTATGCCACAACTTTGAAATACATCCTTACCAGAAATCAATAATATTACTAATAAAAATTAGCACTAGAAGAAATTTTAATTTTTTAAACACCTGTTTCTAATTAGCTTTCGCACTTAATTCACCTTCGATATTGTACCGCATTTACTATTTGGAAAAGAATTAACAGAACTTCAACTGCGCAACTACAAAACTGAGCAAATTTAGTAGTACTCGTACATAAAGTAACACAAACAATGCAAGGCTTTTGGGAATATAAATAACGGTATACCAAAAAATTTAATCATTATACTCATCAGCACCTTATAAAAAGGGAGCGTTTCGAATTAGCTGTCAACAGCTGTATATATACCTTAAATTATCCTTGGTTATTTTTTCCTGGTTTACCCTAAAGACACTTATGTTTTGAAGTATTAAATAAGACACGTTGTGTCCCATCTTAAAGAGCTCGAACTCCTGCATTCCTATTAGAATTTCTAAATTGTATATGTTCCGTTCCTTCTTGTTGCAAACCCGGATATGTCTATTTAGCTATAAACCGACTTTAAGTCCATTCTGTCCTATGAGACATGTTAACCGTTGAATTTGACTTAAATAATTTCTGGGTTACACGACCACGTTAAAAATCACTGCCAAAAAGATTCTTCTTCTTCTTAATTGGCGTAGACACCGCTTACGCGATTACAGGCGAGTTAACAACAGCGCGCCAGTCGTTTCTGCTTTTCGCTAAGTGGCGCCAATTGGATATTCCAAGCGAAGTCAGATCCTTCTCCACTTGGTCCTTCCAACGGAGTGGAGGTCTTCCTCTTTCTCTGCTTCTCCCGGCGGGTACTGCGTCGAATACTTTCAGAGCTGGAGTGTTTTCATCCATCCGGACAACATGACCTAGCCAGCGTAGCCGCTGTCTTTTAATTCGCTGAACTATGTCAATGTCGTCGAATATCTCGTACAGTTCATCGTTCCATAGAATGCGATATTCCCCGTGGCCAATGCGCAAAGAACCATAAATCTTTCGCAGAATTTTTCTCTCGAAAACTCGTAACGTCGACTCATCGGTTGTTGTCATCGCCCAAGCCTCTGCACCATACAGCAGGACGGGAATTATGAGCGACTTATACAGTTTAGCTTTTGTTCGTCGAGAGAGGACTTTACTTTTCAATTGCCTACTCAGTCCGAAGTAGCACCTGTTGGCAAGAGCAATCCTGCGTTGGATTTCCAGGCTGACATTGTTGGTGGTGTTATCTACACTTTCAAAGTTATGACTGTCAGCAGTGTCGTGAGAGCCAAGTCGCGAGTGCGACGACAGTTTGTTTGATGACAGGAGATATTTCGTTTTGCCCTCGTTCACTGCCAGACCAATGTTCTGTGCTTCCTTGTCCAGCCTGGAGAAAGCAGAACTAACGGCGCGGGTATTGAGGCCGATAATATCAATATCATCAGCATACGCCAGCAGCTGTACACTCTTATAGAAGATGGTACCTTCTCTATTTAGTTCTGCAGCTCGAACTATTTTTTCCAGAAGCAGGTTGAAGAAGTCGCACGATAGGGAGTCGCCTTGTCGGAAACCTCGTTTGGTATCGAACAGCTCGAAGAGGTCTTTCCCAATCCTGACGGAGCTTTTGGTGTTACTCAACGTCAGTTTACACAGCCGTATTAGTTTTGCAGGGATACCAAATTCAGACATCGCGGCATAAAGGCAGCTCTTTTTCGTGCTGTCGAAAGCAGCTTTGAAATCGACGAATAGGTGGTGTGTGTCGATTCTTCTTTCACGGGTCTTTTCCAAGATTTGGCGCATGGTGAATATCTGGTCGGTTGTTGATTTTCCAGGTCTGAAGCCACACTGATAAGGTCCAATCAGTTTGTTGACGGTGGGCTTTAATCTTTCACACAATACACTCGATATAACCTTATATGCGATGTTGAGGAGGCTAATCCCACGGTAGTTGGCGCAGATTGTGGGGTCTCCTTTTTTATGGATTGGGCATAGCACACTTAAATTCCAATCGTTGGGCATGCTTTCGTCCGACCATATTTTACAAAGAAGCTGATGCATGCTCCTTACCAGTTCTTCGCCTCCGTGTTTGAATAGCTCGGCCGACAATCCGTCGGCCCCTGCCGCTTTGTTGTTCTTCAGGCGGGCAATTGCAATTCGAACTTCTTCATGGTCGGGCAATGGAACGTCTGCTCCAACGTCATCGATTGGGGAATCGGGTTCTCCTTCTCCTGTAGTTGTGCGTTCACTGCCATTCAGCAGGCTAGAGTAGTGTTCCCTCCGTAATTTAAGTATACTCTGGGCATCGGTCACTACATCACCTTTGGGGGTTCTACAAGAGTATGCTCCGGTCTTGAAACCTTCTGTAAACCGCCGCATTTTCTCGTACAATTTTCGAGCATTACCCCTGTCTACAAATGGATCTCGCTTCCCTTTTCAACTCTCATTATCTATCCCATCCCGCACGTGTTGTGGTCGATCGTAAGGTTGCGAGGTAGGCAGCCTGTTTTCTCTCCGCTGCGACACGGCACCTCGTCGTACCAGCTGTCCTTTTACACTTTCCGAGAACCAATGGCTTCGGTTGCAGCTGTACGTAAGGAATTTGAAATGCCGTCCCACAGTTCCCTTATACCGAGTTGTTGACGAGTGCTCTCAGAGAGCAGGAGTGCAAGCCGAGTAGAAAATCGATCGGCTGTCTGTTGTGATTGCAGCTTCTCGAAGTCGAACCTTCCTTGTGTTTCTTAGCGTGCGTTTTTTGCTGCACAAAGGCGGGTGCGAATCTTGGCTGCAACAAGATAGTGGTCTGAGTCGATGTTAGGACCTCGGAGCGCTCGCACATCTAAAACACTGGAACGTGTCGTCCGTCTATCACAACATGATCGATCTGGTTGGTAGTTTTTCGATCCGGAGACAGCCAGGTAGCTTGATGAATTTTCTTATGCTGGAATCTAGTACTACAGATAACCATATTTCGGGCCCCGGCGAAGTCAATCAGCCTCAAACCATTTGGGCAAGTTTCGTCGTGGAGGCTGAATTTACCGACCGTAGTGCCAAAGATACCTTCTTTGCCCACCTTGGCGTTAAAGTCGCCAAGCACGATTTTGACATCGTGGAGGGGGCAGCTCTCATAAGCGCGCTCCAAGCGCTCACAGAAGGCATCTTTGGTCACCTCGTCCTTCTCTTCCGTCGGGGCGTGGGAGCAAATCAGCGATATGTTGAAGAACCTTGCTTCGATGCGGATTGTGGCTAGACGTTCATTCACCGGAGTGAATGTTAGTACTCGGCGACGGAGTCTCTCTCCCACCACGAATCCAACACCCAACTTGCGCTCCTTTATATGGCCACTGTAGTAAATGTCACAAGGACCTACTCGTCTCTGTCCTTGTCCCATCCATCGCATTTCTTGGACGGCGGTGATGTCAGCCTTTATTTTCGCGAGGACATCAACCAGCTGGGCAGCGGCACCTTCCCAATTAAGGGTCCGGACACTCCAGGTGCATGCCCTCATGCCAAAAAGATTACTGGAAGATATTCTCCGATCTTCTGTCGAAAAGTAACCAAAAATTAACAAAATAATGACATTTTTAAAATCAGATGAATTTTGCTCAAAATTTTAGACGTTTTTGGCCTGTCAAAGTTCGATTTCTGAAAAAACTGGTAGGTCATTATGTGAAAAACATGATAGTGATTGGGTTATGTATCTCTGAGTAAACAACGTCGTTTAAAGATAAAGTGATGGAGCTGATTGAAGACTGTAACTCAAAAACTATTTGAGATATCGATTTAAAATTTCAGTATATTATTTTAAATGTATAACCTATGAAAATATGAAATTAACTTTTTTCTTAATTTTCACCCCCTGTGCCCCTTATTTGATTCTCTCTCTCACTTTAAAATTCTTATATAAAACCCATCGAATAATATTTGACGATTTTAAAATAAACCCAATCTAATTGTAGTCAAAATATTTAAATATTACAAAAAGTCATGCAATTGCCAGTAATGATTACATTTTGCTAAAAGCCTCCTTTTAAAATTTTTAATTGCACAAATTTCGAAATATATTACCAATTCATATCATTAATAACACCAAATTCAAAGCTTATTTATTCGCAAACTTATTAATGATTTTTTAATTAAGTCTCAAACCACATGCATTTTTGCATTATACGATTCCCCTACATGCAAAGTTAGAGGTCTTTCAAATATTTGACATCACAAGGTTCCAAAATATTGATTTGATTTATCTAACCAAAGTTATGCACAGGTGTTTATTCAAATGTATTTGACTCTAGCCTTTTTTTGCTTAAGGCTCTTGGTCTCTTTTATTGCTACTATTAAGTTCCAAATTTTAAATGATTTTTTGTTTGTGTTATTCATTCGAGTTTCTAAACGAAACCAGTATTTGAATAGTCAGTAGCGTATTATTAGAAGAATTTCAAATTATTTAAAAGAGATTGTAGGAAGTAAGCGCCAAACTTAATAAAATTCCAGAAAACAAAAGCACATACAAAAGTTCCCCACGGAGTGCAAAGAAATAGAAGCGATATTATGTAAGCATTTCGATTTTATTGTTTAAATACTTTGAGGAAATAGTGGATTTCCCCCAGGCTTTCTAATCATACCTAATTATAGCACTAAAAATTTAGCAACAACAAAAACAACAATAATGATTATAGTACTAAAATATCCAAAATACATACACGCACAACAACCAAAACGCTCATACACAAAAAATACTTTCAGACTCATATGCCAAAGGTAAATGAATATAGTTAAATACACTTATTCCAAAAAGTGGATAGAAAAAATACTTTTGCATTGTTTTAGCACAAATCGTACGAAAGAATGTCAAGAGGTCAACATAACTGACGTGCTGACCATTACTATTGCTCGCTATTGCTCGCAGCAACGCGCTGTCACGACCGCCTGACATGGTTTGTACGCGCATGCGCACAAGCTACATACTACACCTCTGTGAGTGAACGATTCACGCTAGTAAAGATAATAGCTGTCTCTACACCGTACCCTCTGCCCCTGCACCCATGCAGCTCGAGCAATCAGCCCGCCAGCGATTGCAGTGATTTCGGTGATAATTTACGATTCTTCGAATTGGCTCTTGCACGCATGCGTAGGGCCGTACGTTCAGCTGTGGCACGCTCGTCTGACATGTAGATACCAGAATTGGCGGCGATGTTGGGTATTTGGCCGACCTCAGTGCGCCGTGTACCATCGGCCAGTTGGTAACTGTAAAAGCGAAAATGTGAGTTTATTTCACAATGTGTTCACATGTATTTGATTGTATGTAAGGGTGTATGTGTTTTTTGCGAAAATCCTTTCATTCGCAGAATTGACAGTGCTGATTATGTAATGGAATATGCGCAATGGCATCGATTACTTACGAGTAGCGATAACCGTCGGGCGTAGGCATATACTCGAAATCGCCCAAGTAGATTTTTGGCAAATTTATTGCCAACAACGGATTGTTGTTGTGTGCATTGCGTCTGTTGTTGTTATCGTTCTGATTATTATTGTTGTTGTTTCGAAGATTATTGGGATTGTAATTGCTGTTTAAATTGTTATGGTTATTGATGTTGTTGTAATTGCTATTCACATTGTTATTGTTGTTATTGTACTCATTATTATTGTTGTTGTTGTAATTGTTGAAATTGCCATTTTGATTGTTGTAACCGCCATGGTGGTTGTTGTAGTATTGGCGACCATAAGGATAATGCGCCTCACTGCCCACCACTACGAATGCGATCAACGCCAAGAACTGCAACTGTAAAAATTTTAATTAAAAAACAAATAACTCATTTCCAATGCGTTTTTTAGCGAAACTGTAAAATCAATCGTTTCCATCATGCTTTTTCTTGACTTCACTTCCTACTTGCTACTTACAATTTTTGTATCAATCATATTGCCAACAATTGCAACTGTTCCTCTGCGCTGCCACAAACAAAATGATTACAATTTGCAGCACAAATTTTTATTGTAGCCAAATCGCACAGCCAAATAGCCGAACAATCGTCCGCCTAATACATGTATGAGTAGTCACATTCGTTTGCTTGTCAGCACAAAAGGCAATCAAGCAAAAACAAAAAAGAAATAACCGAAAAACTATAGATAACAACTCAGCAAATTGGCAGCAGTAGACAACCAAAACAATAACAGCTGCTGCCTGTGCGCTCCTGCATTGCCCTGAGAGGCACTCAATACAGCGTCGAGAAAAACCGAAGTGCTTTTTGGCTTTTTTGTGAATGTTGTTAGTAATTTACCATTTGATTATGGCTCGCAACTGTTGATTGAGTTGCTGCAAAGTTTTCATATTACATTTGCTCATTTGGCGTTTAATTGTGCATGCAAGTTCGTTGCTTAAGTCTTTGGTTTTGGCTCAACGCCTTTGGCTTGATTTCGTCTCGAATGCCAATCAATCAGACAAGGCGCGAAATTTGTGCGTGAAACGTGTAAACTACAAAGCAGCACTGCAATTGACTGACGCCACTTGAGCTTATTTTCTGGTTGGAGTGTTTGTTTTTACTGCATATTATGTATATTAAAATTGTACACAAGCTGCATGCAAGCATGTAAATATGTATGTTGCTACTTCATTGCTCGTGTTTGTGGTTAATTTGTAGATATATATGTGTATGCATATGCAGACATGTCGTAACTGTACAATTTGTCAAGTACTTTGTTCCGTGGTCTTGTCGTTGACCATCGCCACAGCTGATCGCCGGTACTTGTAGCGATTTAATTTGAAAACCGCCGAAAATCCATCACATACGCAGATATTTTTAATATGCCGTGCATAAGTCAATGCCGTTCAAGAAAGTTCATCGCGTTCGAGGGAATTTCTTTTTTGCTTTATGCGTAGTACAACACTTACATACAAACAGTACGTGCTTTGAGCGTATTTCAATGTATGTATAATTACAAGACATTTTAATGAAGCTCTTCCTCTTTGCATTATTGGTATTTACTATTGACAACTCAATGTCAAATATTCAGCTTATTGAGATAAAAGTTTGACATATTTCATTGTAACAATTATAAAAATATGCATTAATCTGTTTGACACTGACCAAATTATCTGTGTATTCTGGTGGCAGCGGTTTTTAAATAAACGAAAAAATTTAATATTTTGCCAATAAAAATACTGATTTCAGAAAATTGATTTCATTAAACGCTTAACATATATAGATTTTCTTTCCACAAAACAACTATATAAATATTTGTATCGAAAGTAAAATTTTTTAGTGTAATAGTAAATGCAAAACTTTGAAGAAAAATATTTTAATTTTTAATATCAATTTTCCATTCTAAGAAGTACTAACTGCAATACTTTTAAACATTGAAATTTCAACATAATACTGTAACATTCCTTTGAGATGTTCACCTTCTCTTGAAATATGTATATATTTCACTTTTAATTCTATGGTTTATTTATAGTTTTTAATTTAATCTGAAATGACCGTAATTTAAATATTTCCTAATGTGTACTAGAGAAGAAAGTATTTTTAATATCAATTTTTCATTCAACGAAGTATAGCAGTAGTATTCAGGATCTGTAGATTAAAAAAATAAAGACCCAAGACCAAGTAATTAACTTAATTTCTAATTCAAATCCATATTCTTTTCTGTTTCTAAAGGATAAGATTTTAATTGATTTGGCCTACAAATACCGCATAATGAAGAGCAAGTAAACCGCGCCTTCCTACAGACAGTGATATGCTACCGAAGCATTTATCTATTCACAATCACAATCATCAAATGCATAAGCAAAAGCACGAACCGCTATTACTGAGCTTATTTAAGCTTTGATCAGTTTCATTCAGCTGGTTCCGAAACCTAATTTAAGCTTTTAGTTACTCTGCAGCAACTTAAATAAATCACTAAAACAATTAAATAAAATAATTAAACGCTAAAATCTGATGTTTCCTTCTCAGCTACAAATTTTTATTATATTACCCAATACTTTTCTTCAGAAAATATCTGAAAAAGAGCAAGCAAGGCATCCCAATTCAAAAAATTGCGAGAATAGTTATCCTAAAATTTCCACTTCTGTATATAAAAAAAAATCAGTTATAGCTGTGATAGATAATTTCAGAATCCTTCGATCGATCGTAGCTGTTTGACAGCTCGTGTTTCTGCCAGTGCTTTTAGGAACCAATTGACGTTTTACAACTCGTGGTATGACTTTAAGTACATAAATACTACTAATTAACTGTGCGACATGACTCGAAGTATCTAGTGAGTCAAAACATTTTGAAGGTTTTCGGTCATGAAATTTTCCATTGGGATCATAGCCAATATTCATAATACTTACCAAAGCATTATAAAGCAAGCCACTTCGGACTCATTTTAGATAGGGAGCTTCGATGGAAACCAAACTTAGACGAAAAGAGTTAAGAAAACAGCTACAGCACTTTAAACCTGTAAAAAGATGGGGTGGCCTAGATAGGGAATAACGCTCTACACAGCAGTTGTAAGTCCGATCATGACATACGCTATTTTGAACGGTAGCCAATAATGGAAAGTGCAGCTAGTATACTATATGCATCAGTGGAGCTCTTAGAAGAACGCCAACGTATCATGAATAGAATATGCTCAATTGGCAGATATACTGAAGGAATTGTATAATAGAAACCCTCAACACGAAGATTTGTATGGGAAATGAATCGCAACTATCGCTTTTGACGATGCTTCGAAAGCTGTGCAGATAAAACTATTTGCATTGATTAATTTCGTCGGGAGAACAAGCAGATTCAAAGAGGTGATAAGAACTAAGGGGATTTCAGTCTTCAAAAATAAGGCAACGAGAAAATATATAAACTCATATCAACCTATTGAAAACATGCTAAAATTTCAATACCAATATTATTTAGAAGAAAAACTAAAGTTAACGGAATATATTTTATCATAAAACATAAATTTATAACTGTAATCCACATACAAGTATTAACATGCGCCATAATTCCGCAATATACAATACAACAACCTAAATGTATTTCATTATCACAACTTAAAATACGTGTACACAAGTAAACTTTACAGTAGCACTAAAAAATAATACGAATACTCGCAAAAGATTTAAATTATATTCATATAGCTTCTTTTATAAGATTTCTTTTTCTGCTCAAACTTTATCGTTATGTATCTTGCGTGCAGTTACGTAGGGTTGGAAGCCATTCTTGTTCGCTTTGTAGAGCACGGTGTACTCGTAGCCATCGGCAGAGATGAAACTGTAACCACCACGATATTCCACCGGTTTCACGGTCGCTACAACCTTATCGCTCGCCTCCTCACGATTGTCACTTATCACATTTTGGGTGTTGTTGTATTTAATGTCTTCGGTGCGCGATTGGCCATTCTCTGTTTGGAAACTGTAAACCATATTTAAGACAGAGAGAGAGGAGATGAAAGTAGCAACCCGTTAGTTTTTTCTATATAAATCATAATTCTATAAGCGAAATATTTCTAGTGAATTTCCAAAATTAATTTAAGAAGTCTGTTAATTTGTGTTTGTCGCTATCCAGCAAAATGATATCATAATCCGAATATAAACAAACATTTCATATAGAGCGAAAATAATTTGCATAAAAGAAAGAAAGGCACACAGCCAATGCTTGATAAGAAAGAAAGCAAGAATTCTTAATGAACTGATTTATTTGCTTTAATAAGTTGTTGTTTTTGCTCGCCTGATTTTTTATGTACACTCACCCGAAATGCAATAACTGTTCGCCATTTTCCCGACTTTCGATGACCATCGCATGCAGGGTTTGCGCGATCAAAATCAGGGCAATGATGTAGATCTGTGATAAAAGAAAAAATCTCATTGTCAGTAACTTTTTATTCTCATCTGAAATTCGAGTGAGTCATTTCGCTTTGTTGTTTAATTGCGCAACAAAAACTGGGATTGCTTATTTGTTTAGTTTCCTGTGACATCTTAATTACGCTTTATTAATCCATTTTTAGTCTTTAATAGGAATATGCTTTTAAGAATTTGATTACTGGTTATAACATAAATTTTTGAAAATATTTTTCGTATGAAGGTTAATTATATAATGGCAATCCTATTGACCAAATGAACGGGTTTTGCAGAAAGTGAAGTACGTTGTTTTTAACTTAACTAATTAGTAACGGCTTTGTTAAGAAATATTAATTCTTTGGTGGGTAATTTACACACCAAAACGCAATTTTAAGTATGCCACTGATGTTTAACACTTCAGTTTTGATATAATTTTTTCCAATTAAATAAATTATATCATCGTCATTTGACATTGTCAGATTAACATGCTTTAGGTTAAACATGCATCATTTTGTTGGATAGGTAGGTAAAGTAGCTGTCTGACGACACACCAAGGTCATTAAATGCCCCATTTTGAAACCACTGGGACTAAAATACCCTCCCCTGTTCTTCTGATAAAGTTCATCAGTACAAAATGTTTTAACAGTGCAATTTTCAAAACGTCGTCGGGAAACCTTCGGCCAATAGATGCGATTCTTTTCCTATAAAAAGCTTTGCATTCCCAAATTCGCATTCGCCTTATATGGTGCTCCTAGCCTACTGGCGTATCTGCCAATAAGACAGTGATCTGTTCGCACTCCTACTAGAATTCTTATATCATTCCTTTTGAATTTTACAAGTCGGCATGCAATCAATCTTTCACTAACTTTGATGAAACTCTAAGAGAGATTTCCCAAACGCCTGGCTATCTTCATATATAAATATATAGTATCCCTTGTTGTGAGCAAACTCTTTGTTAAGACAAGAAGACTTTCTTTAATTGCTATTATCTCCGCTTGGAAGACACTGTAGTGGTCTGGCAGACGAATTGCGATTTTGGTAAATAAAGCTAAAAAGACACCACTTCCCGATTGATCATAAAGTTTGAACCCATATCTGTATATGCTTATCCCTGCGTCCCTGTCCACATCATCCCTTTCACACTCTTTTCTGGAAAAGAACGCAATATTGGGGACCGAATTTAAGTTCAATTAGTTTAGTGCCTGACTTGCCGTTATTCTAATACCTCTGATGCAAATACTAACAGCTCTTTGTATGCTTTCCGTACGCCATTTTCGTTTCGTAAGTGACCCTCTCTTATTACCAGTAAACATGTGTCTTAAAAGTGAATTCGTTCCGGTTCAGCAGCGATTCGCAAATGAATTATCGGTCCATGTTTCTTCGAAAACAGCGTGGTACCCATAATAACTTATCCCTTAACTTCAAAATTACCGAAACGAAATCGAAACCGTTGTTTGCTGATGTTCATCTTTGATACGTGCTCGGAGAATACCGATTCAAGAAAACACGAAACTTTCTAAAAAGTTTTTTTGGTACTCCACGAAATGTAGATTCCTAAAGCCATCTATTGGAGAAATAGTAGATTTCTTTTTACAAGACCTATTTAATGTTGTCTTTCAGAAACATATGTCAAAGATTTGGCATGGAACTAAGCCCATAAATCTATTTGTTTAGTTAGTTTGCCAAATTTTTTATTGATGCCTGGATGGTGGGAATAAAAAGGCTGACCTATGTCTTCACTAATTCCCATTTATAAATTGTACTATTATTAAAACGTTTTTTGTTTTTACTTACCATTTGGACCTTCATTTTCACGTAAAATTTAATCAAAATTAAATTTTTTTTCTCAAAATATACAGTAAATCTCTGAGAACTTCTGATCACTATTCCTTGTTTTTATCGATCAGCACTTTTAAGCACTTCACTCTGAAGAAATGCGCTTGAATGATGTGTTCTCCTTAAGTTTTGCAATCAAACTAAACTAGTTCGTTTCATTAAGCGACTCTAAAAAGTGTTAGACAGGTAAACTTGCGTTCTCAACTTTTTTATACGCACACACACATAATCGTACAAAATACCGCTTAAATATTTGCCTTTTCTTAAGAAATGTGTTCGTATGATTGTGTTGTGTATGTGTGTCTTTTCTTTTGTTTTGACTTCACTTAGAGCTTATGCTAATGAGCAAGAGCATAAGCTACCAATGGATGGATCATTTAAACCGGCGAAATACAATAATAATAGATTACGTCATTATTTATTGGACAAGTTTCTCCAGACTGGCCACAATACATGTAGAGGCGGAGAGATTCGCAAACAGAGAAAAAGATAATACAAGAAACAACAAATTCAAATGATCATCCACACATTTTTCAAGAGCATAGAAAGAAAACAAAAGATTTGCGAAATGCCAATTGTGTTTGAAGTTTCCCGTTTGTAAATACAATTGCTTACAATGTGTCTGAGAACTGAAAACAATACATTTATTGGCTCAAGCATTAGGGTGACGAAATTTCATCCCAAAACAATAAAATGAAATAATATCAAAATGTCATTGAAAATCGGTGGTGTATTTCAAGAGAGTTTAGAAATCGTTATTATTATTTCCCATTAAATTCTCTATGTGTTTCTTAAGAAATTGTCTCAACTTACTTTTCGTACACTTTCATTAGAAGGACTCCACTTATACAATTTATTTTGATATATGACGGATTATGGCAGTTTGATCTCCCATTGAAGATAACAAAACTGCATAAAACTTATTTCAAATAAGTTATTATTTTTAAAATGATCTATAATATAAATTACATGGTTATTTAATATTTTACAAGGTCAATGAACAAATTCTCATCAGACAAAGTCAAAACTCCCCGAATGTTTCAGATATGTAAATATTTTAGTAAATATCATACGTTTATTGAAGCGACTAAATAATTGCTCATTAATTTTCGAGTCTCACCATACTTCCACATCGTACGAGTAAACTATTGTGTTCGCTTATTGATAGACATTTTTCTTACTATTTATTTATATTTGTAAAAGTAAATGTTGGTATTTACTTACGTTAAAATTTATTGTTTTCATTTGTTTGTTTTCGTTAAATCTGCTAATTTATGTCCAAATCGAATATTGAACAAATGTGTACAGAAATTCGTTTATCAACGACTGACTTATGGCGTCGTTATTGCGTAAATTGATTGTTGAAGCGCAACTACTCTTATTTGTGGCATTTTCGTATTGTCTAATATTGGAAAATCAATTAATTATTTTAACTTAACTGAGCGTCTATTCACAAACAAATTGATTAACCTTTTGGCGTTGAAAGCGTGTGAAAAGCAAGTGAGAGAATCTACATATATTGGTTCATGAAAATAAAAGAGAATTCAACTCAATATATGGACGTTTTTAATATTTTTACCCTAAACTGGGTATACAAATTTGTCACGAAAATCTGTATCGGAAACCCTAACAAATATATATATAAATCCTCGTGACGAGCTGAGTCGATTTAACCCTGTCCGTCTGTATATCTACGAAATAGTCCCAGATATCGATCTAAAATTTTGAACATGTTCTTTACTCTTCGGAACCGCCGATATCGGACCACTATATCATACCAACCCCATTCGAGAAATTTTGCATGGGCTATTGACCAAGGCAACGGTGCAATCTCTGAAGAAATTGTTCAGATAGAATCATTAGAGCATGTAGCTACCTTACAAGCTGTCCGATGAAAGTTTTTGTAAGGAATCTCTTGTATTTGTGAAGGGTATTTAGTTAACGTTTTTCTTGTTTTTTCTTCCTTTTTACAATTGAACATAAATATCCTGCAAAATATAATCAAATACATATCTCCTAAATTTCGGAAGCAGAGACCATTAAGAAAGCCTGTTGTGTTATGTCGATAGGTGCTTTTGAGTTGACCGTTGTTGGTCCGATAAAAAAGCTAGTCTGTTCCGCTTACTTAGATCTAAATATAGTTGGAAAAGACGAATATATATATTTGCAAGCAGCATACGTGGAGGATGGAATCATGTGCAGAAGTTCACGCAAGTGAGGAAAGTTCTCTGATGCCATTCTGCCATTCACTTGGGAGTGGCCAGAAACGATTCTTTTACATATGACTCAAGCAGCTCACGACTTCCGGTCTTTGACCAAGTATCCTCTGGGTAGCCTAAGAACATCCGTTTGAAGGCGAGTTAAAGTGAGAAGGCGAAACATCCCCACCGCAGGGTTGTGCGATGGGTTTGGGACCCGCCACGTAAAAAATCTTACCAATAAAAATTAACAATCAGCCTCGGATGAGTGACCCCCCTTTTGATGACGACCATGGCAAACGAAATAAGGGCATGCACCTGGAATGTCCGGTCCCTTAATTGGGAAGGTGCCGCTGCCCAGCTTGCCATATAAAGGAGCGCAAGTTTGGTGTGGGATTCGTGGTGGGATAGAGACTCCCCAAATGGGTTGAGGCTGATCGACTTCGCCGGGGCCCGAAATATGATTATCTGTACTACTAGATTCCAGCACAAGAAAATACATCAAGCTAACTGGCTGTCTCCGAATCGAAAAGCCACCAACCAGATCGATCATGTTGTGATAGACGGAAGACACGTCTCCAGTATTCTAGACGTGCGTACGCTCCGAGGTCTTAACATCGACTCGGACCACTATCTTGTTGCAGCCAAGATTTGCACCCGCCTCTGTGCAGCAAAAAACGCACGTCAACAAACACAAGGAAGGTTCGACATCGAAAAACTGCAATCACAACAGACAGTCGATTTTCTACTCAGCTTGCACTCCTGCTCTCTGAGAGCAATTGTCAACAACTCGGTATAAGGGAACTGTGAGACGCCATTTCAAACTCCTTACAGCTGCAACCAAACCATTGGTTTCCGGAAAGTGCAAAAGAACAGCTGCTACGACGAGGTGCCGTGTCGCAGCGGAGAGAAAACAGACTACCTACCTCGCAACGTTAGGACCGACCACAACACGTGAGGGATGGGATAGATACCGAAAGTTGAAGAGGGAAGCGAGACGCATTTGTAGACAGGGGTAATGCTCGAAAATTGTACGAAAAAATGCGGCGGCTTACAAAAGATTTCAAGACCGGAGCATACTCTTGTAGAACCCCCAAAGGTGATCTAGTGACCGATGCCCAGAGTATACTTAAATTATGGAGGGAACACTACTCCAGCCTGCTGAATGGCAGTGAACGCACAACTACAGGAGAAGGAGAACCCGATTCCCCAATCGATGACGTTGGAGCAGACGTTCCATTGCCCGACCATGAAGAAGTTCGAATAGCAATTGCCCGCCTGAAGAACAACAAAGCGGCAGAGGCCGACGGATTGCCGGCCGAGCTATTCAAACACGGAGGCGAAGAACTGGTAAGGAGCATGCATCAGCTTCTTTGTAAAATATGGTCGGACGAAAGCATGCCCAACGATTGGAATTTAAGTGTACTATGCCCAATCCATAAAAAAGGAGACCCCACAATCTGCGCCAACTACCGTGGGATTAGCCTCCTAAACATCGCATATAAGGTTCTATCGAGCGTATTGTGTGAAAGATTAAAGCCCACCGTCAACAAACTGATTGGACCTTATCAGTGTAGCTGCAGACCTGGAAAATCAACAACCGACCAGATATTCACCATGCGCCAAATCTTGGAAAAGACCCGTGAAAGAAGAATCGACACACACCACCTATTCGTCGATTTCAAAGCTGCTTTCGACAGCACGAAAAAGAGCTGCCTTTATGCCGCGATGTCTGAATTTGGTATCCCCGCAAAACTAATACGGCTGTGTAAACTGACGTTGAGTAACACCAAAAGCTCCGTCAGGATTGGGAAAGACCTCTTCGAGCTGTTCGAGGTTTCCGACAAGGCGACTCCCTATCGTGCGACTTCTTCAACCTGCTTCTGGAGAAAATAGTTCGAGCTGCAGAACTAAATAGAGAAGGTACCATCTTCTATAAGAGTGTACAGCTGCTGGCGTATGCTAATGATATTGATATCATCGGCCTCAACACCCGCGCCGTTAGTTCTGCTTTCTCCAGACTGGACAAGGAAGCACAGAAAATGGGTCTGGCAGTGAACGAGGGCAAAACGAAATATCTCCTGTCATCAAACAAACAGTCGTCGCACTCGCGACTTGGCTCTCACGCCACTGCTGACAGTCATAACTTTGAAAGTGTAGATAACACCACCAACAATGTCAGCCTGGAAATCCAACGCAGGATTGCTCTTGCCAACAGGTGCTACTTCGGACTGAGTAGGCAATTGAAAAGTAAAGTCCTCTCTCGACGAACAAAAGCTAAACTGTATAAGTCGCTCATAATTCCCGTCCTGCTGTATGGTGCAGAGGCTTGGGCGATGACAACAACCAATGAGTCGACGTTACGAGTTTTCGAGAGAAAAATTCTGCGAAAGATTTATGGTCCTTTGCGCATTGGCCACGGGGAATATCGCAATCGATGGAACGATGAACTGTACGAGATATACGACGACATTGACATAGTTAAGAAGAAGAAGAAGAGCCCGAAAGTAAACATTAGTGGACTATATAGATGTCAGTTCATAATGAGCCGAATTCAAAAAAAGGTGTTCGCGCACGAAGCATTTACAGCAAACCGTTGCCTGTTTTTTCAGAAAAACTGAATATATCGCAACCATACCACTAGAACAATTCATAACAGTAAACCGAAGACGGATTTCTCTTCACCACGAAATTGAGAGCGCTCATACATCAACTGAAACAACTGCATTTTCGAATACTCAAAACATCAATTTCATGAGTCGTACACCGTAGTTCTGAAGAGATTATCAATCAATAAAATTTGCTTTTGTTCTCTCTCCGCAAATATAAAAAGCAACCTACGTATTACGATGGGAAACACTTTAGGCACGGATTATATTTGTCATACACCTTTTTGCACGAAAACTACGTTTTATAAAGAAAAACTTTTTTTTTAACTCAACATTTAATTAAAAGTTTTTTACTTTATTATTTAAATCATTATTTTTTTTATTATCGTTACTAAAAAAAAGTGATCAAACGAAGGTATACTAAATTTCATGTAATCATCACCTTATGAACGTATAATAACTGTTAACTACTTATTTATTTATATGAACAAAATTGAAATCCTAATAAAGATAACCAGGATTTGGAGCAGGTGGGCCACCACCTCCATTGCAGCTAGAAGGACAGCCACCGCCACCGCCATTAGGACAACCGCTACCGCTATCACCACCATCACCAGGATGTCCGCCACCAGCAGCAATCTTATCCAATGCATCTTGTATCTCTGGCGGTATCGGTGGTGGTGTGGGCAAATGATCGCCTTGCGGTTGAAACCCATTCTCATCGGCTGTGTAGGTGACAAGGAATGATTGACCCTCCGGGCTGGTGTAGGAGAAGGAGCCCTCCGCAGTTAAAACTGCATTACAAGGATCATCGGCGTTTTTCACATAACCGGACTCCTGTGCATTAATGCCGTTACCGGTTTCATATTCGTACTACAATTATAATTTGAAAATTAATTCACAATTATTTTTGAAGCTCTAATTTGCCGTGTTTACTTGATATGAACCGTCGATGTTAACTTTGGACTCCAATTTGATGATTGGTATCTCAGAACCAGCACCGGGTGCACCACCACCACCACCGCCACCAAAAGAACCACCACCACCGCTCGGCGGCGGATACGAATAGCCTCCACTAGGTGGTGCTGGTGGTCTTGGTGGCGGTGCCGGTGGACCACCTTTTGGATAACCACGTGGTACCGCCAAAGCGCTCCCGAAAAAGCAACAAATCACAACTGTCAACTATAACGCAGATTTAAGAAAAAATTTACTATTACTATAACACCAAAAGTATCACTATTTTTTACAACAAACACACCTGCACGCTTGGCATACTTATTGAAGAGCTCCTTGCTCTGTTTATCTATTTTGCTGAAAAAAGAGTTATGAAAAGTCGCACCGCTGCCAACTACCGAAATTGCACTGACTTGAGCAACTAGTGGGGATTTGATTTTATAAACTAAGACACCCCAGCCACACTTTTATGCTTTAGATGAATTACACCGATTGATTGATCCTCACGCACCAAAGGTCAGCTGGAGGCTAGTAAAGCAGACGAAGAAGTTCGGAAACTGGTAAAGACATTAACACTGAGAAAATTATGTTTTTATCAAGATTATCAAAAGACTTCTAAACGGTTCGAAATCAGTGATGTTTTAGCTTTTGGTGGCAAAGTTGTCTTATTGGTCATCTCATGAAGTTAATTATTTTTTGCATAGTTTCTTGATGAGTTTGCATTTAGTTAAGGGATCGTCTCAGTTTAACACTCCGAATAATCCTATTTATTGTATCCTAAGTCATTCAGTTATGGTTGTGAGTTTTTTCATAGTTGGGAAATCCTCTTAAAGCTCATAACATAAAAAATAGGGAAGAAGTTGACCTCCACAGTTCGTAATTATAAGTATAGCTGAGGCTCTAAACATCTTTTCTGGATCAGTTTAAAACGTTATAATAGATGAAAACAGGATCCATTTGGATAGTTAAGAACAATGTTGCATTGTGAGATCTTTTGGTGACATTCTACACTTTATTCACAAGATTTTAGTCACTTCGAAATTTTCCTATTTCCGCAAGAAATCGTTGCTCCGATTAATGTTTCGGAAAAAATTTTAATTCGATTTAAAACTTTATGTGAAAATCGAGCAAGCATATTATATAAATATTCCTCTCAGTGTATTATGGTTGTTTAACAGATTATGATGAAATATATATATATACATATATATATAAATGAACCAGAATACAGATGAAGTAATACAATGATTATCAAAGCATACTCTTCGACACTCTTCTAGCACGCCACATTTACAATCATCAAAGTGAGCATGCGTGAACGATATGAAACCGACCGATATTACGATGCGCTTCAAATACATACACTAAGTGATTACATTAATTTGTCTGCCTTGAAAATAGAGCTTCAAATTCGCACAAAAAATAGATGCACGCGCTTGTGTCTTTGATTGCTGTTTGACTGCGCGTCTACCTTCACTGTGGAAATCTGGAAAATTCATCAAGGATGTGTCTTAAGGTAAAATAAAAACGAAAATCAATTGCTAAATTTCTATTTCTAACGATTATGGTAAAATATAATTAATTAAAAGAATTTAGTTTGAAAGAGATTGAGAGAAATACTCTTTAACTTATGTAGCACATACCACGTGGCAAATTACGCGAATTATGTATTCATTGTAATTAAAAATCGACAGTCACTAATTCTAACAAATGATAAATAGCTAGCCATGCAAATGATCCTACCCTTTCAACGGTACATCAACTCACCCCATTTTTTTCTAATGCTCGCCTCAGTTAATCGCTTAAAGCAACAATACCCACTGCGCCACTAGCAACTCTCAAATTTAATTAAAAACCATTTAAAGTAACGCATTTAGTTGGCTAATTTTTAGTGTTGCCAGATAAAAAAATTAACAAACACTGGGCATTGCAAAAATATTTTAAACATTTATTTTCAAAAATTTCTTAGCATATTAATATTTCTTAACATTGGCCTTTGAAAGGATGAAATTTTATACTGCAATATTATTTTTCTTTCGCTTATAGTACTAGTCACCAATTCTCTTCAGGTTTGTGAAATGTTGTTTGTATACAACGTAACCTAACAATCTAATTACATATTGAGCCATTTATAATACGTTGTCGAAAAGTCTTGCGCTGAAAGCGCGTAGTTCTAGTTTTATTCATCGCATAGGGTCATGCTATACCTTTTTGGAAAGCTCATTTCACGCGCTAACACGTGTTTGATTGATTGTCGTGTCTTTTAAGTCCTTCGCGAGTTATAGCGTCGCAAACATGGAGCAAAATAAAGAGAAAATACGGCATATTTTACAGTAGTACTACGATAAAGGCAAAAATGCATCTCAAGCCGCCAATAAAAATTGTGCAGTTTATGGACACGATACAGTTTCCATTTCCACCGCACAACGATGGTTTCAACGTTTTCGTTCTGGTGTAGAGGTGCTCCGGAAGGCCTGTCGTCGAAAATTGCGATAAAATCGCTGAATTGGTCGAAAGAGACCGGCATAGTAGCAGCCGTAGCATCGGTCAAGAGCTGGGAATGAGTCATCAGAAATTCATTTCAATTTCAATAAAAAAAAAAAATCAATAAAAAATACCGCAAGACTTTTTTGACAAACCATTATTAAGTTCAGAAGGAAACGTCGGAAACTCTGCAAGATATATCGTATATATGATCAGCATGAGAAACTGAGTCGATTAAAGTCAAGTTTTGGCATGGAAATTTTTTTCATTTACTAAATATTTTTTGACCTTTAAGAAAACAAAGGAATGTATAAGTATTTTGAAACTAAATTGAAAGTAAATTTCGAAACTGAGGTCTAAAGTATTTGAATTCTTCTCTAATTACATTTACTATAATATATGGATCAAATCAATTGTCCACTTTTATTTAAAGTCTAAAAACTTTAAAAATGATGAAATGTTAGTTAAATATAAATAAAAAGGTGGCAAGTCTACATCATCAGTCAAAGCAATCAGTCTACATCAGCAGCACCTGCAACCCAGCATTGTATACCTTTCTACTGTCAGCAAGCTCAACACAGCACGTACGTGCCCCTCTGAATATGCCGTATAACCGAATAACCACCATACGATCAACAAAACAACAACTCGCTCCCTTCTGCAGCCCACGGTATGCAATGCGTATCGCTAATGCACAATGAGTGTAATTTCTACGCCTGTTCGCTGTCCTGTAGCTTAGACTTGGAGTCCTTACATACACGTTTTAAGCCAATGAACATCTATTAACTTTCTGCCAGCATGTCAATGTGTGGCGCCAAGTCCTTTCCCAACTCCATTCTGCGAGTTTTCTTCATGCGTTCGAAAGCAGCAAGTACATATCCAACATTTAGATGGGCAATTTGAAATCGCATTTGTTGGTGTGTTTGCGTAAGTGCGTAGAGCGTAGAGCGTAAAACGGCAAAGAAGCTCAGTGAGTCGAAATAATGATGACATGACGAACTTGTCCTACTTACTTGTATCACAAGGAAACAGTTGGCGTTTTCCCAGCTTACCGCAGGGCAGATATTAAGATTAGCTAGTCGATGATGGTGGTAGTTACAAAAAAATGTCGATAACTTAAATGTTTTTTTTATTTATTTTGGAAAAACGTAAAATGTAGACTTACCTCTGAAGGTGTGGGTTTATAAAAAGTTTATTAAATATTTTCAAAAAAATATTATGTTTTTTAAAGACATTGAGAAATACTTATATTTTCATTATATGTGTATAGTGAATTAAAGATTTGGATTAATATTTCATATAATACAGAATATAAAATGTAAATAATTAGTTCCAGTAGTTTCTTTTGAAAACAGGCAATTTAAGTTCAATTTTCGCGATACTAGACATCTTTGAGATCCGTCGCTATTTTGTGATATCTTGAAATTCGCAAGAAGAAAATAATAGCGTTGAATTTTAGCAGAACAATTTTATACAAAAGGATTATCACTAATATGATACCGATAAAAAATGATTTTTGGTGAAAGAAATTCGTATTCACAAATTCATATACCTGATTATTGTCATAACCAGCGATTAGTTCTCAAATAATTTGGCTGTGAACGGAGTTAATATTCCACGAATCTTTTACATAGCACCTATAAAAATCTCTCTAACCGCTGAACCAACCTGGTCGTTATTGTTCAAACATCAGGTCTATACTTAGTGAAAACGTTTCGGGAGTAAAGTGAACCGGATGTTCGAAAATCCTGATTTTAGTTATATGGTCAACCAAATTTAATTTTAGGTTTAGCTTTAGTGCTTAGTTATGGCACTTTATAAGTTTTCGGTTAATGGCGTTTTGTGGGCGTGGTAGTGATCCAATTACGCCCATCTACGAACTGGTAATTTTTTTGTGCACTAAGGAACCCACATACCAAGTTTCATCAAGATATCTCAATTTTTACTCAAGTTACAACTCGCACGGACGGACAGACAGACAGTCACCCGGATTTCAACTCGTCTCGTCATCCTGATCATTTATATATACATACTTCTGTGATCAAATTGAAAGGGGAATTTTAATTTACTTTTTAATTAATACTTCGCGTGTTTTTCGGTAAATTTTTAAAGTTTGTAGTGTTAGTGACATTTATGCTAAATTTCACGTCAAAATATTGATTAGTATTTGAGATATGCGTCGTTTTGTGAGGCTCTAAAAGTGAATTCCTCCATTTTTACTACATATGTCTGAATTTATTGAACAAAGAAGTGCGATAATGCGCCATCTCATGCTGCATTGGTTATTCGTGATCATTTCGCCACATTTTCAACTAATATCGTGCCGCAACCATCGCATTCGCCTGATTTACCTTCTTGTAAGTTCTGGCTATTTAACAAATTCAAATGACCACTCCGATGACACCGTTTTGGCACAATTGAGAATATAAAAGCTGAATCGAAAAAGGCGCTGACCTGATCACGACGGAGGATTTTTTCAAGTGCTATGATGGCTGGAAAATTTGTTGGAGATGAAATGGACAAAATTCACCTTTCAATTTGGTATATAACCCCATAGCTTAGTATTTTAGAATTTTCACCATGAAAAATTGTGTGTTTCCATTGAAATCACGACTACGGAATTGTTGAAAATGTTGCCGAAGGGTTTCGAGAAGTCTACTTTATCACGAACACAAGTAAATGGGTAGCTTGAATCATTCAGTGCCTCACCTCTGTTATTTACGACACCATCAAAAGTAAAAACGTTTATCCTACTTCAATCCTTATTCTTCCCGATTCTTATTTACTTAGTTTCCATTCTTTTCACAACGATGTATGACCAATATGGCATATGACTAGTGCAAATTATAACTTTTAATACAGCTAACATTTCTAAGTCAGCATCTACAAAAAATTACAGTTTTTTATAATTTTTTGATTCATCATCAACTTGACTATTTTTTTCAACACCGCTTGAAACAGTGCTAAACGATGTCAACGCTATCTTAAACTGCTAATCGTCACGGGAATTCGTCCAACTGACGTCCTGCTGCCCTGTCATTGCAAAACTTTGTTACGCACTTTACGTGGACATACATCTAACCCCTTAACTAACCACACTAAGCATCTGACGCACCACCCAGCAAGTACCTTGCAACACCAACACCAACACCAACACCGCCACCCGAACAACAACATCAACAGTGTACAAGTCATCCCAAACGAAAGGCAAAACTAGTAAACACCCTCAACAGAATGGTGTAGTCGGTGTTTGTACACTTGCCACGCACCAACATCACCGGCCGAGAAACCAACAATTGTTGGTCCTGAAAATTCATTTCGAAAATTTTGCACGCACTCGTTGCGCCGCCGCACAAGCTGTCATATTTCGCTTGCCACAGCAGAGCAGATTGTTTTTGTTGTTCTAAATTTGTATAGTTTTTGAATTTTGCTGAAATTTTATGAAAAGGCCATTATGAAGTGTATTTGCACGCATTAAATATGAAAGCAAATTCGATACGTATTAGCTTCGCCGCCCAAAAGCAGCGCTGAGTGGGCTAATGCTCGTTGGCTATAGCGAAGGGTGCATTCTGATGCTTGTCGAGGGTGCACGGCGCACGGGTGTACATTTATGGTTATGATTGTGGTTGCGAATAGATTAAGTTGTTGCTAAATAAACAAAGGCCAGCAAATACACTTGGCGCGCTCATATCCACACACAAACATGCATACGGACGACCGGTGCATATGTGTTTGTGTGTGTCCGTTTATTAAACTATTAGATGTGAAAAATGATAAATTAGCCCGGTGACACCCTCAAAGCAAGCGCTGACAAACACAATATGCGTTAAGCGCAAATACATAGGGTTTAGCATGGAGTAGGTGTAGTCCAGCCCGCAGCGCCTGCAACAGCTTGTGAAAAGCAACAACTGTGCTGGCCAACATGTTTGTCAAGCAGTAGCGTCTTGATAACGATCAATTCTACATCGAAACCAAATGCTTAGAATGAAAATGCTTTAGATTTAGCAACA
The DNA here is from genome assembly GCF_016617805.1 of Bactrocera tryoni. Lineage (NCBI taxonomy): Eukaryota > Metazoa > Arthropoda > Insecta > Diptera > Tephritidae > Bactrocera > Bactrocera tryoni. The sequence goes on from NC_052503.1 coordinate 1,267,502, forward strand.
AAAAGTGATTAGCATACGAAGTGGATTTTTCGACTTTATTCTGCTGATATCGTTTGCTGATAAATTAATTTAATTTTTTTTGCTCATGATGCACTCAGCTTCATCAGTTCGCCCGCTCGTTACTGTAGTGCAATAAATGCACATATGTTTATGTATTTGAACATTCATCTCATTAGTGTTCCATCAGATAGAAAATCGCCGAACCAACTAGCTGGGTGAATAGATGAGACAGAGATTAATCTTTTTATACCTTGCATTGCGTATTGATTTACTTCCAACATGTTTTTCTGGATCCATAAAAGAACCTTTTCATTCCTCGATTTCTCGCACCCGTTACTTAGAAAGTTGGTGCGTTTGGTTTCACTGATCCCAAAAACTGGAGCCGTTGATTTACATACGATTCTCTTGAGCCGATTTTTTCAAAAATAAAATCATTCGCTATAGACGGGGACAGGTAGTAACTATTTGATTCCATGTTCGGACTAAAAGACGGATGCATAAAAACCTTCCAACCAATCTCCGGGAGCTTCTGGCAAGTCACTATCAATCTGTGTGGCCTGGCATTGTCCTGGTCGAACACTGTTTCTGGCTTCTGAGCTATTGCTTCCTTCAAACGGTCCAATTGTTGGCAATGCAGGCCCGTACAAAGAACGAGATGATTTTCTGCAAATCCTACCCAAAATACAACGCACAATCTTTCTAACCGTCAATCCTGGGTTGACCACCGCTTGCGCCGGCTCACTGCGATTCTACAATAACAACGACCATCCACTTTAGAAACGAATCGATATCTTTCCTATTGAGCAGCAATTCTCAGATGGAAGTTTCTTTGCGTTTACGTGTCCACGACATCAGTTAACACTCCGATCTTAAACCTTCTGCGAGTACCTTGTTTCCGATGTCATTCTTGTCAGGAAGCTTCTCAAAGTTTTCACACCTAACTTTTCGTTTTTCGTTAAGTAGAGAAAGTACATTCTTACATAACCGGTTTATTTTTATCGAGAATCGACAGTTTCCATTGAACACTTTTATATAAAAAATATTTTAAAGATTTTAAAATATTATTGTAGTCATTGTAGAAAGTTCTATGTAAAGATGCTATTTTTATGTCTAAAAACACTAAAAACCCTAAACTTGAAGATAATCGATCTAATTTTTTGAAGGAGTCTCCCAAATCAAGACTTAACGCCGGTATTTCTGACAAATCATTTCCTGAAAGACTAAGATATCCTCCATAAATATAATAAAAATCATAACTTTGAATAACTAAGATGAAAAAAGTAGAACTAGGACTTTGCCAAATCAAATATCATAGGCTTTTAATGGTTTTCCATGGTACTAAAGTCCAAATTAGCACTCTTTCTACTGACCACTTTCTGGTTACCTCAAAACATGCAGCTGCATCATTAGTATTAAGTTTTTCATTCAAAATAGATAAACTGATGCTAAATGAGTTCACCAGCGCCACCAATGATGCGCACCACACAATCTTCCACCTGCAAACCATCAAAACCCTTTAAGTACTTAATTAAAAACCTAAATAACGCAACCAGATGTACTCGTAATGCTAAAGTAATTTTTAACCCAACAAAAATATTATAAAACAAGCAAACACCAAAACAATCACAACCAACCCAATCCACCACATACCAACCCTACAAGCATGCTTACGAGTATTATATCAAAGCGCGGGCTACACACAAAAGTGATAGGCATTTTTGGAAAGCGAGTGGCGCGTGCGGTGTGACCTGAAACACATGTTTTTCGGGATTTGCAGATTTACGCACAGCAACAACACAACTTGAATGACAACGAAAAGGGCACGAGCCATCGACGATACAGTGATTTGAATGGAAATGAATTTTGTTGCTGTCTCCCTGCTTGGTTGATGGCCGTTGCGTGGCCTTCAAAACGATATGTCACTTATGACTATTGCGGTCGCAGTGGTTGCAATAGCGCCGGCTCGATTGACTTCGGCTGCATGAAAAGTTTTGCGAGACTAGTAGATAGTTCGTGCGTACAACAACACAATGATAGAGGAGGCGGTTCATTATTAGATGTGTTATGAAAACGTGCTTGCAATGAGGTGAAGCCAAGGCTTGTTTACAATACAGGGGCGGTCGATATCACTGACGGGCATAGGCGGTAGAAAATAGCGCCTTCCACAACATATCGAACTTTTTTAAAGAAATATATTCCTTCAATTACAATATCCTTCCTCATAATAACTTAATTTTTTTTTGCGTACATCACATCCTCCCAAGAAAAGCTAATTTAATACAGAGTCATATAATCAATTTCGACAGGAAGAAATCGTATACTTTAAGACTTCCGTTTATCGATAGGTTTTTAGTTGTTTTGCGTTTATGGGTATTATTCAGAAATTTATTTTCCCGATGTATAACTGTTGCGGTATATAGACTTTCGGCTATCGTAAGCTGACTGTCGATTTTTAAAGTAAATCCACAGTTCGGGCATTCGAAAATATTAAGAATTTAGTTATCACAAAAATTTGCCCAGTTTCTAGTCAAAGTCTCTTCCTCACCAGACTACCACAAACTCCTTTGCGTTGCTCTTCAGTAAAAATTCTTCTCCTACAACCCAATATTATTTCGAAGATACATACCATTTTAGTCTTATAGAATAAGTCATTACTCATAGAATATAAGGAAAGTAAAAGGGAACCGAATATAAAATCGAAAATTCTAGTGAACAATTTGAGAGCCAGAGGAATACTCTTCTATCTAAAAATATGAAACTGGATGAATGTGAAGTGACTTACCCCCGGTACCGGTTATCTTGGCTCCGTTCCTGGAAATCACGACCAACCCTAAACTCAACCGCAAACAAATGCGAAAATAAAGGCATTAGATTGATTATGTATGCGGGGAGGGGTTGTAGTGTAGACTCATGTATGAAAGTATGTGCAGTGGATGCGATTTGTACAGCATAGCTAAGCATATTATGAAAACAACAAAACCCATGCATTGTACACACACACACACACGTTAAAATGAAAGCAAAACATTGCAATAACATTGACACTCGATCGTTTAATTTCAATTAGAAACCTCTTTACGCTCGAAACAAAGCGCTTCGCAAAATGATAAGCAGGGGAGGAACGGCCGGGATAACACCAATTGCGAAAAGCCAAAATGCTCAACCTTCCAAGTACGTGGCGCAAGAACAACAAGAGTGGCAAGCAAGAACAACAACAAAACTACGTGCATACATACATAAGTAGCGACAAATGATTGTGTGTTGCAGATAGTGAACGCGTGAATGAATGGGTGAGTGGACATTGTTGAGTAGAGGCGTGCAACACTTGCTCTATGGCTTAGCGCGTGGCACGACATGATGTTGCACTTGCTGCTTGCTGCCAAACAACCACCGCCGAACCATGTTTCGGTGCGGATGAAACCGTTTGACTGACTGTTGGCAGTCAGTGTTTGGTGTTGTTTGATTCTGCGGATTTTGTTGTTGTTGCGCATGTAGTTGTTGTGCGACTTGAATTCGGATGTTGGCTGTTAGGGCATGCCGTAGCAAGCAGTCAAATGTTGGGAATTCTTGCACTTGTCACCAACTGCGGAACTAAAGTGATGCGCAGACCGCTAGCCGCGGCAGAACGGAGCGCCGCAAAGCGAACACGAAACATCCTAATATCGTAATTCTAAGCAAGAAACTTTGATAGCTATGGTGCATAGGATAAGGGCAATTGCCGGGCATTTAGTGATTCTGCAAGCTGCCAAGGGTCGCGCAAATGTGTTGTCGAACACGTGGTCGGCAGGAGAAATGAGCAGCTAGCAGCGCAGCGGAAACGCATTGATATAAAAGCCAAGGACATTCCCAATTGGAACGCAGAATCAAATCAGAACGCAAACAGCATGCACGATAGTCCTTCTCGGATCTCTTATAAAGTTTAGAAATTTTTGATTTCATTTATTTTCGCGTTTCGAAAAAAATATTCTTAACTAAAATTTTCGTGAGAAAAATGTTGCCAGCGTTATCGAGCAATAGTGCACATCAACTACATTTGGATAACAACAACAGCGCATCACATCAACAGCAGCAACAACAAGCATTGGAGCACTCTCAACAGCAGCAGCAACAGCAACGCTCCAACAAACGCAGCGCCAGCATGATATTTCGCATCGAACACCTGCTGCCAAGCACCAGTCGCGGACCACCACCCAATGTACCTACTTCAAGCGAACATCTAATGAGTGATCGACAGTCACCGACATACACGATATCCACTGGCGCTACCAGCAGCACTTCCACCACAACTACCGCCAAGCGTGCCAAGCAACGAGCTACTTGTAACGGTGTGCTCCTGTCACTATTCACGCCGAAGGATACGTTATCCGAGGCCATACCAACATATGCGCTGATGAGCGCTGGTAACATGACGGGCAGTGAGCAGCCCGTTATGGCATATTGCACGCTCTCTGAAGGTGTGTTGCGCATGAGTCCGGAACTCTTGCGACGCATAAAGCTCTCGGAGGACATACATAGTTATAATGCGCTGTTCGAATTGCAACCGGGTGGTGCGGTGCATGTGCGTACCGTGCGCGATGTGGCGCGTGATGAGGAACTCGTGGCGTGGTTTGGCGAAGAGATTGCTCTGCTGATGTCCATACCATTTCTGACGCCGCTAAATATTCAAGGTAGGTGTTGCTGCAACATATTCTCTTTAGAAAAACAAAATTGAAAAAGTATCAAAAAGGCTAACTTAAACTTGTTCATAACCTCTTTAAGGCAATAAACGCTACACTTGTCATCTCTGTCAACTAACTTTTGAAACACCCAATCCGTTAAAGATTCATTTGGCTCTCGGCTGCGGTCGCCACTCCATGGACATACTCTGGATACGCTTACACTACGCGCTGAAAGCAACTAGCTATACACAACATCATCGACAGTTATTCGCAACCTCGACGACACTAAGTGCAACCCAAACGCCGCTCTTAAAGCACTCGCCAAGTGCCGCTCCTTCGAGCACTTCGTCAATCTCACCCGCGTCATCGCCACAACCCGCATCGCTGGCACAGCCAACCACAGCGCAGGCCCAGCCACAACATCAACCACAAGTACAACGTTTGTCTGCCTTTAAACCCGTCCCTCCATCCATAGCATTCACCGCCGCCGTATCGACGAGCTCCTTTAGCAACCCACACTCACACACCAGCACTGCTGTGAGCCCCAGCACAGCACTGTCGTACCTGCCACCGATCGCCTCTGTTGGTGGTACTTTGTCCCATATGCGCCTACTACAGCCGAGTAGCAGTATAGGCATGGGCCCCACAAATTCTCTAAATGCTGCTGCACAAATCGAAGCGATCGTTAGCAATATGGGCGCCTCGAAACAGGGTCATCTCTGCATCTACTGCGGCAAAGTATATTCTCGGAAGTATGGTCTGAAAATTCATATTCGCACACATACAGGCTTCAAGCCGCTCAAGTGTAAGTTCTGTCTGCGCCCCTTCGGTGATCCAAGTAACTTGAATAAACACGTTCGCTTACATCTGCAATCCAACGTAAGCAATGCGCCAGTTGAGGGGTACAAATGCACGCTGTGCAACAAAACATTGGCAAGAAGGCGCGATCTCCAGCGTCATATTGAATCGCGGCACTCCGGCGATGGGGGCAGCTCCTGATATAGCAATTCAATGCACAGTCTTTGGGGTTGGCTTAGAAAGCTTAAAAAATTTGTGATAGTAGTAATAAATTGTTTAAGAAATATTGAAATACTATACTCTTATGAAGATAATTGTTTCCGAATTTTCACTTATATGTTTTAATGTTTACTGTTTTGGTAATGGTGTCCCTTGGAAGAAGAGCCAGTTGTATTTCATCACTTAGGGTTTTCTTCTTCATACCTTCTCTCTGCCAAACCATTCTTCTGTCATTTGAAGCGTTATATTTAGCTGCTTGATTGACTGCTACGTATAACGGTGTGAGATCCAGCACCTTTCAGTGCTGCTGTCGGGGAGGAACGCATTGCGTCCGATGCGCAGATGCAGGCAAATCGTTGGAGCATCGAGTTTAAGTCCTATCAAAGTTTGCGAAGCTTTTGAGGCCCATGCTACTGGATCATAAGTAATAATCGGCATTACGATCATGGTGTACATTCAGCTGACTATCCTTGGGTTGCAGCACTACGATTTCCCGGCAAGTCGATTGACTATGATCAAGTCCGAAATGAGTCCTAGCATCCGCTAGTGAGCATGAGTAGTATTTCCTTCTTCGAGCACTAGGTTATCTATCATCAGCCGAACAAGGGGGGTCGTGTTGCAGAAGTGCTGGAAAGATGCCATCTCCACCAGGAGATTTAAATTTCGCTAACGAGGCCATAACCGACCTAGTCGAGCCCACATTAACAGTTCTATTGCGACAATCCAATCAGAGCTAGATGGCTTGTATTCGATAACCGATTGACACAAGTCTACCGGAATTGTTTCCAGGAAATACGTAAGCAAAAGTGTCATAGCTCTTTCTTCTGCACTGGTCGTATATGTCACGTCACATTTTTCTATTGCTAATGCTGTGTTAGTCTTGCCTAAGCTGCTTCCGGTGTAGAGGTGACGTTTTCGCAGCAGTTTCTAAAGCTATTCTGTTTTGCAGCCCTAATATCCTTGTTATAGAAGGTTAGGTTATATTTGTATTCCTCCCAGTTCCCTTTACGTTTTTTCCTTATTGAAAAACCTTCGTATCTTTTTCCTGAAATCTGAGAGTTTGCTTGACCACTAAAGACAGTTGCACCTGATGCTGATTGAGGGGGCAGCTGTAGTATTACGCCTCTATGAAGAACTGGTTCAACGCAGACAGCCCTGAAGATGTAACACTTCTATCTGGCTGACCATTCTATTCCTAATCCACTTGTTCTACATTTAATTTACCGTTGCTAATGAATGAGATCATTCACTTCAACAGCACAGCGGCAATACTCGCGTTGACCTCACTAACTGTGCGCTCAACGTAAGTCAAGTAGTGTCTGTCCTCACTATAAATAGCATCAAGCTAATTCATTATCAAACTTCTTTGGGTCACTGATCAAAGCGGAATCGCTGGAATCTAAAAAGCCGATGAGCTATCAGTAGGATCTTGGTTGTCATCTTGCGTTCTAACACTGACCCTTAAGACCTCTGGTGCGCTTAGCAGGCGGTGGTCCACGACCAGTGCCGGATTAAGCTAGAGCGGGTCCTGTAGCAAATTCTGTCAAGGGGCCCTTGGTTCTCAAGTTTAGGGTATTAACTAAATAAAACAAAATTGTTACAAATAAAGTTTTCTGGATTTATTATGCGCAAATTTAGATATAATATTTTCAATATCGACTTCTTTAAGCAAGTCATACTCTTTATTCAACAAAGTGATGTGATTCAGACGTTCTTTGCCTATCGTGTTCCTCAATTCATTTTCAATACGTTGTAATGTTGAAAAAGAACGTTCGCCACTGCAGTTAGTGATCACGAGAGGTAAGTAAATTCGCAAATCAATTTCTAAGTTTCGGAAACACGATAATAAAGAATTATTTAATAAAAGTGTATAATACTGCTGTTCCAGAGGCCCCTGTTTCTTGCTGTCAATAACAGTAGCCACATCTCTTTTCAGCAGCTCTGCGAACTGCACTAATTCGCCGCTTAGCTGTTGTCCAAATCATCTTCGTAAGCATTGACCATACTAGAGGATTTTTCCAAAATACCTTCTGTTGTAAGAGATTTCAGCTGTCGAAATGTCGAAAAACACTAGTACTTTTATGATATGCTTTCATACGTTTAGTTAAACAAGACAGACGTTAGCAATAATGACAATAAACAGCTCAAATTCGAAACGTTGTTCAGGTGTTTGATTTTCAACAAAGTCGTCGAGTGTAGTAGAGCCGATGAAATGGTCGTACTTTGCATTTCGCTTGATTCGTCGTGATGTCTGTTGCTTATATTCTTCACAGTAGGTCAGATCTTTGTCTCTTGCCTCAATATCTGAAAAAGTAGATCGCATTGCTTGGACGTAGCCATATAATGATTCATAAAGGGCGTATCCTGAATTAACTCTTGATCAGACGACTGCAGCGAAGCACTAGGATCCCGTTCCACGTAATTGTCATTATTCCCGTTTCTAACTTATTCGTCGTTGAAAGTAGTCCGTAAACTTTATTACGGCACTCCGCTTTTTGATCCACGTTATTGAAAATGTCTTCCAATACTTGCTTAATAGTGATAAAACCACATAAAAGTGCCTTCGTAACATCAGCTCGAACTGACGACCTAGTGTCCGATAACCGTTTCAAAATCGGAATTTTTGAATTAGAATCTTTAAGTGCATTCGTAAGACGACCCCATCGATAAGTAGAAAAATGTATAGGCTGGGCTGAACTAAAAATTTTTGCGCTGTTAAGAGGTCAGCGTCGGCGTGGAAAAAGAAATAACTACATAGAACATTTTAGTTACCGTGTTTTATGATACAAAATAATGTTTTTTTTATAATATGGAAGTTCACAAGAATATCGCTAAACAATTATTTTCAATAAAAATATTGTAAAGATATTGTAAAAATTTAATAACTATACTTATTTTCTTTTGACGGCTATGAAGCATAAAAAATCTAGTGATATTAAGATATAGCATTTGCTACTCTTGCTATGTGGCTAATCCGGCACTGTTCACGACCAACTTCTCTGAGACTGCGAGATCCTTTTGACATAAAGTAGAGCGCAGGAAATCTACTGAACTACTTACTATTAGCATGGTTCAACTTGCCGCAATCGAATCAGTTATTACTGGAGATTGTCCCATTCATGCGGTAAGGCTGAAGATCTTGTTGAACACAAATTGTATAGAAGATGATGAAATGGAAAGAGAAAATTTGTATGGTTAAAGAACAAAAAACAGGATTCACATAATTTGGTGTAATAAAGCTATTCTCTTTTGACTTCATGACCATATTGGTAAGAAATATGTTTGACAACGTACTACAATATTAAAGCTCCTTCAACAATACTTGATGGCTTTAGAAATAGATCATAAAGCAAATAATAAGCGCTATATAACCGCCGCCTAATTTAGTCAATTAACACATCACATAATTTAATCATTAGTACGGAATTAGTACGTCATTTAATTTACTAAACTTAGAGTATCTCTAAAACAACTTCAAGTGATTTTTATTAATTGAATTCATGTTTATTAATAGTAATATGTATGAAGGTATGTAATTTACATTAGATTATAATAATTTCTAATACAAATTCCACATTCATTTTATAAGTAATAATATCTCATTTTATATTGTTGTTCTGTTTTTGTTTTTTTCTTGAACATATGTATCTAAGTAATTATGGGTGTATAATTTATTTTTATTTTTTTTAGTTTAAACCACCATTCGTTTCGAGCATCGCCGCCTTTTCTTGTAACAATGATTTCATGAAAATTAAACACAGACAATAAGTTTGTTGAAGAAAAACACTGTAAATAATCACATTTATTTTTTTTTAATTTTAATTTTTAATATTTATTAGCTTTATGGAATCATGTGTAGGTGTGTTTTTCACTTTTATTACTAGTAGCCACTGCCCGCTACAGAAAAATGGACAACTTGTCTGTTTCGTTTTCAATTGCTTCAAGTATATACATATACATATGTGCATATATATTATGAATATTAATGTGAGTATGTTTGTGTGTATTTGAGACCGTCTTGGCATGTTCATCTGCATATGGTATTTAGTCATATTTATATAATTATAGTACGTACTCATACCTATCTATTTTGCTGGCTGCAGAATGTGTAATGTCTCAGCAATATATGGCACAACTATGTGTAGATATATAATTACACTTTCATTGACAATTTATTTTGCGTTGTACGGTTTTAACTACTTAGTCAAGTAAGTTTTAGGTAGTTAAGGTGTTCTTTTCACTTATTACTTGCTTATGTAGTTAGTTTGATATATCTTTATATTTGCATACTATTCTGTTTTTAATAAATAGTAGGAGAGTTACAATAGAGATTGAGCAAAAATATTTGAAACACTGACATTTAGAAGTAAGTTAAGTATGTACAAATAGTATATGTTGCTTGTAATTGTATCCGCTTGCTGGCTTTAAGTTGTGCCTACCAGCTATTAAAAAGGAAACGTTTCTTAAAATATTAAACTCAATGTAGTCTGTGTATGTATGTAAAGTAATCTAGATTGTAAAATAATTCATCAGATCAAATTTGACTCGGACTGTCATAAAAACATTTTCACATATTTTATTAAAAATGCCTAAAGTATGCAAAGGATCAATCAATTTTTCTATATCCTTGCTATTAGCTTCGGCAGAAATGACCTAGAGTGTCTTCAGCGTTTTTTGGTTTTATCCGTTTCGTTTAATTTTTGAAGCGCCATTCGCTAGATTGTTGAACAGTTTCGATGTCATATTCAGAAATCTAAGTCTCATCACCTGATTTCTTAAGCATCTGTTTTGCGACCGATTCAGGTCTTTTGGAACAAGTCCAGTATCACCACACTTTTACCCAAAACATTAATAAAAATGTGTAAAACAAAAGTTGTAACAATTTGGGAAAAAATTTATCGGTTTCCGGGGGCAGTTTAGATGGGCCAGTCCGGTTCAGATTTGCTCAAATGATATAACAAAAACCTTTTGAAAAAATACTCAATAAAATAGTTAATTTTTCTGATTAAATATTATTACTACACAAATATTTAAAAAAATATACTCAGTTCAAAATTCGAAATTTGAGCAGATTTAAACATATTTTAAGCAATGTACATATATCGGTATGTATAATTATTATCATATTTATAAAATTGTTAATAAGTGTTTGCAAAATTAATAATACAAGTTTTTTGTATTAAATATTATATTATATCTTTTTTAAATATTATAACGTTGTTTTATCATAATTTGATTTTATATTCTTTGTATCTTTGCTCTCATTGCTCAGTACATTATAAAAATGTACTTCATGTTATTTAGTATATTTTTCATTAAAATGAATTCATCATTTGCTTGTGACTTATTCTGAATTTCTGTCCGCTTCACAAAAATGTATATATATGTATGTATATTTAAGCATATAAAACTTTTTTCGATATTACTTCAATTATTTTATTGAATTTATTTTTTAACGAAGAACTTTAGTAGACGGTAGTTTAGTTTGTTTCAGCTTCAAGGCTGAGTAACTGTTGTATCAAGTAGCTATGTGTTTGATTTGTTTGAATGAGCATATTGTTTGTGTGTATTTGCATATTTACACATACATGAACATGTGCATGTAGATGTGTCTCTGTATGTGTAGTAGTATGTATTATTTATAGGAAATTGAAATTTAGATTGCGGTTTTTTGTATTGCAGAATAAGGCACTTCATCCAGAAAATTTGTTTCACATACATCTTAATATGAATTTTATGACTACATATGCTTATAATTATGTACTTAAATATGTGTGCTTGTACCAAAATAAATATGTAACTGCAGAAAACCAGGTTACTCAAGTACCAATATGACTTCACTTAAGGGGCTATACCAGTGTGACACTTTCAAAAAAAATTCTTTTTTTGCTTTTTCGATAGTTTATATATTCAAAAATATCCTGTGAAATCGGCAAGGTCGTATCTTGAATAGTTTTTGAATGGCAGCGTTCTAAACAGCGACCGCTCAGAGGTGCAAACATATATAAGTGAAACTTTAAACGCGTTTTTCTCGAAACGACATAGTTGAATACATTTGCTATACAATGTGCTACGATCTTTTTGATTGGTTGAAAATTGCCAATTTGGCATTAAAAAAACTACCATTTTTTCGTAAACGATTTTTTTTTTCAAAATTACGCCATTTTCTTAATTTTTGATATTTTTCAAAGATTGTAGTTCACTGTATGTTAAGTTTAATAAACATTTTGAATTTTTTTTGTTTCAGCTACTCATTCGACCGGAATCATGCCAGCAGATGAGGGACTTTTTTTCGGCACTTCCGCAGACAGCACATAACTCCGTTATTTTTCAATTGTTCAATTCACAACCTGTCGTATAGCATCGTAAAATCGTAAAATTATAAATTTTTACACTTGTTTTTTTTTTAAATTTTACGATTTTACGATGCTTTACGACAGG